>NW_027187308.1:8411949-8582074 GCF_028583685.1 Petaurus breviceps papuanus
CCTTCCTTCCTTCCTTCCTTCCTTCCTTCCTTCCTTCCTTCCTTCCTTTCTTCCTTCCTTCCTTTCTTCCTTCCTTATCTTGACCAAATTTCATTGCACTTCTAGAGGGAATACCTGGATCATATTTTATTCTGGTTTTTGTTGTTGTTCTTCTTCTTGGTTCTGTTGCTGCATTACTGGGGGAGGGGTATTGTTTATTATTGCAGAATCTCAGTGTCAGGTCATACTGGGTATCTGCAAGCTTTCAGATAAGCCTAAATTAGGAGAGTTTTAAATGCTATACTACTGGTTTGAGTTCTACAAATTTGAATTCTACAAAGTTTGAATTCTACAAATTCTTGATCTGGGTTTAATTTTGAGCAATGCAAATATGGGTCTGAGTTCTAGAAGACTGTTGCTGGACCCAGTCACTATTGACCAACTGAAAAGATCTATAGCAAGTGTGCCAGACTCAAATAGAAATGGTGGCCACTGAACCGTACATAAAGTTTCCTGCAGGTCACATATTGACTTAGAAAACCACATAATAACATTATATGTGTTCTATTATGCTTTCTTTGTTAAAGATTTCCCAATTACATTTAATCTGGCTGAGGCCCCAGTCAGTAGTGTCGTAGACTATAACACTCAGGTAATTGATGCCTCTGCTCTGCAGATTCAGAACCACAGGACTTCAGCCTCCCCTTTTGTCTGGGATTCCTGCCATTAAAATTCTGCTTTGGCTTTAGGCTAACCCAGAGCTGTGTCTGAAACCCAGCTTGGGTTCTATAGTAAAAGCCCCATAGCCTCTACTTGTTTCTATACTTCCTCCTGAATCAGTAAAGCCTATGGCCCTTGCCTATTTCTTTTTTTCTAATATTTTTAAAAAAATATCTATTATTTAAAATTATTATTATTAATTTATTTTAAACTTAAATACTGAAACCTAAATACCATTAAGATAAGAAAAAATGCATTGCCATGTACACAGCAGAATATAAGAGAGGATTCAAAATAAGCAATAAACTTTCATTTCAAGAAAGCTTATATAGTACTACACATTGTATTCAGAGCTGTCCATCTTTGCTTCTTTTTAAGTTTTCTTTTGTTCTTTGCTGTGCACTTTTTACCTTGTTCTTTTCCCCCCTTCCTCTGCCCTTCCCCCAAGAAGACTACAATTTAGCATGGATGCATATAGATATAGTTATATAGATATAGATATATACATACACATCCAAACATATATATTGACCTGTATATAGAAATATATACACATATAAACATGCATATATGCACTTATATACACTACATATACATAGATATCTATTTATACTCATATATAGACATATACATTCATATGCATTTATATTTATATTATATATTATATATATTTATATTATACCTTTACTATTCTTGTTTGTCCTCTGTTTCTCTGAGGGAGGATAACACTTTACTTTATAGGTCCAAATATTTCCATACTTTTCTAAGTCCATCAACTCATCATTTCCTACACCATAGTAATATTCCAACCTTATACTATCTAGTTATTTTAAATAGTATAAATCAATATTGATTAATATAACTGAAACATAGTATAGTATCCCTATCTCTCCCCTTTGACCAAATCTATTTTAGCTTTAATTTTGTCTAAGGTAATGATCACTACCCCTGCTTTTTTTCCTTACAAATTCTTCTCCTAATCTTTATGTTGGAGTGTATCTCTTATTTCCCATCCCTCTTGACTCCTCTACTTTACTTCTACACATTACCTTGCCCCCCTATTATTTAGCCTACCCTCCCAAAGATCCCCCCCTTATTCTCTCCTACCCACCATTTCCTCTTACCCCATTGATCTAGACACCCTTCTATACCCCCATCCTGTTGCCTCACCCTCTAATTTCTTTATAAATTTAGAATACTTATATTCCCTTCTAAGTGTATATATTATTCTCTCTTTAATTTAAATCTAATGTGAGTAGGGTTCCCTCTAAAAATTACTCCCTTATCTTCTTCCCCCTCCCTATTCCCTTTGCCTTCTTTCTGAATTTTACATGTATTCTTCCCTCTCTAATCCATTCCTAATGAGAGTAGGGTTCTAGAACTACCAGCCCTCCTCCCCCATCTAATTCCTTTGTATCAATTCTTCCTTTCACACCTCATTTGTATAAGATATTCACTATTTTTACCTTTTCCTTGACAATATCATTTTTAGAATCACATCATCAACTCTACCCCAATCTTTCTTTCAAACTGCCCAATTACTAATTACAATCTTAGACATACAGTTTACATTTACTTGTATAAAAAGTAAAGTCTGTCCTTATTGAGTCCCTTGTAATTAGTCTTTGAATACCTTATATTTCTCTTGGGTATTGTATGTCAAATTTTCTCCTAAGTCGAGGTCTTTTGCAATAAAATCCTTAAAGTCTGGCAGTTGACTGAATGTCTATTTCTTTTTGTTTAGGATTATATTTAACTTTTCTGGGTATGATATTTTCAGCCACAACCCCAGTTCTTTTGCTAAATAGTATTCCAAGACTTGTGGTCATTTAGTGTAGCCACTGCTAGGTCTTGTGTGATTCTAACTGTGGCTCCACTATATTGGAATTGTTTTTCTTCCATTCTTCTCCCTTTGCCCCAGGAGGACTACTGTTCTGCCCCAATTCTCATTTACTTTTATTGCTCTATGTTCACCATGAGGCACTTTTGTCTCTGTGGGGGATATCTGAAGAGGTTGGAATTTTCTGAGCTACTCTGCCATCTTCCCAGAATCCTCTCCTCTTGCCTACTTCTTGCTGCTTCATTAGTCTAAGGTAGAGGCTCCTTTATTAGTTTAAATCAAAGCTGTGACCCAGCACAGGGTAGTGAATAAATGCTACTAAATGGCACCCATCCCTTCTATTTACACAAGATCAGGTCCCTGTTTCCCTGATGTAGAGCCTCTTTTTGTCCTGATGCTCAGTCTCATTTAGTTCCTGGGTTAGAAGGGCATGGGACCAGATCTCATTTCCTAGTGTTTCTCTATCTTAATATTTTTATCCTGTCTGGGAAAATCACTGTAATTTCCTCCTGGTTTTCTTGATCAGAACTCATCCTGGTGTGTTTTCTAAATCTTTATGGAGAAGTTGTAGGGGAGAGCTCAGTTGTACTACTTCCTTTTACTCTACCATATTAGCTGATCTGCCCTGGATGATGACCTGGCCTTCCTAGTCTTGTTCTTTTCTTGTACTCCAGCAATGATTTCTCAGTGTCTCATATTTCCTCCCCATCCCCTACACATATTTAATTAAATTGTTCAGGGAATATTTCTAGTTCTGGCCCTGGATCACAAATGTCTTTATATAATTCCACCTGAGAGGGGGCATGGTACAAGAATTAGAAGAAAACATTGATAGATATGGAAAGATATATTTGGGAGTAATCAAAAAGGTATTAATGTGGGTAGGTCCCTCAGATTTCAAACTGTCATTTCCTTAAAGGTGGAAAAAAGGGAATCCATCTCATAATTATCTGTTTAATCCTTAAAAACTGCTGTTGGACCCACAGAGACTTGGGGTATTACACCCACTTCCTTTTCTGTAGTCCGGCATGTGGTTGGGACTGGGTTCAGTACTGGGAAATCTTGTCTGTATTCTTTGTACATATATTCTTTGACTTGTGAGGTCTCCTATTCCAATGCCTCAGGGATGATTTTACTTATGGCTAAGATCTAGTGTTTCCCCCAAATGGACTGAGAAAATGGAAAAGGTACACAATGTATAATATGAATGAGGTACAGGACAGGTGATTTATTTCTACACACAAATGAAATACTCAATATAAGTCTCACAGTTTACATTTAACCAAATAATCTAAATGGTATTCAATAACTTATAGTTATCCTAACAATCTGCTGGGAGGTTGATACTTTAACTTCATTAGAACATAAAACAATTTTCAAGATTGCCAATTAAGGGGGTGGAGCCAAGATAGCAGAGTAAAAGCAGGAACATGTTTCAGCTCCTGCTCCAACCACCTCCAATACCACTTTAAAAAATGACTAAACAAATTTTAGAGCTACAGAACCCACAAAGTGACAGAGAAAAACAAATATCCTGCTGAAAGCAACCTGGTAGGCTGACAGAAAGGGTCTATCACACTAGATTGGGAGCCAGGTGAAGTCCCACATGAGCTGCCTGGGCCCAGACCTGGGGCGACCCAACCAGTGGCCCAGATCAGCCAAAGCAAACTTCAGGAGAGTGAATCACCAGCAGCTGTGGTGGTTTCCAGATTTCTCAACCTATAAATGCCAAAGAGAAAGTAAAAGGTCAGTGGGAAACTCCATTGGAACTGAGTGATAGAAAAGTGTGGTCCAGCCCCTGCCCCCAGAGTGAGAGGTGGTGAAGGCACCGTGGCTACAGATGCTGCCATAAGGCTGCCTCTGGAGCTCCTGGCCTGTAGATCATAAGGGGACCAAGTGACCATTCAGAGGGCAATTGCTATTGCTTTGATCTGCTTGGATCTGGGTCACAGTCTTGGGAGGTGGTCCTGGGGTGAGGAATGCCAGTGTGCCAGAGCTTGTGGTGGTTGTAGAGAGGGCACCCTCCTTATAGCTCTGGCAACTGTGAAAACCCCTGCGATTTGGCACACAGCTCTCTCCACTCTGGGAGCAGAGTTCTACCATGACAGAGAGCTCAAAAACAAATAATAGGCTGGCAAGATGAACAAGCAAAGGAAGCACAAACAGACCATATAATCCCTTTTTGGGGACAAAGAGGATCAAAACATGGAAACAGAAGAAGAGAACAAAATCAAAACTCCTGCATCAAAAGCTTCCAAGAAAAAATATAAGTTGGTTACAGGCCATGGAAGAGCTCAAGAAGAATTTTAAAAATCAAGTAAGAGAAGTGGAGGAAAAATTGGCAAGAGAAATGAGAATGATGCAAGAAAATCATGAAAAGTGAGTCCACAGCCTGCTAAAGGAGACCTCAAAAATACTGAAGAAAATAACACCTTAAAATAGACTAATTCAAATGGTAAAAGAGGTCCTAAAAGCCAATGAGGAGAAGAATGACTTAAAAAACTGAATTGGCCAGATGGAAAAGGAATTTGAAAAGCTCACTGAACAGAATAATTCCTTCAAAATTAGATTGGAGCAAATGAAACCTAATGACTTTATGAGAAATCAAGATACTATAAAACAGATCTAAACAAATGAAAAAAATAGAAGGCAATGTGAAATATCTCATTGGAAAAGCCACTGACCTGGAAAAATAGATCCAGGAGAGATAATTTAAAAGTTATTGGACTACCAGAAAGTCATGATCAAAAAAAGAGCCTAGAAATCATCCTTCAAGAAATTCTCAAGGAAAATTGCCCTGATATTCTAGAACCAGAGGGCAAAATAGAAATTGAAAGAATTCACCAATCACCTCTTGAAAAAGATCCCAAAAAGAAAACTCCTAGGAATATTATAGCTAAATTCCAGAGTTCCTAGGTCAAGGAGAAACTACTGCAAGCAGTCAGGAAGAAACAATTTGAGTATTGTGAAAACATAATCAGGATAACACAAGACCTAACAGCTTCTACATTAAAGTATCAAAGGGCTTGGAATATGAAATTCCAGAGGTCAAAGGAGCTAGGATTAAAACCAAGAATCACCTTCCCAGCAAAACTGAGTATAATACTTCAGGGGAAAAAATGGTCATTCATTGAAATAGAGGACTTTGAAGCATTCATGATGAAAAAACGAGAGCTGAACAGAAAATTTGACTTTCAAATACAAGAAGCAAGAGAAGCATGAGAAGGTAAACAGGAAAAAGAAATCATAAGAAACATATTAAAGTTGAACTATTTACATTCCTACATGGAAAAATGATAATTGTAACTCATGAGACTTTTTCTCAGTATGAGGATAGTTGAAGAGAACATATATGTATATATATATATATGCATACATATGTATGTATGTATAGGAGGGTGTATGTGTATATAAATATATATGTGAGCGTGTTCATATATATGTATATGTATACATGGACAGAGGGCACAGGATCAGTTGAATAGGAAGGGATGATTGCTAAAAAATAAAATTAAGAGGTGAGAGAGGAATATATTGGAAGAATAGGGTAAATTATCTCATATAAAAGAGGCAAGAGAAAACTGTTATGATGGAGGGGAAGAGTAGGAAGGTAAAAGGAAATGGGTCAACCTTACTGACACTGAATTTAGCTTAAGGAGGGAATAACATACACATTCAATTGGGTATTTACCCTACAGGAAAGTAAGGGGAAAAGGGATAAAAGGGGGATGACAGAAGGGAGGGCAGATTAGGGGAGAGGATAGTTAAAAGCAAACACTTTTTTTGGAGGGCAGTTGGGGTTAAGTGACTTACCCAAGGTCATACTGCTCTTTTTTGTGTTAAGTGTCTGAGGCTGGATTTGAACTCAGGTCTCACTTCGCCCCCTGGTCACCCGTGAAAGCAAACACTTTTGAAAAGGGACAGGGACAAAAGAGAAAATAGAATAAGTGGGGGGTGGGATAGGATGGAGGGAAGTATAGTTAGTCTTTCACAGTATAACTTCTATGAAATGTTTTGCGTAACTACACAGGTACAACCTATATTGAATTGCTTGTCTTCCCAGTGGGGGTAGGTGAGGAGGGAAGAAAGGAAAGAATTTGGAGGTTTGTAACAACAGTTTCTAGGATTTTGTTTGGGTGTTAGATATGGATTGCTGCTCATTTCACTCTGCATTAGTTCATACAAGTCTTCTCTGGTTTCTCTGAAACCATACTGTTCATCATTTCTTACAGCATAGTAATATTCCCTTACATTCATATTCTATAATTTTTTCAGTTGGATGACTGAATTCATGAACAATCAATGAATAGAAAGGATCAAAGAAAGTAAAAATAGGGAACTGTGATTATACAAAATTTTTAAAAAGTTTTTGCACAAAACCAATGTAGTTAAAATTAGAAGTAAGTTTCTGCAATAAAAGTATTTTTTTCTGAGACATAAAACAAACTGATTAAAATTCATATGGATAAGAATCAATATGCAATTGATAAATGGTCAAAGCATATGAAAAGAGAGTTCTCAGGGTAAGAATACAAGTTGTTTATAGCCATGTGAAAAAATGTCTTGAGACAATTGCAAATTAAAGAGGAACTGAGGCCTCATCTCACAGCCATCAGATTAGCAAAATCAGCAAAAAAAAAATGAAAATAGCAAATGCTGGAAGAACTGAGGCAAAATAGTCATATTCATGGTCTATTGATGGAGCTGTGAATTGGTCAGATATTTGGCATTATGCCCTAAAAGTGACTAAATTTTGCATGCCCTTTGTTCTAGTGATACCCCTTACTAGGCCTATCACCCCAAAGATATCAAAGAAAGAAGGAAAAGACCCTATATGTATAAAAATATTTATAGTGGCTCTTTTAATGGTGACATTCTTTCCAGACAGGTGGTACAGTTACTGGAGGAATGGTCCTGGAGCCAGGCTATCCCCTCTTGTACATACACTGAGTCATCAGCTCTCCTGGCTCTACAGCTAATAAAGGGATGCCAGCCTTTTAGCCCTGAATCATAGATAGTCAAAGTAGGTGCCGAAGCCCCCACATTGTGCCCCAGAACCAAGAAAGGAAACTGTGGGAATGAACTGGGGAATGACCCCTATAACTCACTTCAACTTTGCTACAATAACATCATATAGTTGTTGTTTGTCTTTTGTTCTCAAAGAGGACTGTTAACATTGGAAAGATGCAAGTGAATTGGATTTAAGTGAGGGAGGACTGTGCAAAATCACCCAGCCTCACTCTCTCCTAAGCTAACGTCTTTCCCAGGTCTCAGTTTGTCTGAGGTAATGCCCATTTAGTGAATAAGACTAGGTAAAAATAAGGCAAAGAATGTCCCCACTTCAACTTACTTCAACCTTACCGCAGAAACATTATTGTGTAACCTTGAGTTGGATGGATCTTAGCAACCTTCTAGTCCAAGTCTCTTCATTTTATTTTATTTCATTTTATGTTTCCAATCTTTTCCTCTTATGTCCCTTTCATGGGAAGAAAAAAGAACATCCCTATAACAAATATGTACAAACAAAACAAATTCCCACAAAGACCATATCCAAAAATATATCTCATTGTACCATAGCATGTCTCATTATTTGGTCCTCTGGGATACTCATTTATACAGAAAGGGAAAACGAATCTTAGAAAAGTGAAGTGACATCCCAGACAACACAGTAAATAAATGATAGACCTGGAACCAGAGCCTAGGTTTTTTGTCTAGTGTTCTTTTTACCCTCCTTTCTAGCCAATTATTTAAAGATTTTGTTTATTTGTTCTTGGTATTTGAGTAAGCATTTTCACCCATGAGAAAGGTGAGCTAATGCTAAAATGGGGGAGGGGGGCAGGATGCTATAAAATGGAATTGTGGCTGCTGGGTGCCGTTCCCAATTGGCAGCATGTACAGTCAAGCTCCTTTCATCCTGTGTGTCTCAGGTTCCCTGTGTAG
Organism: Petaurus breviceps papuanus; assembly: GCF_028583685.1. Classification (NCBI taxonomy): domain Eukaryota; kingdom Metazoa; phylum Chordata; class Mammalia; order Diprotodontia; family Petauridae; genus Petaurus; species Petaurus breviceps. Next base: position 8,420,429 of record NW_027187308.1, read on the forward strand.
TGGGAATCTGATACAGCTGTTTTGAGACTTAGCTAATGGTGGGTCCATGACACAGATCCTTGAGTGAGAGTTGAGGAATAAACCCCTCAACCATCTCCACATTCAACTAGACAGTGCTGAGCCTAAGCATGCCAGGAGACAAAGTTATGGCTCTCCAAATCAAACCCCAAAGCAGTGGTTCCCAGTACTGTAGTTGACAGGTCTGAGGACTTAGATTACTTTTGTGGTTCAGTTGAATCCCCAATGTGCTGTGTTCCCAGGGAAGATAACCAATAACAACAGCCCCAGCAGCCCTGTGCTAGTTACTAAATGGGCTTCCTCACAAGTGGGGCTCCTGAAGGAATCTCACAATTTCCTGTCGATTTGTCCCTGAAGGGACAAGCTCAGAAAGTTGTTTCCATTGCAGCTGAATTAATTCCTTGGGACTGGGGGTGGGTGGGGTGGAAGGAGAGCGTTTTCTCTTTGTTCCTTTATATTTTCTTCCTCCCTTTCAATACATGCAGTTTCATTCCTGTCTCTTTTTACTTCTCTCAGTTGGAGGGTCAAATCGCCCTTAAAGTCCACAATCAAATTCAGATCAAAATTTTTAGTTCCACCTGTTTTGGGGATTGGGGTGAAAAGTTTCTCAAAGCTTCTTCTCTGGCAGCCCAGCAAAACAGGCACTGCTGAAGCACAAAATGAAAATGGAGGAAACATCAGCCAAAAAGCTCGGACGAAGCCTTCTGATCTAAGTCCACTCCATTAACACCCCTCCCAGTATGGCTTACCTCCCTTATTCTCAGAAGAGCCATTTATTATCTGACTTTCCTGGAGTTTTAAGAAAATACAGATTTCTGAAAAAGGTCTTCTCTTAACTAGAACTCCCAGAATTCAGTGAGTCACTGGGGATGGGTGTTTGTTTTTGGCAAAAAACCTTTTTTTTTTATGATAATGTCTTGAAATACATTCTGTCTAATCAGACACTGGTGATCCGAGAACTCAAGTCACCAGTCTCCTGATTTCAAAACAGCAAATTTCTATCTCCCAGATTCAGAAATTCATATTCAAAGAGCACTTGAAACTAGACAAAAAATCCTTTCCACTCATAATATTTCTGGACCCTAATTTTTATTCTTCTAATATACATATATGTCTATGTTTGTATTATATGTATACAGAAGCTGTCCCTGAAGTCTTAGTGTTAAGTTTTAAAAGTTTAAAATGTTAGTTAATAAAAATACTAACTTTAAAGCTTAAAACTTTACTAAGACTTATGGAGTATTTTCTCTTTTTCTCTCTGTGTGTATGTGAGAGAGAAATCAGAGAAACAGAGAGAGAAAAGGAGGATGAAGAGGAAGGAGAAGACAGAGGGAGAGAAAAGGAAAGAGGAAAATGAGACTACAGTCTCAAAGACTTCACAGCATGAGAAGAATTTGAAGCCTAAAAGACCCAAACAAATGTTCATATTGGCTTAAGAAGTAAATCCAGTGGAATTAAACCTTTTTAGATTTCTTACTATATTTAGTCTTAGGCACTCTGCTAGGCACAGAGGATGCAAAAATGAAAATGGAAGTTCTTGATTTCAAAGAACTTCCCTAATAATGGGGAAAAAAAACAACAGAAACGAGAAAGAAATGCACTGACAGGTAAATAAATCCAAAACATATTCAAAGTAATTTCTGAGAGGGGAGAGGTTCCTGATGACTGAGGGGCTCAGGAAGGAACTCTCATAGGAGAAGGAACTTGAAGGGTCCTCCAAGGAGTTTGTATTTCAAGGAGCAGAGGTGAGGATGGAGCACTTCGGGGCTTGAAGGACAATTTAAGAAAATGAACAGAGGTGGCAGATGGAATGTTGTATATGAGAAACTACAAATAGGCCTGTTTGACTGGAATGTTGAAAGAGTGAAGGAGAGTAATGTTTTTGCATTATTCAGTCTAGAGAGATAGACTTGGCACTGATGATGGTGGTTTTCAAATGCCAAACAGAAGAATTTAAGTTTACATTAGAGGTAATAAGGAAGTATCTGGAACAAGGGAGTGTGACCTGTGCTTAATATTTTTTTCCTGTGATTTCATTGATGTTGGGAGCTCCCAGTAAGCAGGAGCTACTTCTACTAATGAAGATTGGCACCGTTGCTAACATTTCCTATCTTAGTTACCTGGGCATGGGGCACTAAGAAGGTTCACACAACCAGTGTGTGTCAGGGGTAAGAAATGAATCTAGGCCTGCTGATTCCAAGGCTGGCTTTCTATCCAGTCCCCCCATCTTGCTTCAATTGGAACTTGGAGAATGAACATCAATTTGGCGGTGGTGTGCAATTGGAGAGGGAAGAAACCTGAAGCAGAGAGATCAATTAGAAAGCTATTGCAAAAGTTCAGATGAAGGCATGAGTGAGGGCTGTTATGAAATGAGTGAAGGGAAGGGGTGGGTGTCATAAATGTTATGATTTGGGTGTCCTTGCCTCATGAGAACCCAATATTCTCTTCTTCAATGCATTAAAGCATATCCTTTCCCATGTTTGAAAGAAATGACCCAGAGACTAATTAGTGCTGGAATGTTTCACCGGCTGGACTCTACAGGGCTTCCCAATTTAATTAAATAAGCCTGGTCTTTTATTGTGGGATCTGAAATGCCTGATATAAGTGTAACTGTTATGTCATCTGGGTTCTCTCAGCTGTCAGGGCAGTAGGCCATTGGTTCTCACACCCAGTATCAAATACCTCTGCTACTAACTGGGCTCTCCTGTATGTCTATTCCAGCATATCACCCATATGGCTTCTCCCCCTACCAACCAGTTTCTCTTAATTTTTTAGAGATGGTGTTGTTCCAGGAGACACTCACCCTTGCCCCCTACCCTTACTCAAGGTAAAGTTGAACTTCAGTTTGTTTAGGTTAAGCAAAAGCACAATAAAATTAAAAGCAGTAGACACTTCATCAAAAAACACAACTTCCCACTCATTCCTGGTTACTCCCTCCAGAATCCAATTCCTTCTGCTTTAGTCTCTCAGGGGCAACTAGGTGACACAGTGGATAGAGTGCTGGGCCCATAGTTCAAATCTGGCCTTAGACACTGACTAGCTGTGTGACCCTGGGCAAGTCACTTAACCCTTTTTGCCTCAGTTTCCACATCTGTAAAATGATCTGGAGAAGGAAATGGCAAACCCCTCTGGTACCTTTGCCAAGAACCTTCTGCTGATTCTCAAGGACTCAACAATGCGGAGAGACAAGAAAGTATGGTTCTGATGCCAAGTTTTTGGTACATCTCCTCCAGGGTCTGGACTTCTCTGGACATAAGTTTTGCCTGTCTTCGAAGATTCCTGCGCTGAAAAAGGATACTGCTTAAAGACTCCTATGGCTAGCACCTCCCTGAACCCAAGGAGAATTGCATAACTCTTATTTTCTGTATTTACCTTCAAGCCATGAGCACATTCCTTCATCAGATAACAGCCATCTCTGTCAGCCTACTGAGTCACCCTAGAAGGACAACCGAGCGGCTGAAAGAATATTAGAATATCAGAGTAATGGCAAGGGATCACATACTCCCTTACTTAAGGTTGGGGAGATAAAGGGAGTGGAATTCCCTAATGGCAGAAGGTTCTTGATCCAGGGAACTAGGAGATGAGATGGAATGGAAAAACACTATGTAGTGTTAAGTGCCAAGCACTATTAAACACTAGGGATACAAATAGAAAACCATGCTGTCTCTTACTTTCAAATGAGATGGGGATGTGGGAAGATGGTACTCAATTATGTAAGGACTTGGATATGACTACAATACTGAATCTCTGACTGGGTACACCAGACTCCATTGGTCATGGATTTTCTAGACCAAAGTCCTTCAATAGAAGTGGATGGGGGTGGAGCTGGATTAGAGATATTGAAACTAATCAGTTAGATTATGGATACCTACTTTGATATATCAGATTGGCAATATTGCCTAAGACCTGAATCTTTTAGCATTTTTCAATCTTCTTTTGATTTCAAAAATTTAAAGGATAACTCAAGGATGTGTGGGAGGTAGATGGAGATAGGGGTGTGAAAAATAATATTGAGGTAGGATTTTAGTGGGTAGTTGCAAGTTGGGAGTGGAAGTCTATTCCTAATTTGATTATTACTATATCATGGTCTGTGGACTTGGGAAAGAGGAGAAGAAATGGATTCTAGCTTTTCTTTTCCAGTCAGTTTGGGAAGATTCAGATTCTTGACTCCCCTTTTCTTTCTTTCTTTCTCTTTCCCTCCCTCTTTCCCTCCTTCCCTCCCTCCCTCCCTCCCTCCCTCCCTCCCTTCCTTCCTTCCTTCCTTCCTCCCTCCCTCCCTCCCTCCCTCCCTCCCTCTCTCTCTCTCTCTCTCTCTCTCTCCTTCTAAAAAACATTTACAAAACAATTCTGAGATACCACATCTCACCAGTCAGATTGGCTAAGATGACAAAACAGGAAAATTATAAATACTGGAAAGGATATGGAAAAATTGGAACACTAATACATTGCTGGTAGAATTGTGAACTGATCCAAACATTCTGGAGAGCAATCTGGAACTATGCCCAAAGGGCTATAAGTAATTGTATATCCTTTGAACCAGCAATACCACTTATAGGGTTGTGTCCCAAAGAGATCACAGAAGCAGGAGGAAGACCCATATGTACAAAAATATTTATAACAGCTCTTTTTGTTGGTGGCAAAGAATTGGAGATTAAGGGGATGCCCATCAATTGGGGAATGGCTAGACCAGTTATGGTATATGAATGTAATGGAATACTATTGTGCCATAAGAAACGAAGAGCAGATGGACTTCATATCTACCTGGAGAGGCTTATACAAACTGATGCTGAGTGAGAAGCGCAGAACCAAGAGAAATTTGTACATAATTACAGATACAATGTATGTGTGATGACCAACTTTGATAGACTGGACTCTTCTCAGCAATGCGGGGTTATAAGTCAACTCCAAAAGACTCATGATGGAGAGAGATGTCTACATTCAGAGAAAGAACCAGAAAGAACTGAGTTTGAATGCAGATTGAAACAAATTACCTGCTTTCTTTCTCTTTCTTTTTTGGTTTCCTCTTTCCCATTGTTCATTTCATCCGTTACAATCCTTCTTTTCAACCTGACCAATATCTAATGTGAAAGTATCTGCAGATCCTGTACCTGATTGTATGCCACCATGGGGTGGGGGAAGGGGAGGGAAGGGGAGAAAATTTGAAACTGAATCAATTAAACTCAAAGTAAACCAATAAATTAATAAAGAAAAAAATTAAAACTAAAAAAATTATTGAATTTATATTCCTACTAAATTCCAAGTGCTCTGCTCAATACTGGGAATGGATGACAACTGTAGAAAGAAATTTTATGGTCAAGTTCACACTTGGGGGTTGGGGGGGGAAGACAACATACTAGAGAGTTCAGTTGCTGGGTAAATGAAAAGACTTTTAAAAGTTCTAAGTCCTGAAAGTCATAAGAATGCACTAGAGAGAAGGTCAGATGATAGTGGGACATTACGGGGCATACAGGCAGGACAAGTGGTCAAGCCAGGAAAGCACTGTCAGGGCAGATGGCAAGGTTTGTTTCACAGTCCATTTTACCTGAAGGAGAAGTTGGTGACTCCCATTGACCCAAGGCATGGGAGCAGTCAAGCAGTCTGAACTGGTTTCTAGGTGGTCTGGGCTAAGAGTTGAGCAAGTCAGAGTTAAGTTGGATCTGACACAGATGAGGATATTTGCCTCTTTCATATTATTAGTATTGTGAACAATTTCTACAGTTGTTTATAGTATGTTTATATCATATTACATAGTATTTTTATATTATTGAAGACAAATTAAAATATCACATAGAAAAACTGAGAAAGCTTATGGAGAATATGACCAAAGATAGCCAAGGAACACAGCTCCAACACATGTTGTGGGGGGAGGGAGAAGGGAAAAAGAGACAATGATTTGAAGATTATATAGGGTTAAAGAGAGTGACACTTTAAATTTTACCATCTGCAAATATTGATTAAGTCTTCTCACTTCTTTCTAGTTGCTTCTCTGCCTAATCTTTGAGCTTCAGCATTGCCTTCAATTTTTGAAAGAGCAGGTACATATTTCCATTCAACATTCATGTTCCAAGTCATATTATCCAGCTTAGTGAATTGGTCTTTGTGGACAACATATTTATTTTTACATGTTTTCTAGTGACTTTCTTTCCAGCTATCAATTTAGCCATTCATACCTTTGGTACTAAGTTGATTATTTGTGCACACAATAAGTCTGTCCTTATGTTGGGCCTTTTTAGGTTCAATCCCTTTGGCAGTTGCTTCTAATGATGCTCTTTGGTTTGTCTGTTGTCCAGAATGTTTATCATTTATGTTTAGATGACGGTTTAGTCCCCAGTAAACATCAATACCTCCTTGCACCCCTTCTCTTCCATTATATTTGTAGACATCCTTGACATACACAGTGTTAGGGTAGCAAAGTGGGCTAAGTCCTAAGGGATCAGTCTTTTGTTTTCTATATATTAAAATTATATAGATTTATATATATTAAAATTATATAAAATTTCGGAGAGAAAGCATTGCCTATTGCAAAGAACACTGGTCTGAATCAGTCTGGTTTCAGAAAATCTGAGACTAAATTCCTATTTTGCCAGTTGTGTGACCCTAATCAGGTTATTTGATATCTTGGTGGCTCAGTTTTGTATTTTGTAAGGTGAATGGAGGATAATAATAACACTTGTATTACCTATCTTTCAGGGTTGTTGGGAAGAAAACATTTTTATGCCTTAAAGCATGTGAAGTACTGTTATTCTTGAAGCTCTCCTGGAATATTGGGTCAAGATACAGTTTGGGGAGAATCCAAGTGGTTTTAGCCCATAAAACTTTCCCCTAGAACATTTTACCAGTTGACCTGACAGTAGACTCCTACTCTCTGATCTTCAAAGTCTAAATGAGTCATCTCAGAGAAAATTGGAAGAGAAAACTAGAGACACTTCCTTTACTTTTTCAGAGTCACTTTTCTTTTCTTTAAAAAAATGTTTTATTGATTCTCAATTCTTTTCTTTTAACAACACTGATAATTCACATTGACTTACTTTTTCTGATAAAGCCCTTCTGTGCAAGAAATAGCCTTAAGACCAAATAAACATCTTGACAATATCTCAGATAGTATGCTAGGTGGTGAAGTGGATAGAGTGACTGGCCTGGAGTCAAGAAGACTTAACTTACTGAGTTCAAATCAGGCTTCAGAAAGTTGAGTGACCTCAGTTTCCCCAAATGTAAAATTAGCTGGAGAAGGAAATGGAAAACCACTCCAGTATCTCTGCCAAGAAAACCTGAATGGGGTCACAAAGAGTCAGAGATCCCTGAAATGACTGAAAAAAAAAACAAATTCATCACCTTTCCCACTTTATTATCAATCTTTTGAATTCATGATAAGTCACTGAATTGATAAGATTTCTGAAGTCTTTCAGCGTTGTTTTATTTTATATTGTTGTGGGCATTATAGATGTTGTTCTCTCCAGTTCTGGTTATTTCATTTTGCTTCGGTTCACAAATGTCCAAGTTTCTCTGGATTCTTTGATGTCAGAATTTCTTATGGCTCACATTTTCTTATGGCTTACATTCACATAGCATGACATAGTCAACCATTCCCCAATCAACAGGTCCCTACCCTCTTTCTAGTCTTTTGCTACAATAAAAAGTGCTGCTATAGATATATTTGCTTGTCAGAGCCTAAGCCCCACCTTGGATTTCTTTGGTGTACAACCTAGCAGTAGAATTGTTGGGTCAAAGGAGGTATACACTTTAGTAACTTAACTCTCTTATTTTTAATTCATGATGGGGTATTGTAATAGTCTCTTAACCTCTAGCTTCTTCCTTCTACATTCTATCCTATGTACTGCTGCTTGATTAATCTACTTAAAATACTATTGTGATCATGTCCTTTGATCAAATCCATAGCAATCTATTGTCTACAAAATAAAATCTAGACTCATTAGGTTGATATTCAAAGCCCTCCAAAATCTGATTACAAATTGGTTTTCTACCTTCATCTCCACATGTTCCCCTACATGAAATATCACTCCTGGAGGTCAAAGATCACACAAAATATGAAAAGTTGTATAAACTGTGATCTGGAGAGCCATGATGGCAGAAAAAAAGGGAGGAAGTTCCCTGAGCTCTTTCCAATTTCCCTTAAAAGAACATTAAATCGAGTCTCAAAACAAATTCTGATGTGACAGAACCCACAAAAGGACGCAGGAAACAATCTTCAAGATCAAGATAACTTAGAAGGACTGCAGGAAAGGTCTGTCCCACTTGGGTAAAGGAGGAGCACAGCCCAACACATCTGGTGTTTGGGCAAGCCAGCTGTAAGGCCTCCAGTAATGCAACATGGTAGCTACCAGTCCTGTGGGCCTGGGAACTGCAAGCCAGTGACCAGGCCTCTGTGCCATAGGACAAGAAGCTTAGAATAGTGCCTCCTGTGCCCCAGGAGCAGAACTCAACTTTAAAAGTCATTAAATAGGCTGGGAAATGAGCAAAAAAGTCCAACCAAAGAAGAAAAGCTCTAGCCATAGAAAGTTATTATGGTGACAGGGAAGATCAAAAAACAAATTCAGAAGAGAACAACAATGTTAAAATGCCTACATGTGAAACCTCAAAGAGAAATATGAATTGGTCTCAGGCTCAAAAAAGTCTTCCCAGGAGATATCAAAAAGAATTTTAAAAAATAAGAGAGGTAGGAAAAAATTAGGAAAAAAAATTAGAATTAAGCAAGAGAATCAGGAAAAAAAGAGAGTCAATAACTTGGTAAAGAAAACACAAAAAAATGGAAAAACATGTACAAAAATTCATTGAAGAAAACAACTTAAAAATAGAATTGGCCAAGTGAAAAAGGTAGTACAAAAGCTAACTGAAAAAAATAATTCCTTAAAAATTAGAACTGGGCAAGTGGAAGCTAATGACACTATGAGACATCAAGAATCAATCAAAGAAAGTCAAAAGAATGAAAAAATATAAGAAAATGTAAAATAACTCATTGAAAAAACAACTGACATAGAAAATAGATCCAGGAGAAAAATACTTTAAGAATTATTGGTATACCTGTAAGCCATGGTCAAAAAAAGTATTCAAAAAGGTTAAACTGTTTGTGTCCTACATGGGAAAATGATACTTGAAACTTTTTTGTCCCTTTTCCCCCCATTTTATTTAGTATTTTATTTTTCACCAATTACATGTAAAATTAATTTTGAATATTCATTTTAAAATTTGAGTTCCAAATTCTCTCCCTCCCTTTCCACCACTCTGATTGAGAAAGCAAGCAAATTAATATAGATTATACATGTGTAGTCTTGCAAAATGTATTTCCATATTAGATACTTGTAGCATTTAAGAAGTATATCTCTATTAGGGCAATTAGAAGGAGTATACATGGACAGAGGGTGCAAGTGTGAATTGACATTGATGGGATTATAAAAAAATTTAAGGAGTAAGAAAGAGGACTTTGCTAGGAGAAGAGGGAAGGATGAGGCAGAATAGGGCAAATTATATCACATGAAGAGTCGTGAAAGACCTATTACAGTGGAGGGAAAGAAGAGAGAAGGTCAGCATTGTTTGAACCTTTCTCTCATTGGATTTGGCAAAAAGAGGAAATAATATATACACTCAGTTATCTTACCCTATAGGGAAGAAGGAGGGGAAGTGAACAAGAAAAGAGGAGGGGCTGCTAAAAGGGAGGGCAGATTGAGAGAGGCGGTGATCAGAAGCAAAACCTGGTGAGGAGGGACAAGATGAAAGGAAAGAGAAAGAGAGAGAGAAGTATAAACAGGGGGAAAATAGGAGGGAAATACACAGTTAGCAATGATAACTGTGAATGTGAATGGGATGGACTTTCCCATAAAAAGGAAGCAAATAGCAGGGTGGATTAAAAACCAGAATCCTAAAATATGTTGTTTACAAGTAACACATTTGAAGCAGACACACACAGAGTAAAGGGAAAAAGACTGGAGCAGAACATATCATGCTTCAGCTGAAGTAAAAAAAAAAAAAAAGCAGGGGTAGCAATCATGATCTCAGAAAAAGCAAAAGGAAAAAAAAATAGATCTAATTAAAAGAGACAAAGAAGGAAACTACCTCTTGCTAAAAAGGTACCAATAAAGGCAATATCAGTACTAAACATATGTACAAAATGGTACAACATCCAAATTTCTAAAGAAGTTAAATGAGGTACAGGCAGAAATAGACAGTAAAATTATGCTAGTAGAGGACCTCAACTCCCTTCTCAGAACTAGATAAATATAACCACAAAATAAGAAAGAAGTTAAGAAGGTGAAGAAAATTTTAGAAAATTTAGATATAATAGAACTTTGAAGAAAACTGAATGAGGTAGAAGGGAATATACCTTTTCCTCAGCAGTATATGGCACAAATTTGAACATGTGTCAGGGCATAAAACCCTCACAATCAAATACAGAAAGGCAGAAATATTAAATGTATTCTTTTCAGATCATGATGAAATAAAAATTATACTTAATAAAGAGCCATGGAAAGAGATTAAAAATTAATTGGCAACCAAATAATCTAATCTTAAAGAATGAGTGGGTTAAAGAACAAATCATAGAAACAATCAGTAATTTAATTAAAGAGAATGAAAACAATTGGACAACATACTAAAATTTTTGGGATGCAGCCAAAACCATACTTATGGGAAAATTTGTATTTCTAAATGCTTACATTCACAAAATAGAGAAAGAGTAGAACAATGAATTGGGCATGCAACTAAAAAAGGTAGAAAAATAACAAATTAATGTTTCCCCCTCCCCCATTAAAGACCAAATTAGAAATCCTGAAGCTCAAAGGAGAGATTAATAAAATTGAAAGTAAGAAAACCATTGAACTAATCAAAAAACATTAGCAAGCATTATCTGTAATGGGGATAAGCTAGAAACCTTCCCAATAATATCAGGAGTAAAGCAAAGATGTCCATTATCACTACCATTATTTAATATTGTACGAGAAATTTTAGCTTTAGCAATAAGAGAAGAAAAAGAAAAGGAAGAAATTAGAATAGGCAAGGAGGAAACAAAACTATCACTCTTTGCAAATGATATGATGGCATATTTAGAGAGTCCTGGAGAATCAATTTAACAAAATAGTCAAAACTATTAATAATTTTAGCAACGTTGCAGGATATAAAATAAACTCATGTAAATCACCAGCATTTCTATATATAACCAACAAAGAAAGGGATAGAAAGAGAAATTCCATCGAAAATAACTGTAGACAATATAAAGTACTTGTGAGTCTACCTGCCAAGACAAACCCAGTAACTATATGAACACAATTATAAAACACTTTTCACACAAATAAAGTTAGATCTAAACAATTGCTTATGGTTAGGCTAATCCAATATAACAAAAATGACAATTCTACCAAAATTAATTTACTTTTTCAAAGTCATACCAAACCACCAAAAATTATTTATAGAGCAAGAAAAATAACAACACAATTCATTTGGTAGAACAAAAGGTCAAGAATATCAAGGGAATTAATTTTTTAAAAAAGATGCAAAGGAAGGTGGCCTAGCCATAGCAGATCTCAAACTATATTACATAGCAGCAACCATCAAAGCTATCTAATACTGGTTAAGAAATAGAATGTTAGCTAAGTGGAATAGATTAGGTATACAAGATACAGTAAGACACAGACTATAGTCATCTACTGTTTGATAAACCTAAAGACTCCAGCTTCTGGGATAAGAACTCACTATTTGACAAAAACTGTTGGAATCTGGATGACTGGAGATGTCCCCAAATACAGTAGGAATCCTTAGCCTTTTAAGTTGAGGTCTTTCCCAGGTCTTAGTTTGTCTAAGGTAATACCCTTTCAGTGATTAAGGCTAAGTAAGAAATGAGGCAAAGAATAACCTCTTTTACCTAGTCAAAAACAAATCATCTTGGAGTTTGCAAGATATATTTCTTTTTTTAGGGACCATGCCTTAAACCCAAAATACTCTGCCTCTCATTGATAGGCCAAAAACAGGTTCTAGCCCAAGAATCACTTGATCATTGTTTGGGTTCTGATGGCTAAGAGTATAAATATCAATGGTTTCTGTTTAGACCAGAAACCCTGAAGATCTTTCCTCCCGGATTTATTTTATTTTTTTGACTAGGTAATAGAGGTCATTCTTTCCCTAATTTCTTACCTACACTTAAGGGGGCCTCACTAGTGGATTGCCCCAGGTTGGAATCTTGCTGCCTGCCCCCTGTGGTGAGACTGCTCTTGGACCTCGCTCCCCTCCCACTTGTGAGAAGTAGTAGGAGTTGCCTCACTGGAGACCCAGCTGAAACTGTCCAGTTGGGCAACACAACTACTCTTTTCTTTCTTTCATCTTCCTCCCTCCCTCCCTTCCTCCCTCTCTCTCCCTTCTCTCTCCTTTCTCTCTCTCTCTTCTCTCTCCTCTCTCTCTCTTTCTCTGTCTCTCTCTGTCTGTCTCTCTCTCTCTCTCTGTCTGTCTCTCTGTCTCTCTCTGTCTCTCTCTCTGTCTCTCTCTTCCTCTCTTCATAGGGTATCATTTCTTGTGGGTGCTCTGCTCAAAGGCAAATAAATTTTGATTGGGGAAACCTCACAAGATATCTTGGGGGTTATGGGCTTGATTTTTCTCTTAAGGACTACACCTTAAACCCAAGTCACTCTGGCTCTTAATGATTGGCTAAAAATAGGTCCTCAAGTCCCACTTGGTCATTGTTTGGGCCCCCATTGGCTAAGGGTGAAAATAAATAGCAATTATTTCTGTTTTGGTCAGAAACCCTGAGGGTCTTTCTCTTCTAAAGCAAATTTTTTTTGGACTAGGTGAAAGAGGTCATTCTCTGCCTCATTTCTTACCTAGCCTTAATCACTGAATGGGCATTGCTTCAATCAAAAACTGAGACCCGTTAAAGACCTCAGTTTAAAAAGGCCAAGGTCCCCCACCGCATCCAGGGCCATCTCCAGTCATCATGATCTATATCTTGCCACTGGATGCCTCTGGATGGCTCCAGAGGAGAAAGTGAGGATGGTGACTGCACAGCCCTCCCTCACTCAAATCCAATTCACTTACACATCATGGAATCTCCTTCCTGAGGTCAATGTCCTGTTAGAGAGAGAAGGACAAACAACAGCAATTAAGTACCTATCGTGTGTCAGGCACTATTCTAAGTTCTGGGTATATAAGGAAAGGAAAAAACAGTTATTTATTGCAAAGAGCTCCCTGCTGAATGCCGAAGATAACCAAACTTCCTCCTTTTATAAATGAGACCATGAGGCCCAGGGTTACAGGTTACAAATGTCAAAGGTGTAAATCTGTGACTTCATGTTGGTAGAGAATGCCTGAAGCCTTGGTAGTTCTCTTCTGGAGAAAGAAGTATGTTGTATGTTGTGTATAATTTGGACCTTAAGGGAAGTCAATAGACAGAGAGGAGGAGGGACAGTATTTCAAGCATGGGGAACAGCTAGGAAAATGTTTGGAGCCAAGAGAGGGAGCGTCCTGTTGTAGGAACAGCAAAAGAGGTCAGTGTCACTGGATTACAAGCAGAGGAGTAAGGTGAAAGAAGACTAGCCAGATAGAAAAGCGCCAGGTTGTCGGGGGCTTTAAAATCCAAACAAAGGCTTTTTCATATTTAATCTTAGGGGTAAGAGGGGAGCCAGTAGACATACACAGACATGCCCTGTCTGAGAAAGAGATAGCGCCTTGTTTGGAGTCAGATAGCTATTTACTGTCACAGGCAGGATTTAAACCTGGGTCTTCCTGATTCCAAATCCAGCCCTCTATTCTCTGTACCTCTCAGAGAAATTGGGTTAAAATGAACAACGAGGGCAACCTTTAAGGGTCAAAGAAATCATGGAAGAGAAAAAAATAAGTTTTCTTCTTGTTGATGGTGAAGTTATAGGCTGATCGACTGTAAGTACATGGATATGTGTGTATACATGCATACACACATATGTACATATGTGCACATATATCATATATTATATTTATTTGTATCTCTATATAGAAGTTTATATAGTTGTATGTAGTCTATGTAGTCATCTATATACATAGGTAATCTCTCTGCCTCAAGTCTCTCCTCTCTCTGTCATCCTCCATTCAGCTCCTAAATTGATATTTCTATAATGCAGATTTGACCAAATCATACCATACACTATTCAATAAACTCTACTGGCTCCCCTCTTGACCCTAGGATTAAATACAAAAGAGCCTTTGGCTTTTAAGGCCCCTGACAACCTGGACCTTTTCTGCCTCTCTAGTCTTCTCTCACCTTACTCCCCTCCTTGTAATCCAGTGACACTGACCTCTTTTGCCCTTCCTAGAACAGGACACTCTGTCTCTTGGCTCCACACATTTTCCTCACTGTTACCCCGGCTTGAAATACTGTCCCTTCTCCTCTCTGTCTATTGGCTTCCCTTCCTTCAAGGCCCAAATAATATCCTATCTTCTATTGGTAGCCTTTTCCAAACCCTCTTAATTCTAGTGTCTTTTCTCTGTTGATTATTTCTTACTTATCCTGTATATAGCGTGTTTGTAGACTATTGTTTTCATGTGGTTTCCCCTATAATATCTTGAGCTCCTCAAAGTCAGGGACTGCATTTGCATTTCTTCATATCCCTGGTTCTTAGCATAGTGCCTGGTCATAATAGACACTTAATAAATGCTTTTTGACTCAACTTAATAAATGCTTATTGCCTAAATAATGAGGACATCATGAGTCCTCTGAAATTGTGGTTGGTCATTGTATTGGAGTTTCTAAGTCTTTCAAAACTGTTTGAGAGCAAGAACTGTTGTTGCCTTTCTTTTATATGTATGCATGTATATGTATATGTACAAAGATACATGTATGTGCATGTGTGTATATATACATATCTCCAGTATTTATATATCCATATATATGTATACCCAGCACACAGCACAATACTATGACATATCCTAGATGCTTGACAAATGTTAGTTGATTGACTAGAAAAATAGTGGTGATGACATTGACTTAAAAACCAGCCAAGCTAGTCAGCCCACCCTAATGGCCTCCTCCTCCTCCTGCTTCTTCATCACAATGGAGTTAAGTGACTTTCCCAGGGTCACACAAATAGTAAGCGTCATATCTGAGTCCAGATTTGATCTCAGATCCTCCTAACTCCAGGGTTGGTGCTCTATCCACTTAGCTAACTCCACTACTCCCCATTGATTGTCCTGAGGGATCCAAGTATAAATTTCCTCTCCATCCTGGGAAGTTTTTAGACAGTGAATTGTTAGGAAGAAAAACTCAACTCTCATTGTCTCCCCAAAATAGTATCCTCCAATCACAGTTCTCAATTATGTTGGAGCAAAGACACGCATTAATTCACAATGTAATGGGTAACAGCTTGACAATTACAGGTGTAAGAAACAAAAATCATGAAAAGGTAAATAAACTTTTAAGAATCAGAGATAAGCTTACAGTGCCCTGGAGGAGACGATCAAGATGAGAAGTGAAAGGTCTAAAGGAGGAAGGGAAGACTGTCTCCGGGTCTGCAGTCAGGGTAGAGATGTGCTTCACTCCCACAGCTTCAGTCCTTACCTGCCTTGAGCCCCAAAACTCTTTTTACAGAGGCTGGCTGAAAATCTCCACTTCTGCCCATACCTGTGTTCTATTCATTGGGTGCCTGCTGCTTCTCCTAACCTCCTCCTTTCCTGCTTCTCTGCTCTCTTCCATTCCCTTCCTCACATTCCTTAAGGGGTAAGGGCTACCTGCTCAGTCATATTGATGGGGGGTTGGCAATAGGTTATACAGGAACTCTGATCCTTATCTAAGACCAGAATGCCTGTGATTCAGTCTGGAATAGAATTCAGTAGGCCCAAGCACTTTTGGAGTCAGAATTGTAAAAGTTTATTGTACGAGATGCAGCAGGCAAGGATCCTTAGAGAACCTGCAAACTTAAATAAGACATAGGCATAGTTTTTAAGGAGTCTAGGCAATTAATTAGATGTCAGTTATTCTAACTAGGTGAGTAAGGGTAGGATTAGGGAGGAGTTAAGGAGTGGTCAGTGCTTAAAGGGACATGCACTTTTAATGTCAACTGCGCAGGCATATTGCCCATAATTCACTGGGAAATAGCCCAAGGTGGGGCTACCTGGAGGTGTGGTTTTAGGCCTGAAACATTACTAAGCCAGCTAGCAGTAAAGGGCTGACTGAGAAGTGCCTAGTCTGCCACCCATCAGTGTCATGTTTGACAAGATGGATGTTGGGAACCAAGGCTAACGGAGCCTCAGTATGTGTATAATTGGCTAAGGAGTTAACCTATAGATAGGGCCTTAAAGGATTCATGGGTCCAGCTGGCCACTTACTAAGGGTAGATAAGATTTGCCTAAACTAAAATGTTTATAGATGGTTTAGTGAAAGATTCATAGGTGTAGCTTGTTATTGTTCCAAGCAGAGAAAGAGTTCATGAGTTGTTGCTGGGCAGAGTGTGGCAGGGGGAAGGGGCAGAATTAATGCTCTGAGGCTGGGGGGGGAAGTATGATTTTACAGACTGGTTTTACAAATTGATTTTACAAACTTATGTTACAAACTGATATTACAAACATAGATCCCAAGTACCGCATCAATATTTCCATCCCACAAATCACAGGGTCCAGGCTAACTCCTAGGGAGTAGAGGAGGGAAAAACCATAGTCTTTTCTTCCTGTCCAGCTATGAAAGAGATCTTTCTAAAGTGCAGATTTGACCATATTACATCCTACTATTCAGTACACTCCAGTGGCTCCTTGTCTTGCCCAGAATCAAATATAAAATCCCTTGGTTGACTTTTAAAGCCCCTCACCATCAGTTCCTTTCCTACTTCTCCAGTTTTCTTACACTCTACTCCCCTCATGTACCCTATGATCCAATGATACTGGTCTCTTGGATTTTCCTCTGTCTCAGGACTCTAGGCATTTTCTCTGGCTTTCCTTTTTGGCTGGAATTCTCTCTTTCCTTTTCTTTGCATCCTGGCTTCTTTCAAATCTCAGATAAAAAGCAACGTGCTGCTGGAAGTCTTTCCTGATACACCTTAATATTAACACCTTATCTCTGAGTGACCTCTAAATTATCCTGTATATATCTTGCTTGTACATAGTTGTTTTCATGTTGTCTTCCCCCAATTAAAATCTGATCTCCTTGAAGTCAGAGGTTGTTTTCACCTTTATTTGTGTCTCCAGGGTTTAGTACTATGTGCTGTACATAATAGGTATTTAATAAAGGCTTGTTGACTTGAACATCAGGCTTTCATCTCCAGCAGTCCCATCAACCTGGCAATGCCAAGATAAAGGCAACACTTACAAGAGCCCAAGAGACAGACAGGGCAAGTGGTATTTTCCCTATTATACAGATGAGGTGAGTATTTAGTGACTTTCCTCTATGGTAACTCAGTTAGTAGGGCCTTATCTGGGATTCAGAATAACCTTTCCTATTCCAAGCATTGCCTTTTAAAAGTTGTTTTTTGGAGAGGGGGCCGGATATCAATGAATACCATCAGAGGCTAAGAAATAAGACTCTACTTAAAAATTTATGAAAAATTAAGGCACACATGCACATACAAAAGTACTTTGTGTTTTTAATAGTCATAAAAATCTTTAGAATAAGCCAAGGGTCAGTAAATTACAGCCTGAAGACCAAATTTAGCCATCAACAAACAGGTGAATTTGGTCATCAGGACATAGTTTGGAGACATTTGGAATAAATGCTTGTGGTCCAGAAAATGCTACAAAGGGAAATTTGTGAAATGTTTCATTTGAAATATGGTTGCTTTCCAGAGAAATGGTTCTGAAGACCATAGCACCACAGATACAAGTATTTACAAATCAAGTTGTGTTGAGTCACAAGAACTAAAATATAGGTAGGGCTGTCAAGAGTATTGATCTCCAAACAATTTTTAAAGGTAGAAGCAAAAGAAACTGAAGGTTCAGTCTCAGGATAGCTGCTGGGGCTTTGTGGGGTGGGGAGAGTAAGAAATACAAAGAATTCAAGTTTCAACCTCGAAGGCATCTGGCTCTTCTTTCTACCCAACTTGGACTCTGAATCTGCTTTTGGAGTCTAGATCCCTCATGATTCCAAGGACTTTTGCTAATTTCCACATTCTAATTTCAGATCTTTTTTGTAAATAAAGCTCATTCCTCCCAATTGAAGGATGAATTGAGGGGAAAAATGATATAACCAAGCCTTAAGTACCAGTGACTTTAATTCTGTAACCTGAATGAAAACTTCAGCTCCAGATGACTTGTTTGTCACATAGGTAACAGTTCATGATCTCAGGTGAGAGATAATTATAAGATAATTATAATGCATGCTTAAAACACAAAGTAATACATTGCTTTACTTTGCAATGCTACAGGCTAATTGATTTCAGTTAAATGGCACAGTAATAGAATGCCTGGACAGGTGTCAGGAAGACTCATCTAAGTTCAAATCTGGCCTCAGATACTTACTAGCTGTGTGACTCTGGACAAGTCACTTAATCCTTTTTTTGCCTCAGTTTCCTCTTCTGTAAAATGAGTTAGAGAAGGAAATGACAAATGATTCTTTTTTTTGTTTGCCAAGAAAAACACAAAGAGTTGGGCATGACTCAACAACAACAACAACAACAAAAAAAAAAACATTTGTTAACTTAAACTAAGAGAAAAGGTACAAAAATCTGTATATCTAGCTAGTTAGTTACATCAGTTTTATGTGAACTTTCAGAGCTGGTTTAAGGCCACGGAGGAGACATTATGGGGTAGGCTCTTGGCCATCCTTACCAGTAGCCACCTAGCTCCATGGAATGCTGGCAGAAGTAGATGCCAAGTCTCTATGTGCTCATGTATGCACATCAGTCTAGGGGTGTGAGTTGAACATGTTTCTCTTGCATATCATTGCCTATAAATAGCCTTAATCAACCAAGTGGTGAATGAAGACTCCTTTCCTGAATATCGAAAATTGAAATTTGATTGAATATTGAAAAACCATGGAAAAATATTGAAATAAAATATTGAAAAAACCATAGGAGCTGACATAGTTGACATAGTTAGCACATTGCTGACTCAGTCATAAGAGTACCAAAGAGATAAATATAGTTCTAGACATGGATATAGAAAATCTCTATGAGATTTTCTAGCTCTATGAGTAAAGGATAGTGGAGAACATTCTCTCCCAGGCCACATCCCCTGCATTGGCCACTCTCTCCTCTTTCCCTCTGGACAATCAGGTGAGATAATTTAACTCTAAACTGTTTTCCTTTCTTGAATCCCAGCACCCCTTATCATACAGTTGATTATGCCCACTTATTATGCCTCAGTTTGGGATCATTCTGATCATTTTCACTCCTATGCACGTGCTGTTGAATTAAAGTGAAGAAAATCACACAGCCATTCTAACTGGGTCCATAGCAAATTTATGATTACGTAACCCTAACTGGTCCCTCACTGCTGCTAGGCAATATCATATCAGCTCACTATTCTACTCTCCACAGCAGCTCTTCCACACCTTTTCATTCCTCCTCAAACCTTCCATGGCTCCCTGTAGACCCCTACCCTCTCAGCTAGTATCCTTGTCTCATATTTGACAGGAACAACTGAGAACATTTGCCATGGAATTCCTTTTCTCCCCTCTTCCTCATCTCTTATCACCCATGTACCTTCTGCCACTATCTTCCCCTTTGCCCCAGTTTCACATGATGAAATGACCTTACTCTAAGGCTAATTCCTCTGCTTGTTCAAGCAAACCCATTCCATCCCATCTCCTCCAACAGATTTCCCCCCTGTCATCCCCACTTTCTCTAATTTTCTCTCCCTGTCCACTGGTTCATTTCCTATTACTTATAAACATGCCCATGTCTATCTCATGTTGGAAACACCCTCACTTGATTCTTCCATCCCTGCTAACTATTGGTCTATTTCTCTTCTCCCCTTTGCAACTAAACTCCTTGAAAAGATCTACAGTTGGTGCCTCCACCTTCTCTCCTTTCCCTTTCTTCTCAACCCCCTGTAATCTGGCTCTGACCTTATTTCACTGAAACTGCCCTCTCTAAAGTTACTAATGGTCTTTTAGTTGCCAAATCCAATGGCCTTTTCTCAGGCCTCATTCTCCTTGACATCTCTGCAGTCTTTGACATTGTTAATCACTCTCTTCCCTCTAGGTTTCCAGGGTACCATTCTCTCCTAGTTCTCCTCCTACCTATCTGACTGCTCCTTCTCAGTCTCCTTTGCTGGATCTACCTCCAAATCATGTCCTTCAACCATAGGTATCCCTCAGGGTTCTGTCCTGGGCTCTCTTCTCTTCTCCCTCTATACTATACCCTCTCTATATGTGGTGATCTCATGAACTCCTATAAATTTTGCTACTACCTGTAGATTTTCAGATCTATTTATACTACACGAACCCCTCTCACGATCCAACTTCTTCTCAGACATTTGGAATTGGATGTCCAGTAGCTATCTTAAAATCAACATGTCCAAAACAGAATTCATTATCTTTCTCCTTAAACTCTCTCTGCCACCCCTCATAGCTCCTCCCTTTCCTATTGCTGTAGTGGTCAACACCATCATCCCAGTTCCTCACATCACTCCTTATCTCCCCACCTTACCCTTTCCATGTACAATATGTTGTCAAGGCCTGCTGATTTTACCTTTGCAATATCTCTTGTGTCTTCTCCCCTCTGATGCTGCCATTACTCTAGTGCAGGCACTCATCCCCTCCCCTCTGGATTATTACAATAGTCTGCTTGCCTCAAGTCTCTCTCCACTCCAATCCATCCTCCATTCAGAAAAAACTGGAAGTGATTTTCCTGAAGTTCAGGGCCAGCCATATCAATCTCCCCCCTCCCACACTTAATTAACTCCAGTGGCTCCATGTGGCCTTCAGGATCAAATACAAAATGCTCTGTGTGGCATTCAAAGCCCTTCATAATCTAGACCCCTCCTACCTTTCCAGTCTTCTCATACCTTTATCCCTGCCACATGCTATTTGATCCAGGGACACTGAACAAAACAGTCACTAGATCTCACAGCTCTGGTCATTATCTCTGGCTCGCCCCTATTTCTAGAATGTTCTCCTTCCTCCGCTCTGTCTACTGATCTCCCTGACTTCAACTCCAAAATAAAATCCCACCTTCTCTAGGAAGCCTTCCCCAAACAGCTCTTAATTCCAATGCCCTCCCTCTGTTAATTATTTCCTATCTATCCAATATATGGCTCACTCTGTATATATTTGTTTGCATGTTGCCTCCCCCATTAGACTGTAAGCTCCTTGAGGGCAAAGTCTCTTTTTGTATCACTTAGTATGGTTTCTATAACAGAGTAGGCACTTCATAAATGTCTGTTCATTGACTAACAATATCTAATCAGAATAAGATCTGGGCATTTTAGTAGGTATTGGAAAAGGAGCAGAAGCAGCTGTAATAGCTCTCTTACAATCAAGGCCTGGGCCAGGATCCTTTTCCAGCTGGTTGAACAAACTGGGTTGCACCAGCACTACTTGTCCACTACCCCTGAGACTTGTATCTAGTCACCCCGAGAAGGAACAGCAATAGTAGGTTAAAGCTGACTCAGACCCTGCACCCTGGGGAACAGAGGGGATTTTCCACCATGACACTATCCAGCTCTGCAAGACAAGAAAGGGAGAGTGACTACAGTCCACGTGACCACCCTTCTGGCCCATGTCCTACAACAATATGCCCTAGAGTCTATGAACTTTGCTTTTCATCTACTACCTATTGTTGTTTCTATGATTTACAATCTCCCATCATCTTTCTCCCTTTTATTTTCTCTTTACTAATCAATTACTGCCTGCATAGCATAGGTGACAGCTATCTCCAACACTTACTTCCTACTCTCTCATTCCCATCTTCCTAAACCCTATCCTATTCCCCATGTCTGACTACAGCTCTATGCACTACTGTCGCTGTGCCCTTTGGAATTCCTGTTCCATAGTGAATAAATCTTCCCTCTGAGACATGGCTCCCTCCTAAAGAAATTATGTCCCTTGCCCTCCTCTCTAGCACTGGCTCTGACTTCACCAACATCCACTGGTATGCTGGTCCTAAACATAACACTACTTGCTCCTCATTACCATGTCCAAACTTTTCATGCTCATCCTTTGAGGTTAATAGCATCGGCATTTTCCACTCAATCCAGATTATGGTGACTATCATATACTAGCCCCCAGATCATTGTCCCTCCTTTCTTGAGGAGTTCCTCACCTGGCTTGCCATCTTCCTGTCTTCCCTAGCCCCTGCGTTTATATATGAAACTTTGACAGCCATGTTTATCTTCCCTCTAATTCTTCCAATTCCTCAGTAACCTTAAATTTCATGACCTGCTCTTTCATGTAATATCTGCCATGTAAGATCTCAGCATTATTCACAAATGTTTGACTTCCCTAATTAAAAGATCTGACATTTATCTATATGACAATAACTTCCTAACTTGTCCCCCCTAAATTTACTTTTCTCCGCCTGATAAATATCTTTAATCCTTTTAACTCTCAGTACTTTCTCAAATTATTTCCCTTGTTCTGACTTCACTTTTCTCCCTCTCCAATCTTGATCCTATAGCTAGTCAATTCAACATTATTCTATCTTCTGTTCTAGAATCCATTGTCCCCCAGCACAACTCATCCTGTACCTAAACTTGTCCCTAAATTATTCCCATCTACCTTCTTCCCTCCTACTCATGTGATTCTGAATTTGGAATGTGGAAGACACCATAGCATCACAAGACAGCATCCGTGCCCATTGCTATCTTATGAAGGACACACACACACATACATATGTATAGATACACACATGTGTGTGTATAATGATTTTGCACTTTAGCAGATCAGTCCAGGTTTGGACAGAGTAATCTGTATTTCTTCATAGTCACATTGCTATATAATTTCTAAATAGGACATAAAAATTTAGAGGTATGAACTTTAGGCATTTTTTTTAAACAGGGAGGGCAATTTAATTTAAAATGCTTAGCAACTATGTATACAAAAACATTGAAGTTTTGTACTTACAGCTTTCTAACCTAAAGTATCTGGTTTCTTTCCAAGAACATAATTTGTGTGTATATATATATATGTATATATGTGGAATAAACATTCATAATTATCTTTATAAAATTCAATGAAGAAATCAAAACTACATTTGGTCATATGAAAAAATGCTCTAAATTATTATTGATTAGAGAATGCAAATTAAAAGAACTTTGAGATATCATCTTAAACCTTTCAGATAGGCTAAAATGATAGAAGAGGAAATCAATAAATATTGGAGGGGATGTGAAAAAATGGGATGTTAATACACTCTTGGTGGAACTTAAAATTGATCCAACCATCTTGGAGAGTAATCTGGAATTATGTCCAGAGTTATAAAATTGTGTATACCCTTTGACCCAGCAATACCACTATTAGATCTGCTTCCCAAGGTGATCAGGGAAAAAGGAAAAGAACTTATATGTTCTAAAAATAGTTACAGTGGTTCTCTCTGTGGTGGCAAAGAACTGGAAATTGAGGGGATGCCCATCAATTGGAGAATGGCTAAATAAGTTTTGGTATATGATTGTGATGAAATACTACTGTGCTCTAAGAAATGATGAATTTTCCACATATTTATAAATCTCTGTCAAATAGTAGCCTTGTCTAGTGTGGCATGGGAAAGGAGGGAGGGAGACAGGCACTTAAAATGTAACAAAAAATTAAATTAAAAAGGAAAAGGTGAAAAAAGAAAAAAATTGCATAACTATTCCGATTATAAATTATAATTATAAACTCATTCATCATAAATTCATGTTATTCACCTATAACTAGATCATCTTTTGGGTTGTTCATCATCTGTATTATGCCCCCTGTAGGTTTCCTCTAAAAGCCCTCTTCCAAACTTCCCAGTTTCTGACAAAGACACAACCATTTTTTCAGTCTCCTAGTTTTATAATCTTGGCATTATCCTGGACTTCTCACTCTTTCTCACCCAATTTATCCCACCACTTATGACTTCCACCTTCACATTTCTCACATTTCACCCCTTCTCTCTATTCAGGAGACCATCACCTTAATTCAAGTCTTTAGCACATCTGGCTTAGATTATTGCAGTAGCTTCCTAATCAGTCTCCTTGCCTCAAGTCATTCCCCACTTCATTCCACTCACTGCTGCCAGTGATTTTCTTTAACCATTTTACTTTTTCTAAACATGTTACTCCCCTACTCAATAAACTCCTATGGCTCCCTATTCCCTCTAGGATCAAATATAAACTCTTTTTAAAAAATCCTTCAGGACCTGTCAGAAACCTATCTTTCTAGCCTCATTACGCATTCTAAATTCTGTGATATAGCCATACAGGTATTTTCTCTGTTAATCACACATAACCTTCCATCTCCAATCTTTATGGAAGGATACAGCTTTCTTTTGTTAACTGTATATGTCTCAATTGTTTCGGAACTGACTTGTTCCTTGAAAAGGGATTCTTCCGTTGACCTTTAGACATGGAAGAGCTGGGAATGTAAACTTTAAGAGGGTGTAACTGAGCAAACCTAGACCTTAGTAACAAGGGATATGACTAAGGAACACATGGTCTGACCAGTTTGTAAGTAATTAGTGGGGTTTAAACACAAGGATCTTCTTTTAATCACCTTCCTCACTTCTCTCTGCTGGACAAAAAGAGGATCTCTCTCCTTTTTGTGCTTGATTCTCCTCTTCCCAGAGAGAAGAGGAGGTGTTTTTCTCTTCTCTGGTTGGTACATGGCCCCGATTTGGCCCAGGACAGGTATCTTTCCTCCTTTAAATAATGTTTGCATGTCTTTTATTCTTCATTCTTTTCTTTAAAAAAATAAATTGGAGAAGCATGAGAAGGTAAACAGGGAAAAGAAATCATAAGGAACTGATCAAAGTTGAACTATTTACATGCCTAAATGGAAAAATGACAATTGTAACTTATGTATTTCTCAGTATGAGAATAATTGAAGGGAATATAAATATATATCTATATATATCTATATATATGTCTATATAGGAGGGTATATGGGTGTATGAGTACATATGTGTGTGTATATATGTGTACAGACATACATAGACAGAGGGCACAGGATCAATTGAATAGGAAGGGATGATACTTAAAAAGTGAAATTGAGGTGAGAGGAATATGAGAAGAGATGGGGAGAGACAGAATGGGGGTAAACTATCTCATATAGAAGAGGCAAGGGAAAACTGTTTCAATGGAGGGGAAGAATAGGAAGGTAAAAGGGAATGGGTCAACCTTACTCTCCTTAAATTTGGCTTAGGGATGGAATGATATACACACTAAATAGGGTATCTCGCCCTCCAGGAGAGTAGGAGGGAAGAGGATGAGAGGGGGGATGATGGAGGAGAAGGCAGATTCGGGGGGGGGGAGGGTAGTTAGAAGCACCCACTTTTGGAAAGGGACAGGGTCAAAGTAGAGAATAGAACAAGTAGGGGGTGGGATAGGATGGAGGGAAATATAGTCAGTCTTTCACAATATATCCACTATGGAAAAGTTTTGCATAGCTACACATGTACAACCTATATTGAATTGCTTATCTTCCTAGTAAAGGAGGAAGGGAAAGAATCTGGAATTAAAAGTTTTAAAATCAAATGTTTAAAAAATATATTGTTATTATTATTTTACATGCAACTGGGAAATAAGATACACAGGTACTGGGGTATGGAGATCCATTTTGCCCTACCAGAAAGTCAGAGGGGGCACGGGGGAGGATATAGGAGAGAACAGATTGGGGGAGGGGGTATATAGTGGGATCGCTGTTTTGGGGTGGTGGGTAGGAGAAAGACGGGGAGAAAATTTGTAACTCAAAATCTTGTGGAAATGAATGATGTAAACTAAAAATAAACATAAAATTTAATTTAAAAAATATAATAAAAAATAAATTGGTAGCAACATTTAATATTAATACAAACCCTTAGACTTGCTGTCCACTTTTCTCAATTAAACTATTTATTATTTACATATTGGCTTTCATTTATATCTTCAGGATTTAGTACAGTGCCCCAGCACATGGTAAATACTTAGTAAATATTTTTTGACCTTTGACCTTTGTAACACACCTCTCTCTCTCTCTCTCTCTCTCTCTCTCTCTCTCTCTCTCTCTCTCTCTCTCTCTCCCTCCCTCCCTCCCTCCCTCCCTCCTTCTCTCTCTCTCTCTCTCCCCATTCATTTTGTGGGGTTTAACTCATCATATATTCCACTGGTATTTTCTAACAAAACTAAGGTTTTTTCTAAGTGTAAAGTAAAAAAAAAATTCTAAGTGTAAAGATTACCAATATTTATGGAGGAATGAGCAGTCTTACTTAATAAGTGCAATATGAGTCAAGACTTTGGAAACTTCAAAAAAGAGAAAAATTTTAACCTAATCTTATTCTGTATAAGAAAGGCTTGGTGTCAGAATGAGGAAGTCAGGCTCTGAGAGGACCACATATGGAGTACTGTGTTAACCACATTTCAGGAAGGTATTGACAGACTTGTATGTATGTAAAGGAGGATGAATAAGATGGTGAGAGGACTGGATACCATGATATGAGAGGATCAATGGTAGGACCTGAAGACATTGAAAAGTGAAGACCAAGAGGAGAGAGGAGAGTATATTAAAAGTATTTGAAGGGCTGTCATATTGAAGAGGAATTTAGTGTGTTCTTCTTGGCCCTAGAGGGAAGAGCTAGGAGGTTTGGGAAAGACACATCTTAGTTTATCATGACATGAGAAGATACTTCTCAGAGCTGTCCAAGAGTGAAACAAGTTGGCTCAGAAGATCATGCATTCTCCATTATTAGAGGGAGGTCTTTAAGGAGAGACGGGATAACACTTGTTGGATAGTTGTATAAGGATTCCTACAAGATGACTTGGTGACCTTTAAGGTACCTTCCAACTCTAATATTCTGTGATTCTGTAAGATATTATAGATATAATATCAAAGGTGAGGAATCCTGAGTGATAATTATCTTCTCTTTTTTTTCCCCACTTGTTTTAATCACATATGACTCTTCATGACCCCATATGGGGTGTTCTTGGCAAAGACTCTGGAATGGACTGCCATTTCCTTCTCTAACTCATTTTACAGATGAGGAAACTGAGGCAAACAGGGTTAAGTGACTTGCCCAGGGTCACACAGTTAGGAAGTGTCTGAGGTCAGATTTGAACCCAGAAAGATGAATCTTCCTGATTTCAGATCTGGCACTCTATAGACTATATCACCTAATTTTCATAGCCCTATTGAATTGTAGGGTACATAGCTAACCATACCTTCCTATTCTGGTATTTTTGGCATTGGCAGCAGATGGATAATGAAAATTTAGTTCTGAATGTGCATAAATACAATAGCAATTGCCTTGAGAATGAGATGCACATATTGGTCACATCTGTAAACTTCAAAACAGTCTCAGTGCATGTGGACAAGGCACTATAAATGGCATCAGTTATATTATATATGGTAGGATCATTATGTTCTGATGACTGAACATTGGATGCTGTCCCCCAATTAGGAGTTAATTGCTGCTATTTCCATTTCCCTCTAGCAAAACACGTGCAAATTGAATGGATTCAGAAACCAGACATGTGAAAACAATTGAAAAACAGTTTGCCAGAACTCCCTCACCTCGATGAAACATGGAGTAGAGCTGGCTCCATGCCCATCATTCATTCATTTGAGTACCAATAAGGGAAGGCTCTTTGGATGGTGGCTTTCAAGGTTTGGTGTGGGAGCATCTGCTCACAGAGCAGAGACAGACTGGAATCCCAGATCCTAAAAGCTCCATAGGACTGTGCATTCCTACTCACATCCAAAGACAGATTATCTTATTCTTGTTGATATTGCTATATCAAGGGACACTTTCTCAAAGCTATGTCAAAATGCACGCTATGAGTGACTTCATCTCTTTTGACTTGCTTTCCTCTTCAAATAGTTCATCAATTTGACCCCAACAAAGACTTAACAAGCTTTCTTTTACACTTGGCCCAAGTTCTCAATATTTATTTAGTGTCCTTATGTGTTCACATTCCACGCTCCTCTATGGAAATCAGGAGCTTCTTGGCCCTGAACTTCAACTACGCATGCTATTTGTCAGCTGTTTGATCTCTGAAGTGGAGACTGATTTATCCTTAACTAAAAAATATCCACACAAAGGGTTGAGTCATGCTTGTCAATATTCAATATATATTTATTTAGCCTTGATGTTTCAATGGGTCTAGCACCCAATCCTTACCTTATTGACCCTTCCATTCCCTGAACACACACACACACACACACACACACACACTCTCTCTCTCACACAATGCCATCACACACTGAGTAGAGTATGATATTATGGTGTGTTTATGTTAATAATAGCTCCCATTTATTTAGAGCTTTAAGATTTACTAAGTGATTTCTACACATTAAATCTGTAAAGAATATCATGGGACCATATATTAAAATAAGGAAACTGAGGCCCAGAAAGGTCAAGTAATTTTCTCAAGGTCACAAAGGCAGTGAGTGGAAGAGATGAAATTTGAAACTCAGCTCACTCCAAATCTAGTTTCTTTCTACTAGACTCTACTTCTTCCGAAGTTAGTCAAAATAGTGCCATCTTCATTTTACAAATGGAGAAATTGGTACTTGGAGATGTTAAGTGTTCTTCCCAAGGTTAGTTAAGCATTAAAGCTAAGACTTAAACCTCCTGGCTCCTAGTCCAATGCCTTTTCCATTGCTCCACCCTTCCCATCCCAAAATATCTAAGTATATCTTGGATTCTGTAGCCTATTCGTCTCCCTGTATACCAGGAGGGAACTACAGGGTGGCTGCAGATAAGGAATTTCCTGGACTATTTATTAATCAAGAAAAATTTGCGGGACATGAAATTAGTCTTAATTTGGTGAATGACTCATTGAAAACTTGAAAATTCAGAAGCCAAATCTGGGGAAACAATTCTATCTTTTGTTTGTAGCAGATGGCTTAGAGCCAAGGAGAGGTTTCTCTCAATCATATCATTTCTACTGTGTTTTTGTTTGCTTTTGGACTGGTTCTGGAATTTTATTGCTATAAGGAACTCCTAGTGAGGAAACTCCCTCTCCTAATGTAGATCAGCATCTTTTCTGAAACTTGAAGCCTTGGAGGATTGTCCAAGAGGTTAAGTGCCTTATGCAGAGTCACAGAGCCAGGATGTCAGAAGCAGGCCTTGAGGACTTCTTGACTCCAAGACTGACTTTCCATTATACTTCTCTGTATGTGATCACAGAATTCTGATACAGTGTTAAAAACAAAACCCAGGCAAGGTGCTGAAACAGACTTTAGGAATCCTGTATTTGAACCAGAAATGTTGATCTTGAATAATGCTAAGGCACTCTTAATCCTCTTCCTCTAATCTGAGGCAGTCTTTCAGAAATGAAAAAGAAATGTTGCCCTTGATGTCTCTTATTGAGGCAGCAAGTGATTGAGTGGCCTCTTATTGTATGCAAAATATTGTCCTCTGATAACCTTTTCTAAGATACCTAGAGATGCCAAAAGATCCATGGAGAAATAAAGTCACTATGTTTAAAACTCCAATCCAAAATTTGCTTCCTTTAGTTGTCTGAACAAATCTATTTATTATCCTGATGTATGAGAAATTGGCCCCCTATTATACCATATCATATCATATCCTATATCATAACACAGTATGAGAGTATCTGTACTTTACTGTGAATTGACTTTTAGACATATGGAGAACCAAGTTATTACTAAAATATGCATTAAAATCATAAAAGGTAGGCAGTAATATAATAGTTGTTTTAGTCCAAAAAATATGCAGCATAAATGATGGTAGTTGTATAAGAAAATGACATTGATCATTCTTGCAAACTTTTCTTATACCTCTTCCTGCTCTTGCCTATTTCTTAATCACAGCTTTTACTTAGGATGGAGGGTTTGTTAATGAATATGATTACTAAGCATCTTTCCTTTTCTAAAGCCATTATCCCAACCTGCCTGAGCAAAATAGATGGGTAAGAGTCCAAGGTCATGTTGTTAACCCAGTAAAAAGTTGACAGGAAGACATAGGGGTTTCCCACTGAAATCTTAGGTCAGATATTCCTTCCATTACTCCCTCAAACATGCGAATTGCCTGCAGTAATTTGGAGTTTGTTTTTTTCATTCATTCTTCACCTTATTCTCTTAGTTTTTTTTTTTCCTCTCTATATTATAGGAGTAAAAGTAGGGACTGAATTGTCTCTCTTCCTCAGTTTTTCTAATAATTTTCTATGTCTTTGGCCCAGTAATCCTCTCTCTGTGTGTGAGTACAATAGTGTGCTTTTTGGGACTTCTAATGAGTATAGATTATGTAGATCTCATAGAATGCTTATAATGAAATTGTTTATCATGAGGAAAAAAAGAAATCCATGTGCAACTTGATTGTTGGACACAGATCTCTTACAGATGAACTAGTTTTAATTTCATAAGCTTCTCTAATAATAATCTTTATAGTTCCTTTTGTCTTTCCCCAGGAAAACTTTGGACCATCTCTCTAAAAGTGAGCAAATTCCCTGAAAGCATCAGGCTAACAAGTACATTATACATAGAACGGGTTTATTTAAAAGTATAAGAAACACAGAATGGTCTGGCATCTGGCTCCTTAGCAATGATATTGGGAAAAATTTTCCCACTAATCTATTTCCCTCCCCAGAGGTCTGGCTTATAGCCTTAGCAAACATATGCGCAAGCACCAATTTGTGCGCTGATTTTATAGGTCCTGAGGTTGGTTCATTGCCATTCCTTGGCCTCTCGCCTCCTTCCTTCTGAGGTCTGTACTTTCCAGCATGCCCTTAGTCACAGGTGAATCTTTGGGAATCTATCAGAGAGCAGCAGCTCCCTTGCCTCTGGCTATGCTTGGCCTCATTTCCACACTCTCTTAACATGGATACCTATCTGTGTAGCAGGACATCACATCTGTCTCGTGTGGCACCCTTAGTCATGGCAGTCGCACATAAGTCACAAGTCTTCTAGGTTCCATTTTGTTTTCTTTCTACACATCACTCTTTAGAATCTTGTGCATTCTGTGCAGGGTAGGGTGAAAAGGGAAAGACTTAGAGACCTAGAGAACCTGTCTCCGAGGCTAGCTAGTCCCATCTCCTCATTTCATAGATGGGGAAACTGAGGCCCAGCAAGGTTAAGAGACTTGCCCACCTTGAAACTGGCAGTAAGCAACAGAGGTGAGATTTGAACCTTGTTCTTCTGACTTCTTTCAGTTCCCTTTCTTCTACATCACCTTACCCCAAACTCCTATAGGGCATCTATGCTGCATAGAGAAGCTTATATATTGAAATGACCTATAAACAATTCCCTACAAGCAATATATATGATTTGATAGTCAACAAGATGCTACCATTTTCAACAGACCCCAGTCCTGCCCCATCTCCCTTCAGGAGACCAGCTCAGAGGCCACAGTCTTCTAATGTTGCCCCATAGCCCTTTGTTCAACACCTTCCCAAGACCTTAGTGTATAATATTGTATGATATTGTGTTTGAGATTCATTTCTCTTCTAGACTTTAAGTCCCATGAGGATAGCAGCTCTATCTTGTCTACACATCTCCTGGCACTGTGCTCTGTATATAGCAGATGTTTAATATATCTTATGAGCCTGTGCCTGCTTCAGCATGGAGAAGCAGTATGGAGTCACGGATAGGGCCCCGGAGTTGGAGTTAGGAATACCTGGATTCGAATCTTGCCTCAGATACATAATAGGTGTGCAGTTCTAGGAGTGTCACATTAACCCCTGGCTGCCTCATTGCTTCATCTCTCAAATGAGAAGGGTAGACTCTGAAGTTCCTTCTAAATCTATGATCCTTTGTCCTAAAGTCCAGGGCTTGGGGACCTCCGGCCTTAGGCCACATGTAGCCTTCTAGGTCCTTGAATGTGGCCTTTTGACTGAGTTGAAGGTTTTTTTTTTTTGTTTGTTTAAAGCAATTGGGTTAAGTAACTTGCCCAAGGTTACACGGCCAGTTGTGTGTGTGTGTGTGTGTGTGTGTGTGTGTGTGTGTGTGTGTATGGGTGGGTGGGTGGGTAGGTGGGTATGTGTGGGTGTTAAGTATCTGAGGTCAGAACGGATCCTGAGTCCTCCCAACTCCAGGGCCAGCACTTTACTCACTGTGCCACCTAGCCACCCCTGAGTCCAAGTTTTATAGAACAAAATCCTATTATGAAGGGGATTTGTTCTGTAAAGTTTGGGTTCAATGAAAGGGCCCCACTTGAGGACCTAGAGGGCCACATGTGATATTCAGGCTGCAGGTTCCCCACCCCTGTGGCCTAAACCCAGGCTAGGCACATTCTAATGACTTGGATCCACCCCTCCATATATTGTGATTCAAGACTAAAAAAGCATTTTCAATTGGCTAGGGACAGAATGGGGTAAATGTAATCATTTGGACCCAAAGTCAAAAGGACTAAACAAATTAAAGGACAGACAAGGGAATGCCAGTTCTTCAGCCAGCAAGCATTTCTTAAGTGCCTACTATATACCAGGCACTGTGCTACGTGCCTGGAATGCAAAGAAAGGGGGAAAATCTGCCCCTGGCCTCAAGGAGGTGAACAGCCTGCAAACAACCATGCACAAAGCAGGAGAGCTTGGGGAAGATCTCAGTGGGAAGGCACCAACACTGAAGAGGACCAGGAAAAGCCAAGTGGGGCACGGGAGCTGAGACTGGAAAGAAGCTAAGAGAGCCAGAGGTGGCACAAAGAGGGAGAGAGGTGTAGGCACAAGCGAGAGTCAGTGAAGATGCTCAGTTAGGGTGTTATATGTGAGGAACAGCAAGGAGGCTGGGGTCACCAGATCATAGAGTTTGGGCAGGGACATAGATAAAATTGGAAAGACAGGAAGGGGGCAGGTCATGGAGGGCTTTAAAAGTCAAGCAGAGGATTTTATATTTGATCCTTGGGGTGATAGGGAGGCGCAGGAGTTTATTGAATGTGACATAGTTAGATTTGCACTTCAGGGAATATCTATTTGACAGCTGAAAGGAGAATGGACTGAAGTGGGGAGAGATGGATCTGTAGGCTGTTGTGATAGTCTAGGCAGGTGAGGCCCAGGGCCTGCACCAGGGTAGTAGAAGTGTCAGAGGAGAGAAGGGGACATGTATGAGAGGTATTAGGAAAGCAGAAATGACAGGACTTGACAAGTGATTAGATTTGGGTGGGGGTGAAAGAGAGTAAGAGGGACACCTTGGTTTGGAGTCTGGAGGATGGAGAGGACAGTGGTACCCCAGACAGTAATTGGGAAGTTGTGAAGAAGGGAGGGTTTCAGGGGAAAGATAATGAGTTTGTTTAGTCTTAGATGTGTTAAGTTGAAGGTATCTACAGGACATTTAGTTCTAGATGTCCATTGGGCAGATGGAGATGTAAGATGGGGTTGGGGAGGAGTCAGCAGAGAGCTTGACTCTGCACAGGTGGATTTGCATGGAGATGATCATTGAGTACATGAGAGCTGAGATCATTAAGGGAAATAGTATAGAAAGGGAAGAAAAGAGGACCCAGGACAGAGCCTGATGTAGATGCAGTTCTAAGACTGAGAAGGGATAGTCCTACAGGCAGGGGGAGAACCAGGACAGAGCAGTGTCATGAAATCTTTGTTTCATCTGGTAGGAGCATAATGCCAAGAGGGTTGGGGTCACCACTTGGTTCCTCACATCAAATAGGCCAATGCTTTGTTCAGAGAAAAACTGTTGCATGGATTATGTCTCTTCACCTAACCAGTTGTTTCACAATATATAATCAATACCAGTTAAAGGAACTTTACACAATGATAGGAAAATAATATCATTTTTAAACATAAAGGACACTCCACTTTATATTTATTTTAATGTTGCTAATAACACCTAATAATAAGTTATATAGCGTGTTAAGGTTTACAAAGTTCTTTGCACACATCATCTCATTTCATCTTTGCAACAACTCTATGTAATATTCAAATATTATTACAGCCATTTTACAGATGAGGAAACTAAAATTCAGAAAGGTGGAGTGGGATGGTAAATGTCTGAGTTGGCATCTGAGCCCATGTTTCCTAGACCAAGTCCAACTCTCTCTACGCTAAGATTCCAAAAAATTGTTGGCTAGGTTGGGGGACAAAACAAAACAAAACAAAACAAAAACTACACAAAGCAACAACAATAAAGCTAGACAGAAATTGCTAAATACTTCATCTTACTTTTCACAGGAGATCAAACTTTTGCTGAGAATATCATAGTTTTACTATGATTTGTAAAACTTTTAGCAAGAATCGACTTAACTGGGCTCTGGGAAGGGTGCTGTCCCTCTTGACAGAGTGGTACAATTGTCAGACACCCAAGTTAGACCTCATTCTGGAGACTCTGCACCCACACGAACCCATCAGAAGCCCCTTTTCTAGCCAAAAGGAAAATCTGTCCACACTTTAGCGGTCTCATTTTGCCCAAGTGGAATTGTTTGAGGTTCAATAAAGGAACATCTGACTTCCCAGGGTAGTTGGCTAGTTAAGGAAGTCTGCAGTCCTTGCAAATCTCTGTGATTTGATCAAGGAAGCTGGAAGTGGATTTAGCTTGGCATGTGAAGCTGCCGCTTAAAAACATTTCAAATATGTAACCTAGGCTTTCCCCCCCTCCCAAAAAGGGACTAATATGGAAATTCTAGGCTCTGAGAGACCCCTACGGAAGTGCCTGGCATTACTATCAGTATCATTTTTTGGACGCTGGACTCATATACAACTCAGGAACCAAACATGTAAGCTATGCATTCATTAAGGATTGTTTCTGTAATGGAAGTCTGAAGCTTCAATGAGAAATTTAAATGATTTAGGGTGGGCAGGAAGAGATTTTGGTCTTGTGAGCTATAAGGCATGCTTAATTGGCTGGTTATATGCCAATGGTGCCTGGATTTCAGTGGTCCCCTCGTCACTAAGTCTCAGCCATGTATTATTGTGAGCACTGACATCAAATGCATAATACTAGGCTTCAGAGAGACAAGACAAATGAAAGAAACCCATCC
Organism: Petaurus breviceps papuanus; assembly: GCF_028583685.1. Classification (NCBI taxonomy): domain Eukaryota; kingdom Metazoa; phylum Chordata; class Mammalia; order Diprotodontia; family Petauridae; genus Petaurus; species Petaurus breviceps. The sequence continues at coordinate 8,455,375 of NW_027187308.1, forward strand.
AAAGATGGGAAATGAAGGAAAACTACCACAACAACAACAGCTTGGGGAGGGAAGTCCAACCCACTTGGCCTGTAAAAATGGAATTGCCCTCCTTATAAGAAGCAACATTATATTAACTCCTACCCATCTATTTCTACTACCTTACTTGACTCTCCCTATCAAGGGGTTATGAAAATTGCTCATCATGTTCCATCCTGCCCCCGCTCTACCAAACACATATTTTAGGAAAATTTACCTCCCCAAAAGGGGAATAGAAAGGAGATGAGGGTATTGTAATTTTGTCAGACTTGGTGACTAGGGGAAAAGTGACCCTGAAGTGAGTTCAGTGAAATCTATCAAGTTGAATGGATGAACACTAAGCCCACACCAGCTACATAGTTGGCACAATACAAAAAATACACATAAAAAAATAAAAATACACAATACAAAGAAAAAGAAGAGAGTGTCTAGGGTTGATCATGGAATCAGCTCCAGACTCAAACCAACAGCAAGTAATGTTCCAGGATGGTCACCTACAGTAATTAATTAAAAATCAAAAGATATTTTTTTAAATAGAAGAAAACATAAGACATCCCACATCAAATGTCATTGATATGGAAACCAGATCAGGGAAAGATGATTCAAGAATATGGACTGTCTGAAAGCCATGACCCCCAAAAAGAACCTTTAAAATTAAACCTTAACTTTAAAAAATCTTAAGTTTAGGGGGAAAGCTAGGTGGCACAGTGAATAGAGCACTGGCTCTGGAGTCAGGAGGACCTGATTTCAAATCCGGCCTCAGACACTTTACACAAAAACTAGCCATGTGACCTTGGGCAAGTCACTTAACCCTAACTGCCCTCCAAAAAGCAAAAAAAAAAAAAATCTTAAGTTTAAAAGTATTTCAAGAGATCTTAAAAGAAAACTTCCTAGATCTCTTAGAACCAGAGGAAAATAAAAAAGAATCTATCAGGCACCTCTTGAAAGAAACCTCAAAATGGAAATCTCTAAGAATAGCCTCTCCTTTCTCCCTATGTTTCTTCCCTTTCTCCCCCTTTTCTTCCTTCTCCTTTTTTCTTTTGTTCCACCAAGTTTTCATTCTCAGGAAAGGTTAAAAAACTGAAGCATCTACTTTATGTTAATTTAATAATTGAGGTTATAATAACAACCATAATAGCTGATAGGGTTCTATATGAAACTAATTAGCTTGATGTAGCATATCTAATTGAGTTTACATGCCATGGTGAAACAACCCAAGAGAGGCAGAGATCTGATTTGAGTAGACATAGAATGGTCAATCAATTTAGATAATTTGGGTAAAAAAAGGCAAACCACCTGCATTTCAGCTAGTTATCTAGGCTACTTGCTTAACATTCACTTTACTTGAATTTTGATGTGAAATCTGGGATAAACCTATTAGTGGACTTGGGTGAGAATTTTACTTTTTGTGATGCATTCACTCGTTGAATGTAAGCTCCATGAGGACAGGGATTGTTTGCATTTTGTCTTTATATCGCCAGTGCTTAACACAATTCTTTGTACTGAGTAGGTTCTTAATAAATGCTTGTTGAATTAGATGAAAACAGATTCATTTCTTCTGTAATTATTGAGCATTTCTCATGAGGAATGACGAATCCCTACTCCTTTTAATTTCATTTTTTCTGTGAGTTGCACTGGTATATAGAGACCTGGGCTCAAATCCTTCTTCATATATACTGGCTGCGTGACCCTGGGCCAATTATTTCACCTTTCTGAGCCTCTGTTTCCTCCTCTGTAAGATGAGGAGCCAAGCACATGTAGCAATTACCTCACAGTGTTGTCGTGGGAATCGAACGAGATGATGTAGGTGAAGTGCTTAGAAGACTTTAACAGTGGTACATAAATGCCACTTATTATTATGTCCTCTGACAGCTCTGGCACCGAATGCAGTCTAAGAGCAGAGGTAAGTATTCCTCCTTCCCAGCCTCAACAGTTTCTTGGCTGCAGACTCTCCCTACTACTGTGACCCGTGCTATCCTTGGAGGGCCATGGGTAGCAAGATCCCTCTTCCAGCTCTGTGATAGCTTTGCGGGATGATCTGAGGCTGCCTGTGCCGGGCCTAGTTCTCCTCTATTGTATCATTCCTGTTTTTCCATTTGTGCTTTCCTTTCTTCTTTCACCTTTATTTTTCCTTCTCTAATTTCTCTCCTTATGTCCTTTTCTCTATCCTTTACAAAGATGTTACAGTCCGCTCATACCTCATCCCAAACTTCACTGGTTTTATACCTTTGCGTATTTTCATAATAACTGGTAAAATTGCAAAGCAAAAGACTCAGTGGTGTCTGTGAGTACAGCTTTATTTAGGAGCTGACTGCCTCATATGTCCTTGCTGTAGTGCGTTGTTGGTGAGCCTGGGAAGGATGACTGAGTAGCACTAATAGCACTGCCGGCCTCATTGTTCTCCTCTGGGCTTTGGGGTGCCTCAGCAGCTTGGAGGAGGGGAGGAACCCTGGATCTGGTGTCAAAAGACCTGGATTTGAATCTCAGTTCTGTTAATAGCTGTGTGACTTTGCTCCAGTCATTAAACATCTCTAAGCTTTGCTTTTCTCGTATGTAAAATTACATAACATGTTCTTAAACCAGGGGTCCTGAACTTGGGGTCCAGAGACCCCAGTGAGCCCATGGATAGAATTTAGGGGGTCTATGAACTAATGGAGAAAATAACTTCGTTATTTTCATTTAAATTAATTTTGTTTTCAATTATTCACGAATATTATGCTTAGGAGGGGTCCATAGGCTTCACCAATTTGTTGAAGGAATCTATGTTACAAAAAGGTTAAAAACCTCTGGATTTCCCTGGTCCTTTGCAATCTCAAATAGTGTGAATTCCCTATGGTGGGAAGAACAGATCAGTTCAGTATTTCCCTCGTTCTGTCTCCAGTCAGAGGATAGGGTGTGGCAACCACAAAGAAAGAGCCATCAGGGGATATAAGATGTAAATGCTGTAGGAGTATTCCTCTTCTATCACTGAAGAACTGCTTGAGAAACAAAAAGTTAGTAATCATGTTTTGGCTCTGAGCAGCCCACAACACAAAGCCAACAGAGACACAAATCATCTTTCTCTTACCTTTGTCCCTAGTCATTGTTCCAACCATGTTTAGGTGTGAGCAGTTAGAAATAGAATGGCTTAGAGATAGGATCCCTGTTAACTTTGCCTCCAAAGACTTGGAATTAAGATCTTAGGTAGAGGTGCAGCTTAGGAGTATGGCAAATGGGGAAAGAAAGAAATCATCTCCTTTACTCTCTTCACTTGAAGTTAATGCACATCTGACATTTAACCAACAGTTAGTTATAGGTTATTTAACCTATAGTTCTGACTGAGTGTAGGTTGGTTTCACAGAATGTTCATGAACATTGATTTCTTCCATCCATTCATGGATCACAGATTTTGAGAGCTGGAAGGGATCTTAGAAGTAGAATTCAAGCCACTCTAAACCCCCAACATCCATTTTAAAGATGAGGAAACTAAGGTCTAGAGAGATTGTCTCTCGCCCAAGGTCACACAGCTAACGTGTCTGAAATGGGATTTGAACCCAGATATTTTTGCCTAATGCTCTACCATGCTGACTCTGAATCAGATGAACTTATCTGAGAATGTTTGTCACAATTATTGAAGTGAACAGAGTTTTGTGTTAATCTGTGGACAGGACCAAATTTTAGAACCAGAGTACCATTATTATCCCATTAAACTCTGTACCAAAATAATAATATTCAGTCTCTAGAATAATTATGGATGAATAAGACTCAGTGAAAGTGATAATAATAGTAAGAATAGTTAACATTTATATAGTACTTATTATGTGCCAGGCACTGTACTAGGCACTGTAATTAATTTGATTATCATTATTTAATTATTTAATTTGATCCTTATAACAACTAGGGAGGTAGGTATTATTGTTGCTCAGTTACTTCAGTCATGCCCAACTTTTCATGACCCCATTTAGGGTTTTCTTGGCAGAGTGGTTTGCCATTTCCTTTCCCATCTCATTTTACAGATGAGGAAACTGAGGCAAACAGGGCTAAGTGACTTGTCCAGGGTCACATAGCTAGGAAGTGTTTGAGGCCAGATTCGAACTCCATAAAGTGAAACTTCCTAACTCCTGGCCCAAACCTTCTATCCACTCCTGCAACACCTAGCTGTCTAGGTCCTGTTATTATCCCCAATTTACAGATGGGGAAACTGAGACAAACAGAGATCTAGTGACTTGCCTAGGGTCACATAGCTAGTAAGTGTCAGTGTACTTATTTCATCTATCTTCATGAAGTTGTCACCAGGGTAAAGTGGTTTGGATATAATACAAATGGGCCTGATTCTCTCACTTAAAAATCAAATCTTAAGGGGTTGAAAAAAATGCAATTAACTTTCCCCCCCTTTTACTTTTATGTGTCTCTCACATTTTATCTTTTCAGCCAAAAGAGACAGTACTGAAATGTCATTAGAAAAAAAAAGTTGATTTTGCAGTATTTCTCTGCCCTTGGGAACAGGAAATACCTAAAATTCTACTAGTAGGATGGTTCTTATGAAATTTCTTGTGTAATTTTTATAATGAAGGGGATTGAATATGTTCAACTGAGGATCCAAACCTTGGGCCCTTTATCTGTCTTTATTTTCCAAGCCTTTTGATATTTTCCCAAAGTATTCCCTCTTCCATACTTTGGGGGAATGACTTCAAGATCACATAATGAGTGTGATTGAGACTGTGCTGATTTTGGATTACACACTCAACATGAATGTGAAAGACATTAAATTGAGGACACTTGAGAAGCAGCGAATTCCAACAATAATATCAGCTGGCATAATGAAGAATCTGAGAGAGTGAGTTTTTATTTGCATTTAGGAGATATTGACACATTCCTTCCTTCCAAAGGAGAAGTGCTGAGCACATATTCTAATTAATGATAAGCAACTTACTGCTTTATAGGCTACCTAAAAGCCCGGTGGCTCACATGTGGACTCCTCTGTCCCCTGAGCTATGGAACCAATTAAGGAATGGAAGTCAGGACAAGAGCTGTGGATAGCAAGTGCCATGCTGAGATGAAAACTGAAAATATTCTTAGAATTCCAATTCTGCCATTCTTATACTTCTGCATCATGAAAAAGGAACTGCCTTTCCTTTTGCTGTTTTGTCAACTATTTCACTATTTTTTTTTCACTGAACAATCATTTGTTAAGCACCTAGTAGGTGTTGGAGATACAAAGACAAAGATAAAACAGTCCCAGCTGTCATGGAGCTTACACTTTGCTGGGGCTGGTGGGAGGTGTAACATAACAGGCACACATATATAAGGGATATAAAAAGTAAATTAATACTCTGACTATATCCTTGTAGTCATACCCTGTTGCATCATCACTTAGCTAACACTTTCCTTCTGGAAAGGAGAGGAAACATCTTTCAATAGCACAAACGATCCATTTAGACCATTAACAAACTTGATTACAAAACACTGAATGAGAACAGATTTGGGAAATTCATGAAGGGGGTACTACCATTTAATGTTGAGAACACTGTGGAAACAAATAAAGCTCAGTGAGTGCATGAGTAAAACATCCATTCGAGGGTGTGTAGTGTGTTGGAAAGGTCATGAAACACAAATTGGAATTCTTTGTACATACTGTCTACCAAGAAGTTCAGATTGTCTGGAGAGAAAGATGAGACAAGGGTGTATTTGAGGGGAAGGGTCAGATAGAAGACAAAGCAAAATTGGCTGGAGAATCTTAAGGCGTGACTTCAAAATAATTCGAGAGAAGAAATAGTCCCTTATAGAAAATCTAAGTGATGTCGCCTATAGCCTCCCTCTTTGTAGTTTTTTTATTTCATGTAGCGTCGGTCATTGCATGTGCCCTGATGTGTGTTTCATCTATTAGTGACTAGGAATGGAGGGCTACTTTCAAGAAGTAAAGTTCTTACAAACTTATGTCAATTTACAAAATCAAATACAAAGCATATCTTGCTTAGCATTTTCTTTTATTTTTCTTTTGACTAAGGTTTTGATGTGGACAAGTATAATTAACCAAGTCCAGGATGCCATGAAGTACAGGGACTCTAAGATATAATGGACTGACAAGTCAAAATATACAGAAAAGATTTTGTCCATTATGTTCAGTGCATTCTCGACAAAACAATAGGGAACATGGTCAATGAAAATTAGTTAAGCAGCCACCAGGTAGGAGCAACATTGCTGCCAGGTGCTGGGAATTCAAAGTGAGGAAAACATGATTCTCTTTGTCCCCAAAGAGGTTATAATCTTATATTAGGGGTTATAGAAACATGTGAGACACTGGAAGGTAAAGTGTGAAATGAGAAGAGATGATACTTCTGTCTACCAAAAAGAAATCAATATGTTGATACATGAATCAAACTACTTCAGGGTAAGACTGCCTTGTATTAGGAGAGGGATACAAATGTGCTATGCATATACAAAGGATTATTATCAGTAATTATAAGAATAAAGGCATTACATGACTTGTATAGTTAAAAATTAATTAAATTAATTTTAAAAATTTAATTAACCAAGTCCAGGATGCCATGAAGTATAGAGACTTTTTAAATTAATTAATTTAATTAAAATTAATTGATTAAATTAATTTTTAAAAATCTCTTGCATTGGCTGAAGAATTGTAACAAAGATTTCCTAAAGGAAGGAATTGGAAAGTAGTTATAACTCTACCTGTCCAGGCTATACTCCTGTCCCAGAAACCTTTTCATCCTGGAAGTTCACTTTGGCACTGGATGTTACACATTGGAAACTAGCAAATAGTAATGGTATTTAATCCCAGGTTCTCTGAATCCAGAGGTGTTTGTGTTGTTGCTACTACTATTGCTTAATACCTTACTACTACTACCACAACCACTACCACCACCACTACTACTACTACTACCACCATCACTACTACTACCACCACCACTACCACCACCACCACTACTACTACTACCACCATCACTACTACCACTACCACTACCACCACTACTACTACTATTACTACCACCACCACCACTGCTACTACTACTACCACCACCACCAAGACCACTATCACCACTACTACCACTACTACCACCATTACTACTACCACTACTGATAATAATAAAAACCTGTGATTATACATAGCATGTACTATGTGCTGGGCACTGTGCTAAGCGCTTTACAAAGTATTACCTCATCTGATGCTCACAACAACCATGGGAGGTAGGTGCTATTATTATCCCCATTTTACAGTTGATAAAACTGAGGCAAAGGTTGAATGACTTGCCAAGTGACACGCAGCTAGTGTCTGAGACGAGATTTGAACTATGCAATGCAGGAAGTAATGTGTGATTAGCTTGGAAAGATGGACTACATAATTAGGGAAGTAATATTTATATTTATATATATATATGCATATGCATATATATATACATACACACATATGTGTATATAACTTATTTAAATATATTTATATATGCACATGTAACATGTATATGCAATAGATACAGAACTGGCCCTCTTCTCTCCCAGGATATTGGTTATCTTCCTGAACACTAAGAATAGATGATCTAGTTATTGTTGTTCAGTCATTTCAGGCATGTCCAACTCTTCATGACCCTATTAGGGGTTTTCTTGGCAAAGATACTGAAGTGGTTTGTCATTTCTTTCTCCAGCTCATTTTAGATATAAGGAAACTGAGGCCAACAGGGTTAAGTAACTTGCCCAGAGTCACACAGCTAGTAATTGTCTGAGGCCAGTTTTGAACTCAGAGTTAAGTCTTAGAATGTAAGCTCCTGGAAAGCAGGGACCATCTTGTTTTACTGTGTTGCTTTAGGATAGTTAGGTGGCACAGTAGATAGAATGCCGGACCTGGAGTCAGGAAGACCCATCTTCCTGAATTCAATCTGGCCTCAGACACTTCTTACTGTGTGACCCTGGGCAAGTCATTTAACCCCATTTGCCTCAGTTTTTTCATCTGTAAAATGAACCTGGAGAAGGAAATGGCAAACCACTCCTGTACCTTTGCCAAGAAAACCCCAAATAGGGTCACAAAGAGTCAGACATCCCTGAAACAAATGAACAACAACAACAAGGTGTTATAGTGGTTTATAGTGTTAGATTTGGAGCCAGGAAGTCCTGAGTTCAAATCCAGCCTTGAGCACCTATTAGCTGTGTGACCTTGGGCAAGTAACTTAAACTCTGTCTGCCTCAGTTCCTTCATCTTTAAAATGGGGATAATAATAACACTTTCCTCACAGAGTTTTTGTGAGGATCAAATGAGATAATAATTGTTAAACACTTTATGAACCTTGGAGCACAATATATTTATAGTTATTTAGCTAGTTATCATATTTATATTCCCCTATGCTTAACAGTGACTGGAACATAGTAAATACTTTAAAAATTCTCTCTCTCTCTCCCCCTCCCTCTCCCTCCCTCCCTTCCTCCCTCCCTACTCACTTATCTACCAAGCAGTCTACCTGCCTTCAAGCCCCTTTTCCACATTCTACCTAATGAGGTAGGACAGTGCCACCACTTCCTCCTTCTATCATGAGGGACCATTGGAGAGTAGAAAAAAGACAAGAGTTGGATTCAGAAGACATTGTACCCCGGTCCTGGCTCCATCACTGACTAGTTTTTTGATTATGAACATAATATTAACCTCTCTAAGCTTTGGTCACCTCATCTATAAAAGGGAGATGATGCTATTTTCCTTGCTTATCTCTGGCTTTCTAACCTTCCATGTAGCAGGATCTATGAAAATCAAGTTGCCGCCTCCCTCCCCTGATGACAGCCTGTCGTCTCTGATCACTGGAGGAGAATGCAGCTCTCAGATCACCCATCACAGAATGCCAATGACAAGGAAATGACCCCAGGGATCATCTAGTTCAAAGCCATCATTTTAAGCATGAGAAAAATAAGTGGCTTCCCCAAAGCTAGAGATGGGACTGAAACTCAAAGGGTCACAGATTTAGAGCTGGGAAGGATCTCAGAGATCAGAATGTCCAGCTACCTCATTAAAAATGAGGGAATTGTAGCACAGACAATTCTGTCCGTTGCACAATGTCCTGTCTGGGGCTCTCGAAATGGGCTAGGATGCTCAGAATATGACCTCACTATAAACGGCTTCATGATCTGGAATTTTTCCAGTTATTGCATCTCATAAGTTGACAAGTGTTGTAGTCATGCGCCACAATTGGTTGCACCTGTTTTGCTTTGTTTTTTCCATTCTCTCTCCAACTCACCAAATTCAGGCCCTCGTCAGCTGACCCCTGGACAACTGTGATCCTTGTGGGCGCCTTTCCTGTTTCTCTTTATTGTCAGCTCTGCAGCCCCCTAGTCAGTCTGGCTTGTGTACTGACATCAAATTAATTTTGCCAAAGCCCCAGTTTATTCTTTTTGCTGCTCAAAAAATGTCATTATTAAATAATGTTGAAACTATTTGCCAGGTATTTGAAGCACTCCATGATCTCATACCAACCTATTTCTCTAGAGTTATTCTTCTACTGGTCCCCGATATGAACCCTTATGTTCCAGAAGGAACAAAGTGTGAGATTGTGGAAAAGCGCTCTGGGTTATACTGTGCTATAGGAAATGACGCGCTCATTGATTTTAGTAAAACATGGACAGACTTGCACAAAATAAGGAAGACCGAAATGAGCAGAACCAAGAGAACATTGTATACAGTGACAACAATATTGTTTTAAGAGCAACTCTAAGTGGTTAAGTCATTTTGACTATTATAAATACCCAAATTAACTACAAAGGCCCTATGAAAGAAGATGCTATCTGCATCCAGAGAAAGAACTGATAAGTAGAAATATATATAGAATGATTTTACATATTATGCATACATATGCATCTTTGCATCTAATAGTAGCCATCTCTAGGGCAACGGGATAGGGGTGGGGAGAAAAGAAAAAAGCGGAGTAAAGTTACATGATAACTTTATAATATATTAAAAAGAATAGCAAGTAGTACATAATAGATTTGCAGTTTTATGTGGAATCATCTTTTATTCTACTATGTTATAGAAATGCTTGTTTTATTTCATAAATTAAATAAATATTTTTTCAAAACTTTTTTTGAAAAAAAATATTTTTGCAGTGAAAGAGCTTGGGGTTATATCCCAGCTCTTCTACTTATTACCTGTATATCTTTGAGTGAGTCTCTCAACCTTTCTGAGCTCTAGCTCTGTCATCTTGAAAATCAAGGATTGGACTGGAATCAGCGCTTCTTAAACTGTGGGTCACAACCCTATATAGGGTCATGAAAAATCTGGCAAGAGTAAAAGGTTTCTGAATGCACAATGACCAAAACTTAATTAAATATCAAATGTGTGATGAATCTGAGGTGTTTTGGGCAGTGCTTGCCTGTGGTGCATCATGAAACTTCACTGAAGCCTTGGTTCTGAATAGAAAGCATGCACACTTTGCACTGACCATCTCGCCACACCGTCCAACACCAGTGACTGCTTTTGAAACACTAAAGGGTTCATGAGTGGAAAAACTTTAAGAAGCCCCAACCTCTAAAGTCCTTTCTAGCCCAAACTTACAGTCCCTACAGTGATTTTTCTCTAGCATACTTACTGACAGCAGACTGAATATTGGGAATGTAAGTCAAAGAGTCAAAGGTTGAGCAGAAAAGAAATGTTCATAAACTACAAGTGTATTTATATTTAACTATTTGTTTTGAGCAATTGGGCCAAGTTAACCTACCACCTTAAGGAATCTCCTCTTAAATGAAAACAAGTTTTCTCATAGGGATGTCAGTTTTGGAAAGAAGACACTATTATTAATTTATCTTACCTTTTTCAATGATGTAACAATTTTTGACATTCCAGGAAACTGCCCCCCAGCCAGGCCAAATTTTACATGCTGTCTGTATACAGCTGGATTTCATGAGGTGGGAATTACAAAGAAGGTTCTAAATGAAAACAGAAAGGTATTTCCTTAAACATCAAACAATTGTCAGGATTTTCTATTTTTTTTTAAAGTTTAATCTTTATTATTACCACTTTCTCCATCACTTCTTCAGTCTAGACAATAAACAAAACAATAAAATCAAAGTCCTAATAAATAAATAAATCAAAAGTCCTAATTTGTAGATTTGTGATTATTTTCAACAAGATCATCTCTAGAAATGTTTGCTATTTCAAAGAGCTACTATGGATACCTTCAGTGCCTGGGAACAATGTGGGGCAGGGCAGATGAACAGTCCTTAGGTCTGATGAAACTAATTTTCAACAAAAAAAAAACTAAGGTGAATCAATTAATAGGTTTCTTCTCTCCCTTCTCCTTCATTTCCTTCTCCTCTTCCTCCATCTATTTCTAGTTCTTTCATTCAGGGACATTTATATAGTGCTTTATGTTTCAGAAAATATTTCATATACATTATTTCATTTGATCCACACAACAACCCTATGAGATTTGGTAACTCAGTTATGATGAGCCCAGTTTTACAAATAGGAAAGTGAGATTCATAAAGGGTCACACAGGCAGTGAGAAAAAGAAGTGGGATGGCTATGTCAGGGATTTGAAATAAGTTGATGCCTGATTCCAAGTACAGTGCTTTCTTCAACAGCACTCCAACATAACTTATCTTTTTCCTATAATTCCTTAGGTTTCTCTCCACTGCCTCCCCCCCACTCTACCCCTTGCACCTCCTTTTCCATATAGGCAGTAAAATAAGAATGTCTACAAATAAGCCCAGAGATTCTTATGGCTGCAATGGGGCCTCTTTATTAGTTAACACATGATTTTTAAAAATTTAGTTTTGATTTGTTTTGTACCATTCTTTGGTCTTCAGATAATCTGAATTTAGAATTAGAAGGATTTAAAACATGGCTTACCTTCTCCCTAACGAGCAAAGAACTCAGGCTCATAAAGGTTAAGTGATTAACTCCAAGTTATACATATTGTCATCTTGTAACTAGAGTAAAGCTCTTTTAACTCTCAGCCCAACATCTTTCCCTTATACCACACTGCCTCACCAAAACACAGCTTTTGTCCATGGGTCCTTATCTAATATTCAACACTTTCTTAAATATATCTACTGACACTTCTGTCCCTCAAGCTAGGACCACTTATGCTGGTGTGGTATTCTGTTGTCCAGTTGTGCCTGACTTTTTGTGACCCTCTAAGTGATCTTCTTAGCAAAGATACTGGAATGGTTTGCCATTTCCTTCTCCAGTGAATTCAGGCAAATAGAGGTTAAGTGACTTGCCCAATGTCACATAGCTAGTGAGTGTCTGAGACCAAATTTGAACTCGGGTCTTCCTGACTCCAGGCCCAGAGCTCTATCCCTGAAGTAAGTCATCTAGCTACCTCCTGAGATCACTTATAGCTTGCAAAAATCATTAATAGAAGCAACTAGTGATAGACTCCTTGTTGTAGGCCTAGCATTTTGACTCTGCCTTCCACCTTAATTAGGGGTACTTTATAGTAACCCTATATTTATATATAACCCTATATAATATATATATTCTTGTATCAGATTGTTTGCCCAGTCAGCGGCAGCTCATCCTAATATCCTGATCTACATGGTAGCCTGGGGCACACTGTGAGGCTACTGATGGACACGCTGCTGATGGACAGGTGGAGAGGGTTTGGGAGGAATCCAAGCAGAGAAATTCAAGAGAGAATCCAAATTAGGAAAACTGCTTCCTACGTAAGGTAATTATTCTTGATAACTAGATACTAATCTCAATCATTTCTGTGGTGCTGGAGAAATGAAGGTGAGTCAGTGTGCTCAATCCTGTCTGACTCTTCATGAGCCCATTTGGGGTTTTCTCAGCACAGATACTAGAGTGGTTTGCTGTTTCCTTCGCCAGCTCATTTTACAGATGAGGAAACTGAGGGTTAGGTGACTTGCCTGAGGTCACACAACTAGTAAGTGTCTGATGCCATATTTGAACCCAGGAAGGTGGGTCTTCCTGACTTCAGGTCCAGAGCTCTACCCTCTGCACCATCCAGCTGCCCCTAGGTTGTAGCACCCTGGAACAAAACTCTGGCCACATACCACAGGCCCTTGTGATGACTCTGAATAATGACCATTTCTACTAGATAAGTAGCAGAGGGGTTAGCTATGTCTCAAAGGCTAATTCACACTAGTTAGTCAGTTCTAGCCTCCCCTGTAACATGGACGCATAAGAGCAGGTTCAGGTGATGGTTTAGACTAATCTTCTTATGGTCTTCTCTGACTCCACATAACTCATGCTATTGCTTACTATATATTCCATGCCAGGACCCCTACAGGGATGGCCAAGGATGGGAAACAGAAACCATGGCTCCAGCAGTACTCTTATGTTTTGGCTTAAGCTCCTAGAAAGGGTGGGCAGCCAGGTGGCACAGTGGATAGAGCAGTGGGCTTAGAATCAGGTAGACTCATCTTCTTGAGTTCAAATATGACTCAGACACTTACTATCTGTGTGACCCTGAGCAAGTCATTGAATCCTGTTTGCCTCAGTTTCCTCATCTGTAAAATAAGCTGGTGAAGGAAATAGCAAATCACTCCAGTGTCTTTGCCAAGGAAACATAAGCTGGGGGCATGAAGAGTCAGACATGACTGAAGGGATTGAACAAAAATAACTTAGAAGGGTTGGTCATTTGGAATCTCAAAAAAAAAAGAAAAAGAAAGTCATATGAAAGATGAACCCACTCAATTGTCTCAAGAATGTTTTATTATCACAGACTCTGACTAATACTGGAAAACTGAGCCCAGCTCCTGGGAGGGTAGCAAATGTCACCAAAGTACACAAGTCACTCCAGCTGTGTTATGTAGAGAGGGAAAGGGGGTGGAAATGATATCACAGTTTCCTGAGCTACCTTCCCAGAGGCTGATATCTGAAGAGATACAGTATACTCCCATACAAGAACTTTCCAGGGAAGCCCCACAATGTGAACACATTCCTCTGCAAACCCCATAGATTCATAGGCTTTCCAGAATCTGACTTGCTTTTTCTTCCTTTAAAAAGAAAATTGTTTTACAAATAAAAATAATAACTAGTATTTGTATGGCATATCAGTGTTTGCAAAGCACTTTACATATATTATCTCATCTGATACTCATAACAACAATGTGAATTAAGCATTATTATCATTAAGCCCAATAGACATATGAAGAAACTGAGTCTGAGAGAGGTTTAGAGATGTCCAGTCATAGAGTTGGACAAAAGATTTAAGCTCAATTCTTCCTAAGTCCTGCACTCTATTCACCAAGCTACCTAATTCCTTTGTAACAAACACCAGATAAAATGGGTATTTCCATATGCATAGTAGAACAGAAAAAGAGAATTGTAACAAGGATGTGCTCAGCTCCAATCAGTTCTTGAGAGGTGACTGTTAAATTTCCAGTGAGCATTTATACCTTGGAAGTCGGCAAATGCTACAAATCAGAACTTGGTTTATTGTCTAGACTTAAAGTGACAGAGAAAATGGTAATAATGCAGATTAAACTTAAGAGTGGCATGAATAAATTTTCCCTTGATGGCATTAAACATCAGCACACCCCTGATGGTGCAAATCCCCGCAAATCTCTGTTATGTTCAGTTTGTTTTTCTTTTAAAATATATAATAGGTTTAACATGTAGTTTTCAAAGTTATCCTACTTATTTCTGCTTTTTTCTGACCTTCCTTCTGAACTGTCTTCTCAAGGCAACCCAAAAGACAGCAAAGCTCTATAGAATCAACCAGATTTAAGCAGCCACTAGAATAAGTACTCTATTATCCTCATTAAATTCCCCATTGTATGTTTTCACCAAATATTCACAATAATGGTGAAACATGGTTTAGTTCCAGGAAGTTCTAGGCTGCTCTACCTAAGGCCAATAGTCTTAAAATCTCCCTGATGTCTCTATCTGGGATGCCAACATGCTGTATGTGTGGTACAGTAAGAAACATGGTATAAAATATCCCCCCCCAAAAAAAAAAATCTTCAACACCATTTCTTCCAAGGGCATCCAGAGTCCAAGAAAAGGGATCACTCACAGTTCCTTATTATTGGTGGTCCTTTTCTCTCATTCAGGGGGTATACCAGAAGATCCCCTTGGGAATGGTCTTGTTTCTTTGCAGGGCTCCTTTGTGGAGTAATTAATCCCCCAAAGAAGACAGATAAATCAAAAGGACACCAGTGGGAATATGAGCAGTCCAAAGTCTTTTCAATCCCTTTTTTGAAGTTCAAAAGGTCATCTGGCCAAAGTGGGTGAAGGAGAAAACCTAGGCCAAGGGTAAAGCCAAAGCCTCTCCTTCCCTCCCAGAAAACTCCTTTTCAGAAGTTTGTTAAAATGTTATCTTTCCTGGCTTGACATTGGCTGAAACTTCTCTGTTCCAGCTAACTCATTGCATTTATATAGAACTCAGAAGACATGATGAAATCTCTTATCCATTTAGAATAGATTTCCTTTCTGGTGTCATTTCATTTCATCTGACTTTCAAAGACACTGCAATTTAGTCTAAAGTCTATAAATGAGATTGATTAATTTAATATTTTATCATATATAAGGGGGAGAGACTATGTAAATGACATCAGAATGCCATTGAACACCAAGGTTCTGGTGAACCTCATTTATTCTGTGCTTGAGTAACTTTGAAAGTACTTGGTAATTCTCAATCAGAACCTCGTTGCTGTTATCACTGACATCACCATTCCTTTTTAGAACATACATGCATTAGAATCAGACAAAGCTGTCAAAGTTGGAAAATATCAAATAAAGATGCCAGCATATGGCCTAAGGAGATACCTCAGTTCAAATCCTGCCTCATACACTTTCCTTGCCTCAGTTTCCTCATTTGTAAAAGGAAGAAGTCAGTCTTAATGTCCTCCTGCACCTTCAATCGTGGAGATGACTGGCTTTAAGGAGGTATCTTAGGATAGAATTTAGAGCTGATCACCTCGTCCAGTTTCCTTGTTTTATAGATAAGAAAACTGAGGCCTCCGAGAGTTTAAATGACTTTCCAAAGTTCAGATTTCAAGTCCTCTGACTCTCAAAACAGCGATGTGTATGCTATACTCCATTATCTTTTTCAGTCCTTATTCAATATGTTTTATTATTTTCTTTTTTTCTAGACAGTAATATTTAGGAGCGAGCTCATTGTTTTTCCTTTTCATGTACTAATTGGTAATAATTCAAGCTAACTGGTAATCTTCTTCCTTGATGGAGGCAAGAAAGGGTAATATATTAATACAGGCTTTCTTTGATGAATGCCAGATAATTGAGAGGGGGAGATCATTCCTGCCTTGATTGTTGTCCAAGTAGTTCCTGGATATGGAGGATGAATAAACAAGAGGTTTCAGGTCTGAAGCTTTATTAATTTTAAAGATATTGCAGCCATCTTTAAATGTCAAAACAGGCAAGAGAACTATAATCAACAAAGGGAGAGCATAGGATGTAGGGCTGAAAGAAACCTAAGAGATCATGTACAAATGGGAGGAAATGACAGTTGTACTGATGTGGAGGAAGCTTAAAAATAAATTTAATAGAGAAAATAAAAATAAAACAAAAAACTAAACCTTTCAAATAGTACCTTAGGAGTTGGGGATTCCCTTAAAGGGATTTAAGAGAAATCTGTATGACTATTTGGGGATCAAAAATTGAAGAATTTTGTTTTGATTTTGGTTTGATTATATAATCTTTGAGTTCCCTTTCTTATTCTTTTTCAGAAGCAATGGGGTTAAGTGACTTGCTAGTAAATATCTGAGCAGAATTGCTTTTTCACATGCATTATTGTAGGCATTGTGTCTATTGTTCTCCTGGTTCTACCTTCTTTTTTCTGCATCAGTTCATAAATGTATCCCAATGTTTCTCTGAATTTCTCATAATTGTTGTTTGAATTCAAAGATGTATATTACATGAATAACCATGATTGATAGACATCATCTTTGTTTCCTGTTTTTTGCGACCACAAAAATGTTCCCATGAATATTTTGGTAGCTTTAAAACATTTCATGGCAGGTAAATGGCTCAATACGTATAGTGTCAGACCTGAAGTTAGGAAACCCTTAGTTCAAATCTGGCCTCACACATTTTCTGGCTGTGTGACTCTGGGCAAGTGATTTAATTTCAGTTTCCTTATTTGTAAAATGGGGATAATAATAGCATCTACTTCCCAGGCCTATTGTAAGGTTCAAATGAGATTATAATTATAAATCATTTACTATGTGCAAAGCACATAGTAAATGCTATAGAAATGTTAGCTATTGTTGTTGTTATTTTTGTTTCTGACCCCCTTGGGGTAGTAGAATCACTGGATCAGAGAGTATAACAGTTGAATTACTGTCTTTGAATAATTTCATTTTAAAAGTTGGACTGATTTATAACTCCACCAAAACTGATTCACTAAAATAATAAGATCTAAACCTTAAGGGGAAAGTTTTTGTTTCTGTAGAACTTTTCTTGGTATCTTCCCTTTTGGTTAACCCCCCATAACAAATGAATTAGGAGCTGATAAATCAGTGGAAATAATTCTTAGGTATGTAATACTATCATAAAATAGCCACTGACATTTCTGAAAAGGGATTAAATAATGTACCCTTCAGGACAGCCTTTTTGAGAAGAGGAAGCCATTGATTCCAGAACTTTCATTAGTTCTTCATTTCTTGGTGACTCTGTGGCAGGGTGGAGAAACCCTTGGGCTTCAGGAGAGATCCAGCTGGCCTTCTCAAGACCCTGCCAAAGAGAGACTTAATGTTACAGCAAAGGAAGGGCGAACAACCAGAGAAGGGAGCAGGAAGGAGGCAGGGAGGAAGAAAACCTTTGCCTGCCAACCTGAGGTAGGTCCTGGAGGTGAGGCCAGGGGACTGGCTCCTTTTACTTTTGTGTGTACTATTTGATTTGGCAGAGGCTGGCTTCCTTGTAGGAGAGGAGCTGCTTGTACATTAGTTCTCAGATTAAGAGGATGTGAAACTCAAAATAAAGGAAAATTGAGGTGTTCAGACTAACCAAGTCTGATTCCTTTGCCTCTGGCCTTCTCACATGTATTTTTTTTCTCTGGAGTGGGAAAATTAAAAAAAAAACCCACCATGATGGCAGTAACAATAGGGATGTTATGGCTACTTTTTGACTTAAATAAGCTGAATTGGTCTTATGGAAAAAGACAAGCTCTGGTAGGTTGTCTGATCTCTCTCCTATTACTAGCATAGAATTACTGCTTTCTCAGATTCAAGTCAACCAGATTTCAAGTCTTTAAGTGGTGAGGGAAAAAAGAAACCATTCCAAATCACCAATGGAATAAATTTTAGGAAGGTGGTCCTGCTAGTCAGACTGTTTTAAATTCTCTCCTATTTATAGACCTCAAATGCTTATATAATACAGTGCCACATTTACAAGAGTAAAAATTCTAAACTTGACTGTTCAGAAATTTATCCACAAAGGAATTGAATTTTCATTTACCAACTAGTTTCCTCACTTGAGTCATTGAGTTGACCTGGAAATAGTGGATCTTGAAATGTTCTGATTTATTTTTACAATCTCTGAGACAGAATATGAGTGACCATGGATTAATCTGTTAAATTTCTTCATGAGTGACCATTAGGTAGAGCCAGCATCAATTTTGGCAAAATTCATTTTTAACACACTTTCATTCATCTTTCTGTAAGTGTTCCTTCTTTTTGTCTTTTCTTCTTTTATTGTGCTTTGTCCTTGCTATAATCTCTTTTTCCACTTCCAGGTAGGAAAGATACAATAAACTATGTTAAACTAAGGTTTTAGTGACTTAAGATGTCACTTGTCCTAGAGATATTTGCATTTTAAAAGGAAGCCATGGGAAAAAATGAATTAACTCCCATAGGAATGCATATATAATGGTAGAAATTCGGATACTATAGTACCAGGATTAGGAAGATATTTAGGGACCAGACTACAAGAGCAGTAATGTAATTTCTTAGCTCCTCTGCACTGAAATTATATATATATATATATATATATATATATATATATATATGTGTGTGTGTGTGTGTGTGTGTGTGTGTGTGTGTGTGTGTGTGTATATATATACTCAAAAATTTGATTTGTTTATGTTTGAGTACATATCTGATGATAGCCAACTTCCCCCACCCCTACAAACACACACACACATACACATACACACACCCCCCCAAAATTGATGATAATGTATATTTGGAAGATATAAGATGTAGTTGAATTATAAGAAGCAACATGTGGTAGTGTTCTTTAGGTGAAAATAAGACTCTGTAAGACAGTAAAATGAGACTCTTTGAGGCCATAAATCAGCACAGCTGATCTATTGTTCCCTTACTAGGAGCCCCTTACATCAATGAAATGACAGGTCCAGAAAAAAGTTGTGCTACATAAATAGCTCATTTGGTGAATTAAAGTGATTTTAATTGGTCAGTAAGTCATGAGCTCTTATTAAACATCTATTATATATTTGGTACTGAGCTAAACACTGATTATATTAAGCAAATCATAAAAACAATCTCTTCTCTCAACTTTATAGTCTGAGAGGAGAGGTTTTCTATATATATATATATATATATATATAACTATATAATAACAAGATATATACAGGATAAATTGGAGATAATTTCAAGTAGAGGGCACTGGAATTAAGTGAGGGTAGAAATGGGTAGGTGGGAGGGGAGGAGGTTCAGAAAAAGTTCTTGTAAAAGCTAAGACTTTATGTGAGATTCAAAGGAAGTCAGGGGAGCTAGAGGGGGAGATAAAAAAGGATAGGACTGGTGACTTTACTGGTATAGGGAACTCCCTCTATGTATGCAGGTCATAATGTCTTTAAGAATCTTAGAAAGTTGCCTAGAGCACTAAGAGTTTAAATGACTTGTCCAGGGTCACACAGTCAGTAAGAATCAGAAGTAGGACCGAAACATAGGTCTTTCTTGCTCTGAGGTCAGCTCTCTATGCTTTATTCTTCAGTGTTTCTCATTTTTACCTAAAAAGCCTCAAAATGATATGTGCAGCTAATAGGCATTTAATTTGTAAAATGACACCCACTATCTTAAATGGAGAATGGGACAATGGTGCTGAAATTACAAAAAAACGGATAGGTAGAAAAAGGAAGGAAGAAAATGCTTTGCTAACTGGGTATTTCTTCAAAGGAGATGATATTTCTTTAAGGGAGGTTATAATAACACACATTTAATGATCACTTTGAGGTTTACTATTTTCTTTACAATGATCCAAAGAGGTAAGCAATGCAATGCAAACATTATCTCTCTTCATTGTGGAGGAGCTGAGGCTCAGGGAAATTAAGTATCTTACCCAGGATTACTCAGGATATTATTGCCCAATAACAGAGCAGGGGCATGAACCCTTGTCTTCTGACTTTAGGGTAGGTGATTTTTCCTTTCTACTGATACCAATCACACCATATTCATGCCTTGCTAGATAGGTTCACCGATTGTCTTAGTAAAAAAAAAAATGTATTATTCCTTATACTTTAATGTTTTGAGGCTCTATTATTTCATTAGTATAGATATTCCCCTCCACGAGCGACATAGCATGCAATCCTCTACAACTTGGTATGTCATCATTGATAGTTATTGCCTACCCTCCCCCCCCCGCCCCCAATTCATCACTCTATGGCCAGCCTAGTGCTTGACTAGCCTCTCTGAACTTCATTAGGCTCATCCTTGAGCGACAGACATGTAGGCCATTAGCAATCCCATTCTTAAAGTTTTTCCATCTTGGTATTGTGTGCCAGATAATCCATCAGCATAGGCTCCCAAACCCCACAAGTATCTCTATAACACAATTAGGAATTAGAGTGAGATCTCATCTGACTTTATCCCAGCATTTGGGCACTGGGTCCCAATATGGTAGTACTAAGAGGTCAAAAGTTAGGATATTTTGGCACATTATCCTTAACCAAAGACACAATCAGATTCATTTCCATGCTCTGAATAATGAAATCAACATGGTATAGTGGAAAGAAAATGTATCTGGGTTCAAATTCTGAGACATTGGGCAAGTCATTTGACCCCTTGACCTCAATTCCCCAACTGTAAAATGAGGGGGTTGAACTAGATGACTTCCAAGGATCCTTCTAAATCAGGGAATCTAAATTCCCTGATGTTAACATAATAATAATAGCTAGTATTTATATTGTGCATACTGCACAGCAGGCACTGTGCTAAGGACTATATCAATATTATCTCATTTTTATCTCAATATCTTAATTAGTCTGGTCAAAAAGTCCTATGACTAAACCACAAGGATCTTGCCTGTAAGATAACAAAAAAATACCTAGAATGGAGGCTTTAGAACAGGGATTTTAGAGGAGGGATGTAACAAATAGTGTTCATTTTAAAAAATCAATTCCATCCCTTAAGATTTAAGTATGTGACCAATTTGTATTTTTATTCTTAGCATACAGTGGAGTTAAGCATCTTTTCTATGGTCCTGGTTAGGGTTGACCACATTGCCCAGTTTGGCACAAATAGTGGGGTAAATAAACTAAGATCAGCCCTAATCACCCCTTTTACTTGATCCTCTTCACATCATGTATAGCTCTTGTCTCTTATGATTAGGTTATTAACTATTTGACTGATGTAGTCATATCATTTTGTTATGACCGCAATCCTATGTTATTTTCAGTGTTCTCATGGGAGATTTCCAAGACAACAATTTGCCTATCTCCTTTTACACAGAAATTTAATAATTATAGTATGTTAGAGCAGGAAGAGGTCAGAAGCATCATCTGGTCCAGTTTCCTTTTTTTTTTTTTTACAGATGAGGAAACTGAGGTCTTTTGAAGTCAAGTTGACTTTTTCTCTTCAATTTCCTTAAAGTAGTATTATTCTGCAATCTAATATCTCCTTTCTAAAAAAAAGATGTGTTCCCTTTCCTAACATTTCATTCAAGTAGTTAGTATCCACTTTTATAACATTCTAAACAATTTTTCTCCTTTTGAACTCTCCACTGACTATTTAAAAATCATAACCCTTTTATTCCACATGTAGCCAAAATATTGATAGCCCCTCAGGGGCTCTTTTCTTCCCAATTATGTTCCTTTCACTTTTTGATCCTCATCCAAAGTGAGGCTGAAAGTGATATTCAATAAACATTTATTAAGCCACCACTATATGCAAAGTCCTATATCATTAAAAGAGAAGAATACAAAGAATATGAAAATAGACCTTTGCCCTTAAGGAGCTTTTGACCCAGAGGGGAAATGAGGTGAATCATTTCCATGTGATTACAGCCTGTGCCTGAGTGGGAGCTGCCTTTGTTTTTCCTTCCATTTCACTGGCTTATGATTTCCTATGATTTCTAAGGGGAAGTACAGCAAAAAACATATTTTAAACAAAACCATCATACTACCTCTGGAGCTCATACAATCACAAAACCATGCTCTCAACTTCAACACTAAAACTCATAAGCAACCTGAACCATCCAAATATAATCCTTTGGCATCCTTTCCAAAGTGATTCAACTCTCCTCTCCCTACAGATGTCCAAGTTTATCACATACTTGTTGAATTTCTGTACTTTTTTCTGTTTCAGAAAAAAAGTATTAGTTCAAAGGAATATACTATAGCCCCTTGATTAGAGGCAGGAAGAGACTTCCAGAGTTCATCAAATCTAGTCTTGTGCTTCCAAGCAATCCCAAGTTCACATCTCCACAACTCAGCTTCAGATGTTTAAGTATTTCCCCCAGTCACGTTAATAATGTTTCAGAAATGTTAACTAGTAAATGGCACACCATCCTTTTCCAGAAGTCTTTTTGCCTGGTACCTTGGACCCAGTTTAGTGTTTAGGACACGACGTGGTTTGTTGGTGCCTTATGGAACCCTGGAATTTGCAAAATCCCAGACTTACAAATTTGGGGCTGGAAGGGACCATAGAGGACAAGTGGTCTGACTCCCCCATTTTATAGTTGAGAAGACTAGGTATATGGGAAGATGTTTGAAGTTGTAGAGCTAGGGAGTTATAGAATCAGGATTAGAACTTGGGACTCCCAATTCCCATTCAAAGGTCCTTTCCTCTGCACTAAACTGCCCTATCTGTCAATGAACATGGAATGTTAGACAAAATCACAGAATGTCAGAGCTGGAGGGTATTTTAGACATCATCCTCATTTTATAGCATTAAAAGTCCCATTGGCTGTGCCCGGCTGTCATGTGGTGACTTCAGGCCATCTCTGATTTTCCAAATTCCTTGGGTCACATCCAGACCTAGGCCTTAAGACTCGCTATGTTCTAAGTGAAACACATTCCATTTGGAGAAAACAAAACAAAATTCCCCAAGCATAGGTTACCTATCTCCTCACAGACAGGTGTGTCAATATACTCTCCATGGGACCATCACTGATTAGCTAAACTGAGGTTCAATAAAGTGAACCTTGTTTATTCAGCACCTCTGAAAACCTTGAAAGCCCTTTGGAGACCTGGATCCAGGTTTCTCCTAGGGTCCCTAATGATTTACAGTGAGTCAGCACTAAAGGATTTTGATTTTATTTATTTGAAGTTCTCTCAGGTTCAGGCTGTTTAGCCTGAAGGGAGGGAAGTCTGGTAGTTCTTTTTTTGTTTTTTTTCCAACTACCTACCTTCCAGCTCTGAGAGGCCTGTTGAGGAAAAGAAGAAATTCAGGGCTCTCCCCTCTTCTTGCAAGGACAACAATTTCTATTAGCTTCTTGAGTGTAAAGTCTATAGCAAAGCCATGGGAGCTCTCAGTGCTAAGAATAAGCCAAATAACACATGAAAGCAGGCAAACAAATAGCTCTGTGAAAACAAGTCTATTAGACGGCTTGCTCTTGGCCTCCCTCTTCTCCTGTCGCCTTTGGTAATAGAGCTGAGGGGGTAGTTGTGTTCTTAACATCTTGACCACAGAAATATTCTATTGTTAGTACCTTTCCCCCCTAAACTTGTGAGTACAGAGTAGAAAACTCTCTGAGCTAAGGAGCAAAGGTTGCAACAACAATTAAACAAATGTGTGTGGGATAGCAAGTAGGGAGTCCTGAATTTAGAAACAAAGGACCCAGGCAAGTTAGCAGCAAACACCCCAGAGTCCCCAGGGTCACTGCCACCACAGGTTCTTAGATCTGCTTTGTTAAAGGAAAGCAACTAAAAATGGGTTAGCAAGCTTACTTTAATCAGTCAAATATGTATCGTTTACCTAGTTCAAGGGCAAAAGGTCAGCATCCCAAACTTCAAAGTATACAGAGAGAATTATCAAGACAGAGAAACAGATCAAGTAGACAGATTGCCAAACTGTCCAGCCATTACATCCATACCAAATCAACACCTGGGTTTCAAAGCGGGGGGACTCTCAACAACGGCTTCCCATAATTCAGATCAAATCACAGAACACTTCTCAAAGTGAGTCCCAAAACAAAGCTACACATCAGGGCTTATATAGCCTTCTCCTGGCTCAGAGAATGTAACAACCTTCTGGACCCACTAGCCAATCAAGAAGTATCTACTGAAAAACAAGCCTCCCACCCCAGGCTCCAGGTGCACTTTAGCCTAGGGGCAGGGAAGATCTTTAAAATTTACATTACCATTACAGCAAGGAATCCCTTACTTACTATTTGAGGGGAAAAAAAAAAAACACAAAAGACAAAACCCATAGTTCTTTGCATATAGTAAACAATTTTTTTTTATTCTTTCATTTGACACAAGCTACTTCATCACCCTAGGCCTTATATTTAAAAGATTCCTCATCTTTATAAGAACAGGGTTGGACTATGTTGTAAATTCTTAACCTGGGGTTTTTCAACATTTTTAAAAAATTGATGACTACTGCAGTTTACTTTATGCATTTAAAAAAAAAAACATTATTCAGAGAAAGTATCTAAAGGTTTTGCCAATCTGCTAAAGAGGAATCTTTGATAGAAAAAGGGCTGAGAAGGGCTCTAACGTCTCTTTAAGCTCTGAATCTTTGAGCCTATTAGGTATTTGTTGTGTGTAGAGAAGACTCAGACACTTTCCTCATGGAATTCCCTGTTTAGTTAGGGGATGCGTCCTACGGGCATACAGCTAAAATACAAAATGAAAGATAAGTTTATAAGATCTTTGATCCTGGAATATCACTACCAGGAATAAACCCCCCAAAAGTAAGATAGATAGAGAGATTATATATGTACAAAAATATTTTTGTAGTGTCAAAGAACTGGCAGAAAAGTGGCCCATTTACTGTGGATTGACTGAACAAACTGGTATATGAATGGAATGGAGATAACCCCTCCTTACTCAGTCTTCTTTTTCTCTCTGAACAATTTCCCTTGCTTCCTCTCTGCCGCCAACCCAGTTTACTGTCTAATTCAGACAAACAATTCTGAGGATAGGGATTTCAGATCAGGTAGAAAGGAGCAGGTAGGTGGTCAGCTGGGTAGAGTGTTAGACCTGAAATTAAGAAGACCTGAATTGAAATTCTGCTTGTGATTGTGGACAAATAATTTAACTTCTCACAGCTTTCCTTCCCCATAAAATTAGGATAAGAATTACTTCACAAGGTTATTGTGAGGATCAAATGAATTAACCTATGTACAGTGCTTTGTAAATCTTAAAGCACTTTGTAAATGCTAGCTAAGGTAGGTCTGTTTTGATAGGTCATTGGTAGAAGTATCTGAGGACCTGTAGAGCCTTGTAATACTTTTCTGATCATACAATGTAGGTGACCATATATTTCATAAAGAACAATGCAAACCTGCCAGTAGACCTAATGTTTCCTAGAAACTAATGATGTTGAGATTCTCCGCAATTCCATCACTATGTAGCACAAAAAGCCCTGAACTAGGAAGGGTTCAAGAGTTTGGATTCTGGTCCTGGTTCTAACACTAACTATATGGACTTTGTACAAGCCGCTTCACTTTCTGAACCCCTGTTTTCTCCAATGTAGAATGAGGAATATGGACCAGAATCCCCTTAATAAAAGGATTTGTTCTGTAAAACTTGGACTCAATAAAAAGACAGCACCCAAGGACCTAGAAGGCCACACCCAAGGACCTAGAAGTCCACAAGTGACCTTGAGGCTGCATGTTCCCTATCCTTGGACTAGATGACTTCTTCCAACTATAGCATTCTGTGGTTCTCTGTGCCTCCATCGTATGTAATTTGCAAGTTGTTCATACTTCTGCTCTCTATTGCGGACTAGCATACTAGGTACTGTGTATCTAGGGCAGAATTTCTAGACCTAATTTGGCCCCAGTGCACTTTGGAATTTGATATATTGATAGAACCCATAAATGCTGGACTCGGGGCCTGGAGGTATGGAAAACTCCCAGGAAAAAAAAGGAGGAATGGGAAAATTTTGAAGTCAAATGGATGAAATTGAGACTGTTTTCATACCTCCCCCCCATTTTTTTTCTGTACACAGTATTTTGGATACAGAATTTCATCTTTAATATTTTGGTAGGAAAACTATCATTAGCAACGATTTTCCACCCATAAACCTCCTCTTTGCTATACATGGCAAAGTAAGGTCTCTCAGGCCCATTTGGTTCACAGTGATGTTAGATGTCTATGAGGCTATCATAAACCAAGTTGTTACAATGTTTACTCAATTCCTAAAGCCACTTGTACTAGATACTGACTTTTCCTCAGCAAGTGTGCAATTGAATAATAAGTTATTACATGTGCGAATTATTAGGAACCAGGATTTATAAATATGATCATGTCTTTCCTCTCCCCAGAGTAGAAATAAGCAATAGAAAATACTCTAGCAAGGTCAGTTTAAATACTTGTAAACAACATCTAATGAAAATCCTTTGCTTGCTGCTTATTTGGTTGAAACATCTTGCATGGACCAGGATGAAGACTCCAAAGCAGAGGCTGGACACAGTGGACTTTGGTTTGGATAAAGAACGTTTGGAAAGCATTGAATGCATTTTTGTAACCCTTGGTTAATGAGTCCCAGTTGGTGTAGGCAGACTTGAACACCACACACTCGGCATACTCAGCAGACCATCAGATTGCTCCTTGCAGAATGCAAAGAAGATGTCAGCAAAATGATGCCTCATCTCTTCATGGCATCTGCCAGCTTTTTTTGTCTCTAGTCAACAATAAGTCAATCAACACTCTTTCTAAATCAAAGATTAAAAAAAAAACAAGGATGTGGAAGAAACTTGGATTTTTAAAAAATAACATATGAAAGGAAAAAATATTAAAAGGTCAAATGCTTTTATATGATAGAATTTGTGCTAGTCAATTTCTTTTTTAAAAATTAAATGTTAATTTTTTCAAATAAAAATCTGCCTTCTTTCCTTCTTACCTTTTCTTTCAAAGCCCCACCCTCCCTGAGAAAGCGAGACTATCAAAATCCCTGTTGTTATTGTATTCTACTTGTTCTGCTCATTTCACTCTGCATCAGTTCATACAAGTTTTCCCAGGTTTCTCTGAAACCATTCCCTTGACCACTTCTTACAGAACAAGAATGAGTATCCTATCACCTTTATTTACCCAAACTTATTCAGTCATTCCTCATGGAGACTCCCTCGGTTTCCTATTATTTGCCACTGCAAAAACTAATTTTAAAAAAGAGCTTCTACAAATATTCTTATATGTGTAGGTCCTTTTTTGTTTTGTTTTTCAAGTAATAGAACTAGTAGTAGTATTGCTGGGTCAATTGTTAAATTGCCAGACTAGTTCACAGTTCCATGAACAGTGCATTAATATGATCTAATGAGTGTGAGGTGGAATCTCAGAATTGTTTTAATTTTCATTTCTCTATTTATGAGTTATTTAGAACATGCTTTCATATATCTTGAATTTCTTCCTCTGAAAACTGCCTATTTATATCTTTCACAATTTATCAATTGAAGAATGCTCCTTAAACTTATAAATTTGAGTAATATCCCCATGTATTTTAGAAATGAGACATCTATCAGAGAAACTTGTTACAAAAATCTCCCCTCATTTACCTGCTTCCCTTTCTAATTTTGCTTGCATTGGTTTTGTTTGTGCAAAATCTTTTTAACTTCATATAATCAAAGTTGCCTACTTTGCCTCCTGTAATCCCCTCTATCTCTTGTTTTGTTATGAACCTTTCCCCTATCTCGGTATTTTTATCTTTGGTCCTCAAATTTGCTTATGATGTCATCCATTGTGTCTAAGTCATACAGTCATTTGACGTTTATCTTGGCATATGGTATTAGATTTGTTTTCAGATGGATTTCTTGAAGCATCTCTCTGAACTCCTAGTATTCATGTTAATTGTGTGCTGTACCATTTCCTGACCCCTTCATGACCTGAGAAAAACAACCATATAATTGAAACATAGAATTTGAGGGCTGGGAAACCCAAAGGAGCTTGGACTAGGTGGTCTCTAAGAGCCTAAGAGATTGTCAAGTCCATTATTCTTATCTTCCAGAATTCACATAGAGTTCTATAAACAATAGGCGCTAAATCAATGTTTATTGAATTGAATGCTCTTTGGAAAGAAAGTAATATGGAGTCTAAAGAATATAGTTAGCTATTCAAGAACATACATGCACTATTCTCTTCTTGTTGCCAGTAAACTTACACAATCTCAGGATTATAAGGGACTTCCATAATTATCTAGCTTAATTCAGAATTCAATAGGGATCCCCACTATAGTATGTTTGAAAAGAGGTTATTCTGCCTTTTCCTGGCCTCCACTGATGGAGAATCCAGTGCCTCACAAGGAATACTCTTCCATTTTGGTATAGCTCAAATCGTTGTCTTACATAAAGCCTAAATCTACTTTTCTTCAACTTCTAACCATTGCTCCTACTTCTATCTTCTAGGGCCCAAGGAAAACAAGAATGAGTCTGATCTTTCTTCCCATAATATTCTTAAATACAGGCATTATGTCCTCCCTCCAAAGTCTTCTCTTCAATAGTTAATGCTCAGTTTCTTCCACTGCGCCTTGTACAGCACAATCTCTAGTCCCCTTACATCATCCTGGCAACCCTCATTTGTATATAATTTAATTCATCAGTGTTCTTCTTAAAATATGGTACCCAGGACTCAATACAGTATTCCATGTGTGGTTCATATGGGTGGGATAGAATAGTCCCTAACTCCACAGGATAGGGGGAAAAACTCCAACATTATGTTGTGTCATGAAAAATGTATCAGATATATGTATTATAAGTAGCAGTAGTAAATGTTTTAGCTATGGATTATTCTATAAAGATAACTGTAATACAAAATAATACTGTTAAGGTAGCAAGATACAGTAGAAAGAGCTCTGGTTTGGATTTGTAGGATTGGAGTTCAGGTTTTCACTTTGCCAGTACTTCTTCTTTGACTGGGGACATCAGACTTGACCTCACTAGGTCGCAGTGTCCTTATCTTCAAAATGACCCCTAACTACCTCCTGGTTCTATTAGTTTAACTGTATCCAAATTATAAAAATAAGTCCTATGTAGGTAATAACAAAAAACATTTGTAAACAACCAACGATGATAGTTGCAGAGCTATCTGGTTCAACCTCCTCATTTTATAGCTAAGGAGAATAAGGATCATAAAGGTAACATGACTTGCTCATTGTCACACACTTAAATATCAGTTGAAGCCACCTGGGTGGTACAGTGGCTAGAGTACTGGATTTGGAGTCAGGATGTCATGAGTTCAAATCTACCTTTATTCTATTCTTGGCTGGAAGAAGATTCTA
Organism: Petaurus breviceps papuanus; assembly: GCF_028583685.1. Lineage (NCBI taxonomy): Eukaryota > Metazoa > Chordata > Mammalia > Diprotodontia > Petauridae > Petaurus > Petaurus breviceps. The sequence continues at coordinate 8,484,907 of NW_027187308.1, forward strand.
AGAGCTATGAATCATAAGTATCCGGCTAATAGTGTCTACGTTGGGAGCCAAGTTCAGACTGGATCTAGATTCCAGACTTTACAAAGAACCCAGCAGAAAGAAGAAATATCATAACTAAGGAGAACCTAGTAAAGACTCCAGAAAAAGGACTTTCACAGTTGAAAGTTAGCCTTTGGAGAAACGTGCTCCTTGAGCTTGAGCTTACTTTCCCTGGAAAAAGGACATGCAGTACCAGTGTGTACTAGTTGGAGAGTATGTCAGATTTTGGGAGGAAATGCTGTGGATCAACTGTTCTTAGCCTATCACCTTAGTAAATAACCCTTTTTAAAAGCTAATTAAGTCTGATTGACTAACTGCTGGCCATGTTGGGAAGCACATCAGTGAGGACTAATGATCCATAGTACTAGAAAAGACACTTCCAACTCCTTAGGGTTAACCCTAGAGTCCCGAGGGGACATAGTTCTCATGCTTTAGGGCTCCTGACCATTGGTGAGAGAGGGAGTAAGGAAAATCACCTGAGAATGTCTGCTATATATGTATTTCTCATACCTGGGAGCATGAATCTGAAAACAAAGTGGAGTTCCATCTCCTCTGAACTTTTCCTTTATAACTCTAGTCTCATTTTGTGCATAACCTTCCCTTGAAGCAAATTTTTCTGGAGAATGCAATTGCCATGACCACTATTTGGACAGACTAGCTCACCCCTAGGGCATCCTGAAATCGCTAAGTGAAGTGAGGACTGTTTTTGAAGAGCCTGAGTAGGTTGTTGGGTTTTTTTTTTTAATTGAATTAGGTTTTGATTACTTGATGAAGGACTTCATCTGTAATACATTTGCTCTAAGCAATGCAACTGATACTCTTTGGCCACATCAATGGAGGGCAGACTAGCTTGGTACTGTCCCTTAGGTAAGTCAGAACCCAAATCCAATCTGTTATTGGAAGGAAGGGACAAACCCAACCCTAGGGTTTTCATGCAGAGCTTTACTCATCACTTACAGAGCAGAGGAGGACATGGTGAGCCATGGACCTGGGCCAATGGCAGGCATTTGTAGACCCTGCTGGGCAACCCTGGACTCCTAAGCCAAGAAGCAGCCATTTCATCCTCATCCAGAACTTCTCATCTGTATTTATGTAACATTTGTAATGTGCTTTGTGGAAAAGTCCAAAAATAATTTCACAAAAGCCACACACATCAGCCTCAACTGCTCTGTGTGTTCAGTTAATGGCTTCTGAAAGTCAACAGAAAAAGAATTCTTCCTGCCAACCACGGGATTTCAGGCATTGCACTCTGTGCCATGGGTTTCAGACATGTGGGAGGGATACCCAGTCTAAAGGATGTGTTTAAGATACATCACAAGCCCATCTGTCATCTCCTCTCCATCCTTCTCCCATCTACCAACGTAATCCTCCTCATTTAATGCTGGGATCACGTCATTCCTCTGATTAAAAAACAAAACAAAAAAAAACATCTCTAGTGCTGACCATCACCAACTGAGTAAGAAACAAGCTTGATACACACTTGGCATTGAAGGTCTTCCACAACTCAGCTCCCACCTACTTTTTAGTGGTGTGGAGTCAGGAAAACCTGAGTTCCAACCTGGCCTCAAACACTAGCTGTGTGATCCTGGGCAAGTCACTTATTTCAGTTTCCTCAACTGTAAAATAGGAATAATAATAGTACCTACCTCCCAGGGTTGTTGTGAGTCTCAAATGAGGTAATATTTGTAAAGTGCTCAGCGCGGTGTCTGGCATAGAGTAGGCCCTATATAAGTACTAGTTATTTTTCTTATTATTATTATTATCATTAATTAGTCTTAGGAGGAGCAGTGGTGGTAGTAGTAGTAGCAGCAGAGCTCTAGATTCAGAGGATATAAGGCTAAATCCTATTTCTGTTATTTACTACACATGTGACCTTGGATAAGTCACTTATCTGAACCTTCATTTCCTGATCCGTCATCAAGGTTGAACTAAATGTGTGGTTCTATTCCTGTTCTATGCACTTATCAAACGTTGATAACCATCAGTTTCTAGCTTCAAGGCCATCTTCAAGATACCATACAATGTTCTGTGCTTGTCTCCCCATTCAGTTTGGAACATTAGGTACCTGTGAAGCATTCCCCATCTCTAGCCCAGACTCAAATCCACCATATGGCTTCTCAGCCATAAGATTACAGGATCATAGTTTTAGAGCTGAAAGAAACCTTTTCATTCATTGAATTCAATCTTTTCATTTTGCAAAAGGGGAAACTGAGGCAGACAGGTTGAAGTGACTTGTCCAGAGCTGCACAGCTAATTAGCAGCAGAATACATGTTTTTGGACCAGGTCTTCCTGATTCCATTTCCAGTGTCTTCTCTACCACACCATGTTTCTTCTCTTCTAGCTTCAATTTTTCTGTGCTCTAGCTTGAACCTCCAAGAATTTAAGCTCCTACCTTAGAACCCAGGGCTTTTGATTTGGGGAAGAGACACCCTTTTTAGACTTTAGTCTGAATGAATTTGTTAGCTTTGTCTGCAGGGACCACAATGGTAAGACATTCAGTGCACCTATGTGTTGATGGGAGAGGAGGAGACAAGGAAAGAGAAAAGACCAGAGCATGAAGCACAGATAAGTACAGCAGGCCTGATGGTCCCCTGGGGCATCTGGGATAGATAGAAATTAAAGAGAGGGAAGCAGGGAGATGGGAATAAGAGAGGAGTCACAAAAGGGGTTCTAGAAAGGACCCTAGAAGCAAATTTAAGTACACACCCAAATGAATCATTTGTGTGCAGTGAGAGAAGGCATTAATATTGTGCATGTGTGTTTACTCTGGAAGATGTACTTGGCAAATATGGATCCCATATCTAATATTTCTCTCTCCTGCACTCTTGTTATACCTACTTTTCCAGTTATTTACATCTATTTTTCTTGCACATTCATCTCCTTTTAACTTTAAAGGAGATAAGTATATGAGAAAAAAAAAATTTAAAAGCCAGTCTGGCTTGAACACGCAAAGCTGTGGCTGCTTCAACTCTATTAGGAGAAAATGCATTCCCTGTAGAATGCCAAAGTCCTGTACTGCAGAATATTCTCCATTGAAGGAAAAAATGTTTTATTGAAGAGATGTGGAGATGTGGGTTGTCTGTAAGTCAGTCAAGCAGAGTTCAAAAAACACATCTACTCTGTTCAGAGCACTGTGTTTAAGGGTGTACTAGTAAAAATTTAACCAACAGGATCTCCAGAAAATATGTGTGTGTACACACACACACACACACACACACACACACACACACATGCACACACATTTCTAAACTTAATAAAAACAATTTCTTAAGTCTAGGTAATCAGTAAAACAATAAATCAAGTCCTGATTTGTATTGCTGATTTCTGAGGTATAATCTGCTAACAATGATAGATAATTTAACAATCAACTCTCCTAGCTAGATTTGGCAATAGCATGCCCCTGATAACACTGGGTGCTGTGGAAGGATAGAAAAGAAATAAGGGCTGTCTCTAGGGAGACAGCAGGCAAATTGGGGAGATAAATATAAATATTGGAATGACTTCAGTAAACTAAAATGTATAAATGAATGTGTCACCTGAATACTACAAATGCCCGAAGCGAGAGGAGGCAAGATTGAAGAGTGGATAGTGTAGACAACTTGGAGTTGAGAAGGCCTGTGTTCATATCCAACCGGTGGTGTTTGTTAGCAATGTGATCCTGAGCAAACACTTCACTGCTGCTGAGTTTCCTCATTGTAAAATGGAGATCATAATATCTACCACAGAGGGTCACTGTGCAAGTCAGCTGAGATAATGGCTTTAAAGTGCCTGGGAGTCTTAAGCCTTCTAGAGAAGTGTCCATTTCTATTAACACAAACAAAGAGAGAGGAGTGGAGGGGCTGGGATTGAATACACAGACCCATCCTTAGTCCAAGGTATGGGTTAAACTCTCGCCATGTTTTCCAGAAGCAGGGCCATGGAAACCCTGACCGTGGTGAGATTCACAGATTCACAGCTGCCAAGACAAACAGAGTAGTAGACAGTCTTTCACTGCCCTCCCAGCTCCCAAAGAGAGATACCTGGTTTCTTCCAACTCTCCTCTGTCTCTCTGTCGCTGCCTCTGTGTCTCTATGTCTGTTTTTCTCTGTCTCTCTCTTTCTATTTCTGTGTCTGTCTCTCTCTTTTTCTCTGTCTCTCTGTTTCTGTGTCTCTGTCTCTCTCTGTGGCTATATCTCAGCCTCCCTCTGTCTCTGTGTGTCTCTCTCTCACCCTCTCTCGTCCCCATCAAAATTGAGTGCCTTATGGCTGGTTTTGGAGAAAACAAGCATGGGTTCTTGAACTAGCTGTTTGGAAGACAAGTCCTTGCTCCCTCCCTTCCTCTTTCACACTTTCCTTGCCCCACCTTGGCTTTTCCTCCAGGAGATCCTGATGCAGCAACAGGGCTCTGGATGGCCCCCATACCTTCCAGCGGTTCTCTTGGCTGTCGAGCAGGGAACGTTTACATTCTTCTAAGTAGTTTGGCAAAGGCATCTTTTACCTCTCTGTTCTGCAGCCTGGCTTTTAATTTTAATTGACCAGCTGAAGGGAGCATTCAATTTTGCGCTGACAAACCAGCAGATTTAGGCCAGCCCTTCTAGCCTTCCCACCCACTCCTACTAGCTAGCCTTGAGGTGTGGTGGACAGTAACAAACAGCTAAAGCTACACGGTGGTCCTGGTTTAAAATCAAATGTCTCTTAGTGGCTGATGGAGATGTGTTGGAAGCCCAAGGGGCTGGTGTGTTTTGGCACAGAAGGTTAAATGAGAAACCTTGTGGGTGTCTGTGGGGGGAAGTATGATGATCTGTGATCTGAAATGAGGACAGACTGATTTTGACTGCTGTGATGGTTCAAATTTCTTAAACTGGCCTTTGCAAATTAGGATCAAGTGATGAGAGCAGTTGTTAATGACTAAAAGGGAAAAACCATGTCAGCAATTGTCCAAAATCAGGATGTGGATGAAAGGCAGAAGGCAAGAAAGACTCATGAGTGACCAGATAAGTATTGGAGATGGGCTGTTATCTTTGTATCTCCTCCCTCATTTGGGAGGCTAGACCAGTGGGAAGACTTACCTTTTTTTGTCATGGACCCTTGCTGAAGCCTATAGATCCCTTCTCAGAATAATTTTTAAGTGAATAAAATGAAATGCATAGGATTACAAATGAGGCTAATTATTTGAAAATATAGTTATCAAAAAATGTTAAGTTCACACACCCCAGGTTAAGAATCCTTGTACAGTAACTGGACTAACTAGTATATTAGACCAGAAGGAACAAGAAGGAAAGGTCAAGACAGGTAAAGACCAGCTCAACACCTGTATTAGATATTAAAATTCACATTTGGTTTAAAACTGTGATCCTAGGGAGTGGCAACTGGGGTTTAGGCCTAGGGTGCTGAAATGAAGAAGGCACTGATACTACCTGCAATCAGAGATCTCGAGCTGGAAAGAACTTCGGAGACTGTCCCCGGGGGGGGGGGAACCTGCAGCTTGAGGTCACATGTGGTCTTCTAGTGCAGCCCTTTGACTGAATCTGAACTTCACAGAACCAATCCCCTTAATAAAAAGATTTGTTCTGTAAAATTGGACTCAGTCAAAAGCCTGCACCCAAGGACCTAGAAGGTCACATGTGACCTCGAGACTGCAGGTGCCCCACCCCTCTCCAAATCCCTTATTTCACAGATGAGGAAACTGAGGCAGAGGAAGTTTAAAAAATTTGTCAAGGAGGTTTCTGTGTCATGAATGAATAAGGCTTTTTTTTTTGGAGGAGGGAGGGCAGGGCAATTGGGGTAAAGTGACTGGCCCAAGGTCACACGACTAGTAAGTTCTAAGTGTCTGAGGTAGAATTTGAACTCAGATCCTCCTGACTCCAGGGCCGGTGCTCTACTCACTGTACCACCTAGCCTCCCCAAATAAGACTTTTGAAAGAAAAGTAAGACAGTCAAAAATGTCTTGCAGGCTAGGTAAGTTTAGCAGCTATAGCAAGAATAATTAATTAAATTATGTAGCTCTAGTCTAGGGCCTTCTTAACCCAGATGATCATACCTCAGTTGAAGATTCCCCAATAGCAGGATCATGGTGTTCCCAGGTCTTCCCTTGCCCTCCTCTACTCATGAATTAATTTTATACTGTTTGCCCTAGGTGCAGAAATAGCTAGTTAGGGCCCTGTGCTATTATATAGTTCCTGTTCCAGGTGCCCTATTTTTTCCCTCCAGAATCCAAAGCAGAAATGGAACCTCGCCTTTGCTCCATTTCAGCATTTCTAACTAGGACCAGACACTAGGAGCAGAAACCTAGCAAAGAAAGCACTTTAGCAACCACAGCTCAGGCAGGATGATTAATGAGAGAGGTTATTTATAGAGAACATACAGATACTGAGAACCTCGTCTGTGAGATTTTGAGGAACAGCAGAGATAGGAGTGCTGTGTTCTGCCTTTAATGGCTATTCTAATACTACCCTGCATCTGAGAAGGTATAAAGCACTCCTGTAGACCCTATTCACTTTGTTTTCCTTAACTCTCCCAAATAGCAGATAAATGGGGAGTTACTTTCGTACTTATAGCTGCCAGGGTTAGAGGGGAAACCATAGCTATTCCTTCTCATTTCCTCTCCCTCATGCTCTAACTGTATTTATTCTTGTCCTATAAGTGAATTTCATGGCTGGTGGCCTTGAGAAATCCCTGGTCTTTGTTGTACACTGTCACTTCTTCTCAGAGCTTTCAAAAAGAGGCATGAGCCAAAGCTTCCACATTTAGTCAAGAGGTCAGTAGGTTTTTTAAACTTTCCAGGGAAAGCATAGGTTTCTCACTGGGAGCTTGAAGAGCTGGTCTATGTCACCCATGTAACTCAGTTATTACAGGAAAAACACAAAACTGAAGAAAAGGTGACCTGGAAAATTAATTCATAGCAAGAAACAAGTTGGTGCTTTCTGTTTCCCCCCCTTGAGGGTAAAAAATAATTTGCTTGAGTGTCCTGGGGTGGTTGTACTTATTCATTTGCATATCATTAAGTGAGCATTTCCTCAAGTACAATGTGCACTGCTCCCATGGGTTATAGGGATAAGACTGGTGATGTGGTTGCTATAGGGAACTCTTGGAAAAGGAAATTCCTCCTGCCAAAGCATTTCTGCAACTTAAAGTCTTGGAGAAGTGCCTAGAGCACAGAGAGCTTAAGTAACTTATTTGAGGGTCACATACACAGTATATGTGAGAGCTGGATTTGAACTCAAGTCTTCCTAGTTCCAAAACCATCAATCCACCCTGCCACTAAGAACTCTCTAATGTGCATTAGAAAGGGAATGCAGCTGAAGCTACTTGCTTGCATGCCATCAAGCTGGCATTTTCTAAAGTACAATGTGTATTGCTTCCATAAGCCCTTGCAAGGACCTGCAAAGGACATTTTAATATCAATATCCATTTTAACTCCAGGACAGTTTTTATGAAGATTACTTGGGGTTTTATTTTTTTAACTATACTTATAGAATTTGTAATATCTTTCTCTCGATCTGGTAAGAAATACTATTATAATGAAATGCCATTATAATTTTTCTGTAAAAACAATAAGCAGAATCCTTAGGTTTGGCAAAGTGATTCTGAAATATATTTGTATCCCCAGCACATATCACAGTATCTGGTAGGGTGGTGCTTAATAAATACTTGTTGGTTAATTAATTTACTTTAGAACCACAGGTTCAAATCTGGAATTTATTTTTATCTCGGTGAGCTTGAGCAAGTCACTTAACTTCCATGGGTCTCAGTTTCTCCATCTGTAAAATGAAGAGGTTGGACTAAATGACCTCTGAAATCCAATATGATCCCATTAACATTTTTTCAACATTTTACCAAACTATTAGATGGAAAACTGGAACAGAGATACGACCAGACAGGAGAGTTCTGATCTTTTCTTTTGTTAACAAAAGAATTTGGATTTGGGGTGGTTATACCAAGAGAAATTTAATTCAATAAACACTTATTAAACACCTACTATGTAGAATGAGGTGACAGACAGCATCACATGTCGATAGAGGCCCCACCTTAAGATCTGGAAGATCATGTCTTGCTATTTAACCTCTTGGTCTCCCCAGTAAGTCTCTAAGACTATCTGTGCTGGTGGAGATAATTTATGCCCTAGGAATTATACAATATGGGTCAGATCACAGGTCCAGACCCAAAGGAAAAAAGTCTAGGTTAGTGTGCTAGGCAACAGAGATAACAAAGAAAAAATAGAATAGTATTTGTTCTTAAGAAGTTTGCTTTCTACTTGGGTGATGGCAGTGAGAATGCACATAGGCAGATGAGGAAATCCAAAGTGGATTTGAGTATTTCTAGCTTAACTGACTTTAAGGACAACTACTAATAAAGTAAGTAGAAACAGAAAATTCTTTTTCTCAGCTTATTCTCAGTCACCTTTAAGCTTCAGGTCCTATCCAGTCTGAAGAATGTTTAAAATTACCTTTTTATTTGGACTTATGCATCCATACTCTCAATTTATTAAAACATATAAGATTTTCATCTCCTGGATTTCTCAACTTGCATTTTATTGGTTCTGGTGTAATGTCATAACTCTACTTTTGACCCAAAAGGAAAAAAAAATCACAACCCTGCATTCTGCTCCCCCCCTTCCCAAACACACCAGAAACCAAAGAATAAGGAACATTCAGAACCAAATACTAATTTTAATTAGTTTAAGTTCTCTATTAAGTGTGATAACACAATATTGACTGTGGTTTTGAGCAGAACCACTGTGGCCAGGTTTGAGTAGTAACAGGATCTTCCCTTATGTGGAATTAAGAGACATAAATGCATATCTCTGTGTTCAGTCTTAGTTTACTCAAATGTCATCTTGGGATAATTCAATCCTGACTTCTCAGGATAAGTTCCAGATGAAAAGTGTGGTACAGATATTAAGTTAAAACACAAATCTGGGCTAAACCCTGCCCTTGGTTGTGCTAAAGCGTCTTTCATTGGATTGAAGGGAAATCTTGCGTGCACTTATGAACACAAGTCAGCTCTGGATGGTTGAATTTGAGTTGTACTCATGCACGGAATTGGAAATTACTTTGTCCACTATGGGTTTTTCAAATCATTGAAGGCAGGCACTTTTGGTTTTTGAAACTTAGATAAATCCATTGTCCTGCTGAGCTTTCTGAATTTGAGTCCTTAAACTCAACCTGGGAGAGGATTGTGGGTCACCCTTGAAAAACATGAAAAAAATAAATTCAACATGGTTCAGTGCTACGCATAAGAAACTATATTACAAGGGGCAGCTAGGTGGCGCAGTGAATAGAGCACCAGCCCTGGAGTCAGGAGGACCTGAACTCAAATCTGGCCTCAGATGCTTAACACAAAAACTAGCTGTGTGACCTTGGGCAAGTCACTTAACCCCAATTGCCCTCCAAAAAAAAAACTATGTTACAGTGGATAGAAAGGCAAAACTGAAGCAGTTCCTACCTTCAACATGCTTATATTCTATTGGAGAAATACAATGTGTATGGCTATAACTAACAGAAAGTATATACCAGGTAATTCAAAGTAGTTAGGAGGAAGAGGATGCTTAAAACTTGGGCAGATGAAAAAAAAGCCCGATGGAGATGGACAGGACGTATATTTCAGAAAAAAAAAGGGGAATCCCTGTGCAGTGTCATAGATGTGAGAGATGAAATACTGGATAAAGGTAATAGCTAGCAGGTCAGTTTGGCTAGAATGGAGAGTTCATGAGGAATTATATGAAATATTCCTGGAAAGGTATGTGGGCATCATATTGGGGATACTCCCTCCCTTGGTGATCTCATCAGCTCCTATGGGTCTGATCAGTATCTCTGTGCAATTGATTCTCAAATATAAATTCAGTCCTGATCTCCCTTTTCCTGGCCAGTGATTGTCTGAAAACTTTGCAAAAGTTTGTGTTGTTTACTTCATTGGGGAGTGTGGGTTATGAAGTTCTAAGGTCTCGGAAGACAATTGAGTTTGGAAGGAGAAAAAAAAAAGAGGGTTCCTTTGATATCCATATCTTCCGCTTTTCTCTTCAAATTCACTTATATTGAACGTCCAGGAAATACTTTATGACACTAGTTTGTTTTTCAGTGAGGGTTGTATTTCTTATTGGAAGTTTTTTCATTACTTCTGTGGTTCCTAGTTCTACAATATTGAACAAATCACAGTTTTCCTGCGTCTCAGTGACCTGCTCTGCAAAATGGGAATAATCATAGTTACATTATCTACTTTGTAGAGCGATGAGGAATGAGAAAGTTTGCAACCCTAAATGCAATGTATGAGGATCATCATCATCATTTTCTCCTCTTTTTGTTTGATGGTATTCATGTAGAAGCTATCCAAGGACATGTCCTTATTCTAGTATTATTCTTATGTATTTGATGTTTGGCAAATTATTGTGCAGCTTGGAAAAAAAATTGTATTATTCTTTATTCTACTCGTGTTTGTATTTGCTGTAGCTCATATAAACATGGTCATCGAACAAGTCACTAACCTATTATTGTTTTATGTTTAATATTTGCAGGTAGGAAAGGTTGCTATGTTACCTGAGTTCAAATCCAGTCTCAATCACTTACTAGGCTGTGTAACCCTGGGTAAGTCACTCTGTTTCCCTCAGTTTCCTCATCTGTAAAATGGGAATAATAATAGTACCTACTTCACAACAGTTGCTGTGAGGATCAAATGAGATACTATTTGTGAATCCCCCTGCAAAGCTTAAAAAGTTATATAAATTCTATTACTGTAGTTGTTACTTTGTAATTGAATGAAAGTATGGGATATTGGTTCATCTTCATAGAATCAATGAAAGAATCTTCAGAGCCATTACAGTAGCAGACAGGATGAGGGGGATGATGTACACTTCTTCCTGTTCCTGCATGGTTTTGATTTCTTCTGCTGTCTCAATATTTTTATATAGGAGCCATAAACATTGTACTTAAGATAACACCTACTTGGTGATATGCAAACAAATTGTTACGACCTGCATTAATGTTTCAGGCACATTACTGCATCAGAGCCAGATAGACCTGGGCTCTACATAGACTGACTCTAAAGGACCCATTAAGGAAGATGTGATCTACCTCCAGAGAAAGAAATGATAGAGAAGAATGCATAGTTATACGTACATACATATGTATGTATGTGTGAAATGGTGACCTTCTCTGGTACAGGGTGGGGAGGGAAGAAGAGAGGGAGACAGTTTTTGGGGAAAACCACTATTGTTGAATTAGTGAAAAATATTTTTAAAGTCTGTTTTGCAGTACAGAAATTTGTCTTCTGCTAATTTATGAGTATAGTGGGCTTTTGGTATAAATTCTGGTCACTTGATAGTGTCTTTCTATCTGGTAGGAACTAAATATTTGCAACCTTAAATTATATTTTGTATAATTTCTACTGTTTCCTTGCAAAATCTGTACTAGTTAATAAGTATGAACACCTAAAATGTGAATCTCCTTTTATTTCTGGTAGCAATGATTTGGTCTTGAACCCCTTTGTTTCTATAAACACACACACTTGCCTCAATCACTTGTTCATAATTCTTTGTTGTGGTTTTTATATAAAAAGTTTGCAAAGCACTTTGAATTTTTCATTTTAAAATTTAATTTTTTCAAGTTACAAAACCAACACATCAACAATCAACAAAAATCTATTTTCTCTCCCAGTTCCTACCCTACTGAAGAAAATAAAAATAGAGAAAAAAGTACTCTTGTAATAAATATACAAAGGGAAAACAAATTTCCACATTGCTCATGTCCCAAAAATATATGTCTCATTCTGCACACTAAGTCTACCACCAGATTGTCAAGAGGTAGATGAATTTTTTCATCATTGGTTTTCTGGAATTGTGACTAGTTATTATGTTGTTTAGAATTCTTAAGTTTTACAAAGTTGTTTTTACAATTTGGTTGTTGTATTAATTATTCTGGTTCTGCTCATTTCACTTTCTGTCAATTCATTCAAAGCATCTCAGGTTTCTTTGAAACCATACTTTCCCTATTTTTTATAGAACGATAGTATTCCACTGATTGGGGTGTATGGGTATTCAGGGAAGACCTTCTGCTGTGAGGGCTGCTCAGCCCTTTTCAGGGCTGTTTTCCATCTTGGTGTCCACCTGCCACCCAACTCTGACCTGTGTCTCCAAGGAACTGTAGCATGTGCAGTGGCTGCACCTTGGTAAACTGTTTCAGCAGATGGGCCAAACCAGGTTGAGGGTCACTGAGGGGCCTCAAACTCATTGGTGACTTAGGTGGGGTGTCTATCCCAAACATATGAAGACTTCCATGGAAGAGTAGGCAGATGTGAACAATTTATTCCAATTGACCAGGAAGATAGAGGAAGCAAGAACTGTGGAGTGCTTAGAACTTGGTTAGATATCAAAGACGCCAAAATCATCCACTGTACCTTGAGCCATCATCAGTCATCTTGACTTTTGTCTTTCCTCTGGACTTCAGTGACTTTGCAAGAGAAAGTGAGGCTAATGATCTTGCACAGCTCTGCCTGCTTAAATTCAATTTATGCGTGAGTCAAAAGATGTCACCCATATACCATTGAGATGCTCACATCTAGAGCCATCTCCACTCCATATGTTCATACAGACTGTGTCTGATCACAGTTGTTGAACCTGGACACATTGTGCCTTGACCCCCAACATAGTGATGTCATGTTGGTCCTCTCTGAGCATGAAGGACAACAACTATCCCATTAATTCACATACAGACCAAAGTTTCTCCAACAGATGGACACCTCATTAATTTCTAATTCTTTGCCACCAGACTAAAAGAGCTGCTCTAAATATTTTTGTGCATATGGTCAACTCTTCTTTGTTGATATATTGATGGGTGAGTTTATATTTATTTCACCCATGGAATACTCTAATATTATAAATTGTAGAGAAACTACTGACCTGCATTGGTAGAGACATTAATTAAAAGCCTTGTGGCACAGTAGAAAGAGTATTGGAGTAAGAGTTGGAAGTTACAGAATTTTAGAACCGGAAACTTCTAGTTCATTATTTCCCTCCACATTTGACAGGTATGGAAACTGTTGCCCATAGAGGTGAGGGGATTTGGTCAAGGTCACACAGCTACAAAGTGGCGAAGCTACTTCTAGAACTAAGTATTTAGTACGACAAGTCTATCTCTCTTCGCACTAGACCACTTTGATTTGGGATCTACTTTTAGTTTGGTCATTAACCAGCTTAGATGACTGAGCAAATCATTGAACTTCTTGGGGCTTTACAATTATCATCTCTGCAACAAGGGACTGGAACTTGATTATTTCTATGCTCCCCTCTCATTTTGACATTTGATGCTTCTGTGCGTAAGCACCGTCATATCTACAACTGAAAGGTTGTATATCCATTAACATAACATATAAATTCAGATGCCTTTCTTTGTTATCTTGTTGATTCAGAGATGGCCACTGAAGATCCCAATTTGAAGTTTGTTGTATGAATTTTGATCTATGCAGGTGGAAAGTATTCTTTACTAAGTACCTTCAGTTCCCTAAACAGAAATAAACACAGCTCTCATGCTCTGTAGTTAGCAAAAGGCTACTTTTATCTATATATTGGTTCCTAAAATATACCCACTCATCTTTGGTCTTTTATAAATTTATTGTAAAGCATGCATGGAAACAATCATCCTTTAAGTGGAATAAATCTTTTGGCCCAGACCTAAAAAAAGGAATCATAGAACTAGGGGTGTGCTGGTAAATGTTTAACAATTGACTCCCCCAAAATGTAGCCATATCATGTTCTGATTTTAAAATGCATTATTAACATTTTCTCCATCATTTTATTAAGTCTAGACAATAAAAAAGCAATATATCAAACCCTGACTTATACCATTTACCAATCACCAATACAGAAATGCTCTTACTAGAAATTTAACACTTGGCTTTTTGGAGTCAGTACAAGCTGGCGTTAGTATACTCCTGCATAAAATCCACCTATTCTGATAGTTCTTGAAGACTTTGTTATATGAACTAAATATTTTAACAAAGCCACACTTGTATGATAATCTGACTATGGAGTTTTCATTTATACAACTTCAACTTTTGGAGTTGTATTTGACTGTTGTGTACTCATTATAAACATATGGACACGGGGAATGTCCTTGAGATTTTTCCATTGTGTAACCCAGTGCTGAAAGCTTTCAAGATGATTGGAGCAGGCATGCAGTTTCTTTCCCATTCCCATGCCATCCCAGTGCTGCCAACAACCCTAAATGCTGAACAAGCTAATTTTCAGTAGTTAAGGAGCCAAAGGTAATACTTCTATGGTCTTGCTGTTCATCATGAGTCCAATTTTGTTGTAAGTTATGGTAATAAAGACCCTTGGAAAAAGCAAGTATAGACTAATGACCGTCATCCAGAATGCATTAGCAAGCTGGAAACATTTTGGTCATCAGACATGAATGCTCTAAAAGTGAATGTAGAAAATACGTCCACTTGTATAAATTTAGAAAACTGTAAATTTCTGCAGAGTGGGAAGTTACTGGACTGTTTGGGGCCTGGAATGTTCTTATGGGAATTTAAGTGGAATGACTCTATGAACAAAATATACATGTGTTTTAGGCATATGTGTATACACCCAGGATTAGACCTAGAATGCATGTCTAAGAATTGTGATATACACACCTTTCTTTATCCCTCCCTCCACCCCCTTCCATTTCTTTGGTATGGGGAACTGTATACACAGCCTCCATTGATGCATAATAGCCATTCCTTGTCAAGTTAAAGTCTGAGAGATTTGCCTGGGGCATTGAGAGGTTAAATGACTACCCATTACAGGTCATATGTAGGGGTTATAGGCAGGATTTGAATTCAGATCTTCTGGACTCTAAGTCTGATCTTCCATTCCCTGCACCATGCCACTCTATAGTTCTTTAATTTATATTTAATTCATCTTTCTACAATGGTGAACCTTGTAAACTGGTGTCTTCTTGGTGTCTGTAGATTTCACCTTTGCAACTTGTCTCAAATATACCCCCTTCTCTTGTCTGACGCTGCCAGTACACTGGTGTAGGCCCTCATCACCTACTGCAGAAGCCTCCTGGTGGGTCTGCCTCTGCTTCAGGTCTCTTCCCACTCCAATCCATCCTCCATTCAGTCACCAAAGTGATTTTCTTAAAGTACAGATCTGTCCATGTCATCCGTCCCCTTTCCCATTCAATAAACTCTAGTGGCTAATTCTCCATTTGACATTCAAAGCCCTTCATAACCTAGCCAGGGGTGAGGGACCTGAGGACCAAGAGGGCCACATGTGCCCTTGAGGTCACAGGTTCCTCACCCCTGAACTAGACTTTCCCCTCACCCTCACCTTTCCAGTCTTATTATACCTTACACCTCCTTCAGTCCAGTGACACTGGCCTCCTTGCAATTCCACAGTCAAAACATTCCATCTCTTGTCTCTGGTCATTTTCTCTGGCTGCCCCTCATGCCTGGAATGCTCCCCCTCCTTGTCTCTACCTTCAGGCTTCCTCAGTTTCATTTAAGTTCCAGTTAAAATGTCCCTTCTTACAGAAAGCCTTTCCCAATGCCTCTTGATTCTAGTTCCTGCCCTTTGTATTAGTTCCTATTTATCCTACAATATAGCTTATTTGTATGGATGTTTGTTCATTGTTTCCTTCTCCTCCTAGTCTCTCTCTCTCCCTCACAGCAACCCTGAGGGTCTTACCCTCCCAGATTGATTTTTTATTTTTTTCTCATTAAAGGGGCCATCCCTTGACTCACTTCTTAAAGAAGCCAATTTACTGAATGGGCATTACCTCACACTAAGTGCATGAAAAGTCTAGGGTCTCCCATTGCATACTGGGTCATCTCCAGTTATCCTGATGAATATATGGCCACTGGACCCAGATGGCTTTGAAAGAGAAAGTGAGGCTGGTAACCTTGCACAGCCCTCCCTCACTCAAATCAAAGTCAACTGCAAGTAATGTCATCATTTTCCTGATGCCATGGTCCTCTTCAAAAATGAAGAACAGGGGCAGCTAGGTGGCACAGTGAATAGAGCACCGTTCCTGGAGTCAGGAGGACCTGAGTTCAAATCATTAGACACTTAACACTTACTAGCTGTGTGATCTTGGGCAAGTCACTTCCCCTCCAAAAAGTAAAAATAAAAAGAGTGAAGGACAAACACAACCTGTGAGCTCCTTAAGGGCAGAGACTCTCTTTTGCCTCTATTTGTAGCCCAGGTGCTTAGCAGAGTACCTGAAACATGGTAGGTGTTTAATAAATGCTTAATGACTAACTGAATAACAAATAAAAGATCCAGCAATCCTTATTGGGTTCTGGTTACTCTGATATATTAGACTTTAATATTATTAACCATCACATTGTATTGGTCTCTTATGAGGGAGATCTGGAGAATACTTTCTGATTCATTACTTAACACATACATATTTAGCCCTGAGAGACAACATGGTTTGGTGATAGGATGACATGGGTTTAAGCCTTGCCTTTAACTATGTCACAATAGTTCTGTGACCTTGGGTAGCTAACCTCTCAGGAACCCGCAAAATATTCTAAAACCATATGTTATAGAGACTTAATGCTAATCAAATCAGTAGAGTTCACTACCATGATGAAATCACATATTTCATCACACAGTACCTATTCCTGCCCTTAAAATGATATGTAGGGGTGGCCAGGTAGCACAGCGAGTAAGATCCCCGACCCCAGTGTTGGGATGACCTGGAGATCGAATCCCGGGCTCAGACACTTAGCACCCACCCAGAAATACCTGGCTGTGTAACCTTGAGCAAGTTACTTAACCCCGATTGCTTAAAAAAAAAAAGGGGAAAAAAATGATATGTAGTTAGTACTGTGGTACCACAAAGACTTACTGGGGATATTATAAGCTGAAACATTAACCATGCTGTCTACTCTCCTCACCTTTGCCATTTTTCTGCCCTGGGGTTTGTCCCTAGAACTGTCCATGATGATATAAGCTTCTGCAAGGATGACTTCCTTTGGTTCTTCTTCACCAAAGAGGGATGCCAAGACTTTTATCTGGAGGAGCAATTGTGCATCCTGTAACATTTCTTAAGGCTGGAAGAAAGTGACTGGTTGGGTGGGCCTACAAAGGCTTTCATATGGCAGCCTCAATGTGGTGTCCAAAATATTGTTGACTACTCCTTTTTCCCCTGTGAAACTACAAATTGGAGAAAATCCTATACTCTATAGTATCGTTGACTATCCAGAGAGTTGAAAAGATCCAGCGGGAGTCTGGAGAAGTGTTACCACCTTGGAATTCCAAAGAGCATATACAAGGAAAATTCCTGCATTCCTCACTAGAGATCATGGTGATGCCATCTCCTTTGATGGAAAAGGAAATATCTCCTAGAGCAAGCTTTTCTGCTAGATCCTGATGACCAAGGAGCTGTCCGCTTTGACAAAGGTGAAGAAGATCATATTGTGAGGAAGGCATCAGCCTCTTGCTGGTTCATGTGTCAGGCCATACCCTGGGCCTGGGACACTGTCAGGATTCAAACTCCACCATGTTCCCCAACTTTCACTACTAGGACCCAGAACTCTTCAACTTTAGTAATGACGATGATATAAAAGGGATCCAGAGCCTTTATGGGAATAAATCTTAAGCATTGTAAAGAGTATCCTGAAATTCTAGATTTGATACAAATATATTCCTTTCCATGGAAAAAGGGTAAATTTCCCTGACCAGGAAAGAAATCAGTAGCTTATTGGGGAAACACTCCCGATGTTCCCTTTGAGGCCTGCTGGAGCTAAGACTTAAAGTGTTAGTGAGGGAGAGAAATGGTCTAATTTTGAATTTTAACTCTGAAGTTAAAAATGTGTCTATACATAGAATAGAACATAAAAAGATACATTCTATATATGAAATTGAATGTCCATTTCCTACTGTTTTTTTAATGTAAATATTTAAAAGTATATAAACATGTTGCTTTCAAAATTAAATAATAATAATATTTATATAATGCTTATATGTTCTATGCGTTGTGCTAAGTGCTTTACAATTATTATCACATTCCATCCTTACAACAACCCTGGGAGATAGGTGCTATTATTATCCCATTTTACAAATGAAGAAACTGAAGCAGAGGCTGTGACTTGTCCTGGGTCACACAGCTAATGGGTGTTCACGGCTTGATTTGAACTGGGGTCTTTCTAATTCCAGGCCCAGTACTCTATCCTCTGTGCTACCTAGCTGTCCCCAACCCTCAAGTACAAGTTTAAATGGCCTGTAGTTAGTATCTCTCTGTGTCATTCTGACCTTTCTGCAATTCCTTACTCACACCAATGGACCCAAAGGCATGGTAAGAATCCTTTTACTTCCCTTCCTTCCTTCATCTGGAATCTACATTCTGCTGCCAATAAGTTCTCCAGGCTAGCCCTTTTAAGCTTGATCAGTTCTTGATGCTTATATCACTTTTTCCACCTATTTTATGTGGGTTATGGAGCTAATGGTTAGTATTTTCTTCTGAGCCTGTGTCTCCATGTGCTTATTTTGTGACCGATCAAAGATTCACCTGCTATCTAATTTTGAATGATGGCAGAGGGGAGGGAGGTTACCCTAGCTTCCCAGCATAAGCCAAACTAAACTGATAGACATGTTCCTGGACCAATCTCTATTGGCCATGACACTTTTTCTCATCTTTAGTTAGCTACTCAATTTCTTTCTCACTTCAGGATGACAAGTCACTGGCTTGTTTCCATCCTTTAGGTTACATGTTATAATAATCTGCAAGTAAAAATAGAGTAGGTGCCCAGTAGTATCAACATATTTTCATATCTCCCTACTAATAAGTAGGCAAATTTATTTCAAGTCGCCTTCTGTTAGAAGATGAACTCCTTGAGAGTAGTGACTTTCTGATTTCCCTCTCTGTATATCCAGCTGTTAGTACAGTGCTTAGCAAATACTAAATACTTAATGATTATTTGCTCAGTCATTCATTCAACTGATTAGTTTGTGTAAAATCATGTGTTGGGTTCAGAGGGGGATGTTTTTTGGTTATTGGTTATTGTAACATACATATGGATATATACACACATATATACACACACATACACATATATGTATATATAAGAATCAAGGTGTACAGTAAAAATGGATTCTCAAAGGCAGGAAAGCACAAAGTATGCCAAGGGAGAATGGGGAAGGAAAGGGAAAAATTTATTAAGCTCTTACTATGTGCCAGCCACTGTCTCAAGGACTTTCTAAATGTTATCTCATTAATTCCCTAGGGGGATCTCTGGCTTATTTCCTGAGGTAGTACTTGGGCTAGGCCTAGACAGGAACTATGCCTGTGGTGTGGCTCATACGCACCTCTGCTTCAGAAACTAAGAAAAACGTCCTGAAAATGTTCCGTTTTAGAGAGAGATTGGGATTGGGTAGCAATAGGGACACATCAACTGCCCATAAAGGGCCACAGATGGAAGGCAGTATCAGAGATCCAGAAACTGAGTCACATACAAGATGTTCAAAAATAAAATCTGTGAGTGGGGTTAGGGTGATGACAAACAAGGTCCAGATTTCCAGATGCAAGGGATCGATGCCAGGAGACAGATGAGAGTTTGATAGACAAGGCATATGAATGTAATTTTGGGCATTCAAATGCTTCACAGGAAAAAAGGTATTTTAAGCTTGTCCATGTGCTAGCTGAGACAGCTAAGTGGCTCAGTGGAGAGAGCACTGGGCCTGGAATCAGGAAGGGCTGAGTTAAAATCTGGACTCAGACACTCATTAGCTGTATGACCCCGGGCAAGTCACTTAACTTCTGCTTATCTTAATCCACCCAATATCTTTGCCAAGAAAACCCCATGGATAGTATGGACTTGCTGTGGGGATACAGATAAGAGGTAGATCAGAATTATGAAGCATCATAGAGACCAAAACAACAATTTAAAGATGAAGGAGATAATAATAGTATCCACTTATTGATATATTGTCAAATATGACTGATATGTTGATTGACTTTACCAAATTGTTTTTTAATTTATTTATTTAATACTTTTTAGTTTTCAACATTCATTCCCACAAGATTTTGAGTTACAATTTTTTCTCCCCATCTTTCCCCTATCCCCACCCCAAAATAGCAAGACTACTGAATACCCCTTCCCCCAATCTGTTCTCTCTTATATCCTCCCCCATAACCCCCCTAACTTTCTAGTGGGGTAAGATGGGTTTCTATGCCCCAATACCTGTATATCTTATTTCCCAGTTTCATGTAAAAAACAAATTTTTAAAAATTTGTTTTTAAAACTTTGAGTTCTATATAGTTTCCCTTCTTTCCTTCTCACCCACCCCCACTGGGAAGATAAGCAATTAAATATAAGTTGTGCACATGTAGTTACCCAAGTCATTTCCATAGTAGTTATATTGTGAATGACTAGTTATATTTCCCTCCATCCTCTCCCACCCCCCCCCACTTATACTATGTTCTCCTTTGACCCTATCCCTTTTCAAAAATGTTTGCTTCTAACTACCCTCTCTCCCAATCTGCCCTCTCTTCTATCATTCCCCCCTTTTGTCCCCTGCCCCTCTATTTTCCTGTACGGTAAGATATGCAATTGACTGTGTATGTTATTCCCTCTTGAAGCCAAATTCAATGAGAATCAGGTTGTCCCATTCCTTTTCACCTTACTGCTCTTCCCCTCCATTGCAACAGTTTTCTCTTGCCTCTTTTATAGGAGATAATTTACCCTAATCTATCTCTCCCTTTCTCCTTCTCCCAATACATTCCTCTCTCACCTCTTAATGTTATTTTTTTAGATATCATTCCTTCATATTCAACTCATCCTGTGCCCTCTGTCTATGTATACATATGCACACACTCACATGTATATTTATACACACATACACCATCCTATCCACACACATATATATGTATGCATACATATGTATTCCCTTCAACTATCCTCATACTGAGAAAAATCTTATGACTTTTCTTACAATTATCTTACAAAAAAATCTTACAATTATCATTTTTCCATGTGGGAATGTAAATAGTTCAACTTTAATAAGTTCCTTATGATTTATTTTTCCTGTTTACCTTATCACACTTCTCTTGCTTCTTGTATTTGAAAATCAAATTTTCTGTCCAGTTCTGTTTTTTTTTTTTTCATCAAGAATGCTTGAAAATCCTCTATTTCATTGAATGACCATATTTTTCCCTGTAGCATTATACTCAGTTTTGCTGGGTAGGTGATTCTTGGTTTTAGTCCTAGCTCCTTTGACCTCCAGTATATCATATTCCAAGGCCTTTGATCCCTTAATGTAGAAGCTGCTAGGTCTTGTGTTATCCTGATTGTGTTTCCACAATACTCAAATTGTTTCTTCCTGACTGCTTACAGTATTTTCTCCTTGACCTTGGAACTCTGGAATTTAGCTATAATATTCCTAGGAGTTTTCTTTTTGGGGTCTTTTTAAAGAGACAAGCAGTGAATTCTTTCCATTTCTATTTTGCCCTCTGGTTCTAGAATATCAGGGCAATTTTGCTTGATAATTTCTTGAAAGATGGTATCTAGGCTCTTTTTTTTTATCATGCCTTTCAGGTAGTCCAATAATTTTTAAATTATCTTTCCTGGATCTATTTTCTAAGTCAGTGGTTTTTCCAGTGAGATATTTCACATTGTCTTCTATTTTCTCGTTTGTTTGGATCTGTTTTATAGTATCTTGATTTCTCATAAAGTCATTAGCTTCTATTTGCTCTAATCTAATTTTGAAGGAGTAATTCTCTTCAGTGAGTTTTTGAAATTCTTTTTCCTTCTGACACATTCGACTTTTTAAGGCATTTTTTTAAGGTATTATTTTTTTCAGTGTATTTTTGGATCTCCTTTAGCAGGCTGTTGACTCACTTTTCTTGATTTTCTTGCATTTCCTCCACTTCCCTTATTTGATTTTCAAAATCCTTCTTGAGCTCTTCCATGGCCTATAAGCAATTCCTATTTTTCTTGGGAGCTTTTTATGCAGGAGTTCTGACTTTGTTGTCTTCCTCCTGTTCTGTGCTTTGATCCTTTTTGTCCCCCAAAAAAGGAATCCATGGTTGGTTTGCATTTCCTCTGCTTGCTCATATTGGCAGCCAAATACTTGTCTTTTGAGCTTTTTGCCATGGTAGAAATCTGCTTCCAGAAGGGAGAGATCTATGTCCCAAATTTCTGGGTTTTTGGCAGCTGCCAGAGCTATTGGGAGGGTGACCTCTCTACAGCCCCCACAAACTCTGGCTCACTGGTCACATACCCCAGGACCTCCACCCAAAACCACGATCCATATCCAAGCAGGTTAAAGCAAGAGTGATTACCTTCTGACTGGTTGCTTGGTCCCCCTAGAATCTGTAGGCCAGGAGTTCTGGAAGCAGCTACTGTGCCTTTGGGTGCTTTTCACCCCAGGAACAGGGACTGGACTGTGCTCTTCAGTTCCCCCCGCCCCTTCCCCCCCCACCTTCCAACAGAGTTCTACACTGACCTTTTACTTTGTCTTCTGCATTTATGGGTTGAGAAGTCTGGAAACTACCACAGCTACTGATGATTCACTCTCCTGAAGTCTGCTCTGGTAGATGCTGGTCAGGGCCACCCTGGAGCTGGAACCTCATGACTCATGCCACTCAGCTCCCTGCTTGGTGCAATTGACCCTTCCTGTCTGCCTGCCGGGCTTCCTTAAGTGGGAGATTTGTTTCTCTCTGTCTCTTTGTGGGTTATGTAGCTCTAAAGTTTGTTTAGAGTCATTTTTTACATGTATTAGAAGTGATTGGAGCAGGAGCCCATGCCAAGTTTGTGCTTGTACTCCACCATCTTGGCTCTACCTCTACAAAAATGTTAAAAAAATATATTTTTAGATATTTGTTACTATGACTGGCTTGCTGGAGAGGGGAAAGTGGACAGATATATTTGGAAATGAAGGTGATATGAAGATAATAAAAATAAAATTTTAAGAAAAAGTTTCCCATGCTGTAGAAAGGTCAAAGAGATTGAGGACTATTGTATTTGGTGATTAATAACTTTTTTCTTTAAAAACAATTAATTTAATTAATAATAGTAGAGTTTATTATAGCACTTTAAAGTTTGCAAGTACATATATGTAATATGGAAATAACATTTATACATTTGTAATCTTATTATCTGATTTTATAGATATGGAAACTGAGACTGAAAGAGCTTGAGCAACTTGCCTAGGGTCACATAAATAAGTGTTTGTAGTGGGATTTTTACTCAAATCTTTTTTGCTCTTAATTCCAATATTCTGTCTACTGTTCTGTCTAGTTGTCTAATATGTTAATTTTTAATACATTCCCTCCTCCCTTCAAGAGAGTATTGACTGGTATGAGTACAATTTCAATAGTAAGGACAAGAATTAGATTATTCCTTTATGATATGCATAAATATTATTTACCTCACTTATAACTGTTCACTCATTATTAATATCAAGCAAAGTATAAAGCAGAGAACTATATGCATTACAAAGGTCTTTGGAACTGTTATGGAGGGTGTCATATGCTGGTTCCACATTGAAGAGGGCTTTCTTATAAGTGGTGAGGAAATTCAAATACTCTTATGTGCAGTGATACCATGTGGATTATATCAAGTCCCAGTATATCATAGTGCTTCTTCGATGAGAGTTACAGTTATGTGGGGGAAATGGCCTAACAATCTATATAAGAAAAAAATTTTAATTAATGAGCAATGTCTGTTGCCCACTATGATGTGCAGTTAGATAGCCAATCCATTGAATTAGTATATCTTTACTCATTTCTTGAGCTGACATTGAAGAAATACACCATGTTAGGGCTAGAACTGAAGAGGAGGAAGAAAACAGGCTGAATTGCAAACTGGAAAAACCCCTGAATAAAATAGAGGATTTTCAAGCATTCCTGATAAAAAAACAAAAACAAAACAAAACAAAACAAAACACATCTTAGTGGAAACGCTAAAATGCAGACACAGGTGCCAAAAGAAATTTAGAAGGGTATATTAGAGCAACTGAAATGGGCTAAAAGATGATGAAATGTTTATATTTTGGTAGGAAAAGGCACAAATTTCCCTTTAAAATCCTAATGTCTTCAGGGAAAGCTGGGAATAGTTTGATGAACTAATGCATTGTGGACTAAATAGAATCAGGAGAACTATTTCTATAATGACCACAATATTAAAATTGAAAACAACATTGAAAAACTTAAGAATTTTGAACACTAAACATGATTCCAGAAGACAAATGATGAAACATGCCTGCTACCCCGTGGTGGTGAGGTGATAATGGACTATAGGTATAGAAGGAGACATGAATTTTCAGATGTGATAAGTAAAACACAAATTTGTTTTGCTTGACTAAATTTATTTGTTACAAGGGAGGGCTTTTACTTAGGGGTGGGTGGGAATAATGGGAAAATAATGATAGTGAAGTAAAACAAAAAGAAAAGAGAATCAATGAAATATTTTAAAAATACACAAATTTGAAAAAAGATAGCTTAGAAATGGAGCTATGTTAATACTATCATGGTTGTTGTTTAGTAATTTTTCAGTCATGTCCAACCTTTTGTGATCCCTTTTGGAGTTTTCTTGGCAGAAATACTGTAGTGGTTTGTTCCTTTTCCAGATCATTTTACAGATGAGAAAACAAAGGTAAACAGTGTTTACTGACTTGCTCAGAGTCACACAGGTGTCTGAGGCTGGATTTGAACTCAGGTCCACCTGATTCCAAGCCTAGAGATCTATCCTCTGCACCACCTAGCTGCCCCACTGCCATGGTAAATTTAATGTTTGTTTTTTTAAAGTTCTCTCTAATAGATTCTTGTTTTCATATACTCTTCTCCTGACTTTTGTATATGAAAATGTTCATGTTCTTGACTATTCCTTTTTTAGTTCATAGTAAAAAAAATTATTTAAAAATAAAATTCCGAATTGCAGGAGTCAGGTTTTTGAGGAGGCAGAAAGGAATGGGAAGAGGCCCACTGTCTCCTCTACAACCGTACAAAAGAGGGAAAGGATGCGTGCATTATGAGAGATTTTGAGGTAAGGAGGAGGAAAGATGCTGGAGCTTGTGCCAGATGGCTTTGATCTCTGTAATGTAGGAGGTAAAAATTGTCTGCCAAGAGTGAAGAAGGTGTAGGTAGGAGTGAGGTTTTAAGGAGAGTGATGAAGTTTTGGAATAGCTGCTGTAGGGAGTGGTGCTAGGGAATCAATAAGGGATTAATGAAGGATTTCCAAAGACCAGCAATGATCTATTTTAATGTAGACAGTCTGAAATTTTTGTCAGACAAATTCACATGGCTTTGCAACTTCCTCTTGCATCAGTCTGAGAGCTCTATGAAGAAATAAGAGACAGTTGCTGGTAGGTATAGGAAAGTGTTTCAGAGCACAAATCATAAGATTGAGTGTCTATGCAAAAAACTATTTAGAGGGGCCAGAGTTCAAGTGACTCTTAGTTTCTTCCCAACTCTCTTCAAAGCCATGTCTTGGGATTCTGCTTTGGAGACACTTGGCTCTCCTCTTCATTAGTGTAAGCTATGTGGAACATATCAGCTGTTACTGCCCTTTAATTTATCATCTGTTGACTAACCACCTTCACCTCCACTTAGAATCACACAACTTGGGGAACTGGAAGAGATTTTAGCAATAATGTAGTCCAACTCTCTGCTCCTCAACTAATAAATAGGTTAACTGCCATCCAGGAAGGTTAAGAAAGTTGCCCCCACTCACAGAGCTAGTTATCAGTAGAACTAAGTCTAGAATCCTCATTGTTTATTTCTTAGCCAAGTGTTCTTTCCTCTAGACCACATTGCTACTTTGCTGATGTTTCTTGGAGTTTCTCTGAAGCATCTATAAGAAGAGATCAACCTTCAACCAACTAATGGTTGTGCACCCACCAAAAGAACAGCCATTGTTTTTCATCTCAACCTAATTTTTGGTCTAGTTAAATTCTACTCTACTAATAAAGACAATCCTTCAACATGGGAACCTAGGCATTGTAAATAAATGTGTGTATATGTGTTTGAGAGAGGGAAGGAGAGGGAGAGAGGGAAAGGGAGAGGGAGGGGGAGAGGGAGAGGAAAAGGAAAAGGAAGAGGAAGAGGGAGAAGGAGAAAGAGAGCAAGAGGGAGAGGGAAAGGGAGAGGGAGATTTACCTTAGTGTTTTATTAACTCCTAACATGGCATAGTGTCTAGAGGGTCAGCCTAGGAGTCAGAAAAACTCCAAGTTCAAGTAACATATTGTAGCTCTGTGATCATGGGCCAATTACCCTCATAGTGACTCATACAACTTTCTAAGACCGAATTTTGAAGTCAGAGGACTTGGGTTTAAATCTCAGCTCCTTTAATTACCAGTTGTGTTCAGTTAGGCAAGTCACTTTTTCTGGATCTCATCATACCCACCAACTTACATCCTGACAATATATAAGCTGCCATTTTCTCATGTTCCAACCTCCATCCCTGAGCTGGAACTCAAGCTTCCATTCTAGTACCTTGGCCTTTTGATTGGAGAGCATTTGCTTCATCTTGCCCAGACCAATCATACTACTTCTCAGTCACCTTCATGCCCTAACCACTCTATCTCCCTTAGCTTTGAGAAAAATAAAATTAAATCAGCACTACCATTCCTGAAAGTGATGTGTCAATCAATTGTCATGTGACTGATTCCAATCAGCATCCCTTAGACCTGTCTAAAGTACTCTTTCATGTCCCCTTTATATGTGTTTTACCCTTTATTACATTGTAAACTACTTCAGGGCAGGGTCTGTTTTCCTTACTTATATTTGTATCTCTAAAGGTTAGCACATTCTGGACACATAGCAAGTACCTAAATGATTTTTCATTCATTCACTGGTCAATTCATTTATTCATCCATCTGTTTCCTAATATGTCAAATGAAATAGTTGGACTAGACGTCATTAGATGATCTCCAAGACACCCCCCCCACCCCGCCTTCAGCCTTCCAGCTCTAAATCTGTGATCACAAGTTAGAGATATGATATTGATCTGTGTTGATGAAGGGAATTTCCATACTAAAGAAGCCCTACATGGATGAAATCACAGGACAAAAAAAAAAAATCTCTGAGATTCTGAAAAATAAACAAACAAGCAAAACCTTCAACTCTGCAAGTGTTAAACTCATATGATATTTCTCTCTCTGGCTTATACTCAATAGATTTTCAAGAAATATCTTCTTAAGATATGCACATAAGTGGCCAAAGGATCCATATTTTAGTCTAAAGAAATCACTACTTTAATTAAAATATTCTCCTGTTTCCATTTTCATCTAGTCATTTAAATAATGAGGATGGCTGAAAACAGCTTTCATCTATTTTATCTAGTAATGAAAATAATTCTAGCTTCTGTATGGGTAATTGCTTAATATTTTACCAAGTAAAACAAATAGTGATCATATCAAGTAAATGAGAAATAGATAATGAAACATCTTTATATAATAGTGACCCAAGGCCTATCCAGATTTCCTATGGTTGGATAAAGGTCCAAAACTATGGATATCCTTCTGAAATGGACTGACTGACTCAAATTGTTCCATAATTTCTCTTTTTTCATTTAATATTCTAACAAATGAACTTTGGAAGTATTGTAAATCCATACACACTATCATTTCCAAATATATTCTCTCTGGTGTGTGTGTGTGTGTGTGTGTGTGTGTGTGTGTGTGTGTGTGTTAGGAGGTTCAGTGGCAATGTGGTCCAATGGACAGGGTTGGCCTTTTCTCCCCCATGCCTTCTGATTTGCACAGATTTGCAAATAGTAGTTGCTTAATAAATGTGCTAAGTGTACCGAATGTTCAAGGCACTCTGAATGGTTCTATGTCATAATCCCTTTGGGAATTTCAGATTCCTTAGTTCCTTTATTACATTGCTTCATCTTGGGGCTACTCTTTGTGCAGCAATGAGCCCTGATGCAAAGATTGTTTTGGATAGAATCTCTTTATGGTTTCTCTCTCACCTTCTGCAGTTCTGACCAGACAGCACTTTAAAAATCATTTTATGGTTTCATTCCATTTCCATCATCTTTTTGGATGTCTGGACAAAGTATTGATGAAAAGCCAGCTAATTTTGAATTCTCTCCTGTCTCAGGGCTTTGGATCTTTACCAAAGAGGCAGATGATAGGGATGTCCCATGATCTATAATTAGCCTTGGTCAGTATACCTTAAGGATTCTAGGTGAGTAGCTTTTAAGTAGAATATGGGTCATCTGTCCTGCGGATTACTGTTCTGCTCACAAGGGACTTCAGACAAGGGGAAAAGAACCATATTTGGTAGAAGCAGGACATTTCAATTTTCAACATTATGTGTTTCTAACCTATTGGTGTTGGCCTTTGCATTATTGGAAACCTTTCTATTTGTACAAGACAACAGAGACGAAAATATTTCATATGTTGATGGCCTATGAGCTCTTATTAAATAGCTCATTGAACCATTAACTGTGAAAGCATGAGATTATACCTTCAAAATGTGAGCCTTTGATCCTATAGAACTTTATCAATGACCTGGGAAAATAAGGTCTCTTGATCATTTGAAAAACAATTTAAAAGTAGTTGCTGGTTTTATTTATTCCCTTCCTCTCCTCCCACCATAATTCAGTAGACACTAAGTCCCTATCCAGTAGAAATCAAAATGAGGATAAAGATTATGCCAGACTTTAACACAGTTGGGAGAGGAAATGATAGGATCATGTGTGTGGTGAGGAGAACTGGTCTCGCAGGATCTGAGATTCTGGGCCTCTTTTGTGGACCAGGGAATAGAATTGAGAAATCCACCCTCAGCTGGTCTGAGGAGATGGGAAAGAATCTGGTATTTTGTTTCTCACATTCAATCCCAGCATCCAAGGCAGAGAAAAGTGACTCTTGCCATTGGTTACCTTTGGGGCTTGCAGAACTCTGAAGAGCTGCCTGGGACATCTAATGAGGTAATGAAGAAGAATGGGGGAAATACTCTTTTGTGGCTCATAGTTAAGCTAACCCTTGTTAGTGTCTTTTTAAAGAGCCAAGCAATTCTACCACCAAATAAAATATTTTTCTTTCATCCATGTTGCCATACTACTGACAAGTCTTCACCTCAGAACTCATCATTCAGAAATGTGTAGTTATTTCCAGAGCATGTTTAATACTGTTGGAACAGTGTATTCAGGAAAGGCATCAGAGGCTCTAGCCTGAGCAACTCAATGAGAGGGTTCTCTGTACCTCTCTGATGGAGAAGTTGGCCTGGGAGAGAGCAATATACATACCATATGCCAGATTGGTCCTCATTCTGTCCCGCATGGCTTATCATCCTCTCCAGCTGAACATGGTCTATTCTCAGCTGGGGACTTGGGTAGCTTGTGCCTCTAGGAGACACAGACATAGGATGACTAAAAATGATCTGTACTCTCAACCACTTGACAGTGTTTTTACAGTAAATAAAGAGCCTTGGTTTTGAGCACATTAATCATATGGGCTTAATCTCTTTTTATTGTTTTAAACAGATTTTTCATAGTCCTGGGGCTGGAATGTGAATGTTACTACTGTATATCAGCGATCAGAGACTTGGCCTCTTCAGAGAAGTTGAGAGAAAAACAACCCTGGTAGCCAAGTGAGTTTGCCCAAATCATTAGGCTTTGGAGGGAATCCTAATGCATTCCAATTTCAGGCCATGCTCTCACAGCCATTGGCTGGCAGTGTCCTCAGCTATGGCTGCACAGTGTGTAGGAGCAAGGGGAGGCTTCTGCAGATCAGAAATATGGAACTAGGATATATGAAGGCAAATCCATACTCTTTCCAGAATGGAAATTCATGGGGAGAGCATCATATATCTGTGATCAGCCTGGCTTTGCTGCTACCCAGGTACTTTAGAGATAGTTTCCCATCCTCTTACAGCTTTTCTCAATCTGTACCAACTAAATATCACTTGGGATATTGGAGCTACTTATCAGGGTTTCAAGGAAAGAAATAGCTGTATCACTAAATAGAAAGTATTAATTATCAGCAAACATTTATTATTTAGTTATTGGTAGCTAAGTGCCATAATGGATAGACAACTGGACTTGGAGTTAGGAAGGCTCTTGAGTTCAAGTCCTGCCTCAGATACTTATTTAGTTGTAGGACCCTGGGCAAGTCACTTAATCTCTCTCAGCCTCAGTCTTCTCATCTAGAAAATGGGGATAACCTACCTCATAGGGCTTTTGTGAGGCTCAAATGAGATAACATATGTAAAGCTCTTTGTGAAGGTTAAAGCACTATATAAATACTTGCCATTACTATTAATATCGTTATTAATATCATCTACTATGCACCAGGCACTGTGCTAGGCACTTGGGAATACAAAGGCAAAAAGGAGAAAATCCATGCCTTCAAGTCATTTACAACCTAAACCAATCTCAAGAGGCATTTTTCTGTGCCTCAGATCCTTGAATGGAAGGAACAAAATACAACATTCCTTCTCTCCTCAGACCAACTGAGAATGCATTTCTCAATCCTATTTTTTTTCTACAGAGAAATCTATTAAGTGACTTTGGATAGTCTATTAGCAAGACCAATCCTTTATCCACTATACCATGGTACCTCTTTGGAATCTTTCTTGATGTTGCCACCATTTTCCAAAGCTTTGACTTTTTTTTTTAATATCAAGGAATGGAGTGAAGTTGGCAACAGTGGTGCTCTCTTTGTAAGGGATTAGTTCATTTTCTTTTTTTTTTTTTGGAGGGGGGAAGGTGAAGCAATTGGGGTTAAGTGACTTGTCAAGAGTCTGAGGCCAGGTTTGAACTCAGGTCCTCCTGACTCCAGGGTCAGTGCTCTGCTCACTGAGCTAGCTAACTGCCCCTGATTAGTTTATTTTCAATAACCTGGAACCTCAAGTTGAGGAATGCTGAGGTTATTACATGCATAAGGCTTTACCCTTTACCAGTGGGCACTGCCAGCTGCCTTGTGGTCCAACTCTAGTTGTTGGTTTTATCAAAACCCAAGCAGTAGAAACAGGATATTTATGCTCATGAGCTATAGGTGTGAAAACCAGAGGATTTCCAAATAAGGGAAATATACCAAGAAGGCTACAATCTACTAGTACATTCATCTTAATCCACTTTTACCCAGATTAAAATCCAATGCATAGGGTACTTCCCCCTTTGTAGTAAGAGACCTCCAAGTTTAGAACAGTTATTAGGGGGCAGCTAGGTGGAGCAGTGAAAAAGAACAGGCCCTGGAGTCAGGAGGGCCTGAGTTCAAATTTGGCCTCAGATACTTAACACAAAAACTAGCCGTGTGACCTTGGGCAAGTCACTTAACCCCAATTGCCCTACCTTCCCCCCTCCAAAAAAAAAAAAAAGGAATAGTTATTGGAAAAGAGAGATTTACTTCAGTCAATATGGCTTAAAAAAATATTCCATAAAGTGAGGAATACTTGTTATAAGAGACAGTGAGCCTCATGCAATACTCAAATCCACTAGTCAACCCAAAATTCTTTGTGGTCTTCCAGAAATAAAGTCTCCAATTCTAATGATTTTGGACCATTTGCCTTCTTTCTTTATGCTATCTTTTGTTGACCTTATCAGTGCCTGTAGATTTCCAATGTTCCCCACCCATCCCCTTCTCTCTGCTCATGTGCCTGCCTCCATGGTTCAAACCCCTATCACTTCTCAACTGGACTATATTGCAATAGCCTCCTAATTCATCTTTCTACTCACATTTCTTCTGTCCATCTCCTCTTCCACTCGGATGTAAAATGATATCTCTTCTTTTGAAAAATCCAATTTTATTTTATTTTCAGTTCCTGATATTCCCCTCTCCCACTTGTTGAGCAGGCAAGAAATCTGAAACCCATCACAAATACGAAGTCATGCAGGACAAATTTCCCCATCAGGCACGTTCAAAGAAAAACAAATAAGGAGAAAAAATCTGCTTTAATCTTCAGTCTGCATCCATCAGTTCTCTGTCTGGAGTTTTATCTGAGTTCTCTGGAACTATGGTGGATCACTGTGTTGATCAGAGTTCCTGAGTCTTTCACAGCTGATGACCTTTACCATATTGCTGTCACTGTGAGAAAGGTTCTCTCACTTCTCAAAGTGATATTCCTAAAACACCAATCTGGTCATGCCACTCCCCTATTCAATAAATAAATGGCTTATTGTTGTTGTGCAGTCCTTTCAGTTGTGTCTGAAGATATTGGAGTGGTTTGCTGTTTCCTTCTCCAGCTCATTTTACAGATGAGGAAACCAAGGCAAGTAGGGTTAAGTGAGTTGCCCAGGGTCACACACCTAGTAAGTGTCTGAGACTAGATTTGAATTCAGGTCTTCCTGACTTCAAGCTTGGTACTCTCTCCATTGTGTCAGCTAGCTTCCCACAAATAAATGGTAGTGATACCCTGTCATCTATAGAATCAGATGCAGGCTTCTCTTAGATTTAAAGTTGTTTATTACCTGGTCCTAATCTATTTCTCCAGTCTTATTTATGCTTTATTCCTCTCCATGTAGTCTATGGTCCAGCCAGACTGATCTACTTGCTGGTCCTCACACATGTGATGAACCATCTCCCACCTCTGGGCTTTTGCAGAGGTCATGCCCCATGCTTAGAATATACTTTCTCCTTGCCCATACGCCTTCCAATTCCTAGTTTCCTTCAAAGTTCAACTAACGTATTACCTTCTATTTAAGCTAAATAGATCCCCCCTCTGCTCCACTGTTCATGTCTCCCCTACCCCAATTAACTCATCTTTATTTTGTATATACCTTATATACAGTCAGGTATGTGCATGTCCCCTTGTATAGAATGAAAGCTCTTTGAGGGCAGAGGCTACTTCATTTATGGTTTTCTATCATCAGCACCTAGTACAAAGCCTAGCACACAGTACGCACTTAATGCATGATTGTTAATTGATTGATTGATTGATTGGAGGCAGCCTGATGTAGTTTAAAGGAAGGCTGGGTTTTGTCAGCATCATGATTTCTGATTTGAATCCTGGTTCTGCCCCATCCTGCTCATGTGTCCTCCTTCTTGACATCTGTGATCCTTCCCCATTTTCCTCATCTATGATTTGAGAGGGTCAGAAAAGATGACCTCCTTCCAAATCTAAATGGTTAAGCCTTCACTATTTTTTTTTCCTAAGGGGGGAAGGCAAGGCATTTGGGGTTAAGTGACTTGCCCATGGTCACATAGCTAGTAAGTATGTTAAGTGTCTGAGGCCAAATTTGAACTCAGGTCCTCCTGACTCCAGAGCCCGTGCTCTATTCACTGCGCCACCTAGCTGGCCCAAGGCTTCACTTTTTAACATTCTGTTTTTCTATTCCTGACACACAGTACAGGGCTTTATATGTAGCCACTGCTTCCTAGGTGCCACATGGGTTAGAATGTATAATGGTAGGCCTGGAAGAGAGCTCTAAAGTCACCTGCTCTTGTTCTATAGATAAGAAGAGAGTAAAACGACTGGTACAAAATCACACAAAAAACCAGCGGATAGAACCAGGGTTAGAACCCTTAAAACAGAAATGCTATAAATGTACACGCATTTATGTGGTCAGAGAGGTGGCTTACATTCACATGCAGCCTCAGATACTTACTAGTTGTATGACTTTACCTCTGTGTGTCTCAGTTTCCTCATCTGTAAAATGAGAAATCAATAGTACCAACCTCCCACAGTTGTTGTCAGGCTTAAATGAGACAGTATGTGTAAAGTGCTCAGCACAGAGCCTGGCACATAGCAGGCATGATATAGATGTTAGCAGCTATGATGTAGAAACAATACATACAATTACACGCACACATGTACATGTATACATAGTTTGTGAGTCTTAAAAAAGAGAAAAGATTAAAACAAATCCCATTTATTTGCACTATATCCTCTGCCTATGCTTAAACTACTGAATTATATAACATGTAGTAACCTCTTTTTCCACACTTATTTGTTAGGTCCAGGGATTGTTTCCTCTTGGCAACAGCAAATTCATCATTCTCTAGTTTCCCCAACTCAGAAATTAAGGACTTTCTTTCTTTTTTCATTCCTTTCTCTTTTTCTTTCTTTCTTTTTTTCACTTTCTCCCTCTCCTTGTTTGGCAGCATCTTCATTTGAAAACAAACAAGCTGCTAATCAGTAAAAGAAAAAGGAAAGAAAAAAATCTTTAAAAATTGTGTTTAGCCCCATCTGGCCTTAGAAAAACATGGAAATGGGTGATCAACTACATTCTGCAGGATGGCTGACTTTCAAGGGAAACAATATCTGGATATTTCTGTGTCTAGACCACAGAGGAAAAATGCTTCATTGGTGATTAACCCATTAAAAGCAGAGAAGGTCCATATGGCTCCGAAGCACATAAAGGAAGAGAGCGTTCCAAGAGAGACGTGACCCCATAAGATTCCCCATACAGCTGCATGTGGGGGGAGAATAAGGACCTGTTTAGCCACTCTTCTGTACTTTTAAAGTTGGATATAGGATTTTAGTCCCCACAGTACATTTTTAACTGAATTTTTGTTAAATGCATGAAGGAAAGAATGAGTTAGACTTTGAGGCTGAGAGATGGGGGAAAGGGTCTCAGGGTCTTCCTATGTGGTCTATTAGACAAGTTAATTCCACTCTCCCCATATACTGTCACCCATCTTTTTTCTCCTGTTGCAAAAACAGTTGAGCTTGTGAGGGTCCTTTTGATTAAGTTTATGACTTAATGGCACATTGTCAGAAAAGCAAATTGATAACAATATCATCTTGTGTCCACTGGTTTTGGAAGAAGTTCATCTAATTCAACAATTCAATAAGCATTTATTAAGTGCCTACATACCCAATATGATGCTAGATGCTAGAGATACAAAGACAAAGACAAAATAGTCCCTGTCCTCAAGAAACTTATTTTTGATTGGGGTAAACAACATTATACAAGTAAGCAAATGCAAAATACAGAACAGCAGAAATAACTATTCACTGACTCTCTGATTGTAAACATCAAGCATAGCATAAAACAAGAAAATGTATGCTCACCAGATGTTTTAATTATTGTGATATAGGAGATCCAGTGAGGAATTCAAGTTGAAGAGGATTATCTGTGGATAATAAAGGCCTTCCAGATGCTTCTTTTTGAACATTTCATCATTGTAGTTACAAGAAGCCCTAGAACATCTCAGGCCTCTTGGAAGCCATTTTGTAAGAGACTGGCCTGTCCATCCACATTTGATAGACCAAATGGATGAAGAATGCCTATCACGTGGATTATGACATGCATTTGAATGGATAGGATTATCACAGGCAGAAATATGAGTAATGACATTCCAGAAAGGATGAAAAAGATGTTCAAAGACAATAGAGAAATAAAGGACAGAGCTTCTACATACAGTGAAGTAGAGAGAGATGAGACTAGAAAAATAAACTGGGGAGGTCTTTATACAGGCTACGGAATTTAGAGGCAATGGGGAGTCACTACAGATGCAGAGCTGTGGAATGCCATAATATGTCAGTGTGAAAGCCTCTAGTCGAATCTAACTCCCCTGAAGAATATTTGTTAATGATAAGTAAAGAGTTTCATATGAAACAACATAACCAAAAATAAATGCTACTTAGTTCTCCTTCATCCCATAAAGAATAGCAAAAGAAATATCACTTGAAGAATGGATTGTTGTAGCTGTTAAGGACTTCTGGTGTATTAATATAAGAAGAACCAAGGCTATCACAATAAACCAAATGTCCCAGGGGATTGACCTAAGTTTCATACAATCTGATGGTTGGTTCCCAGGATGCCTGAAGCCATGGAACTCTGATTGTACAAGAAAATAGATGGGATCAGTGTAACTCAGTCTAAGGATGCCTTAGGAGACTATCCTAAAACAAGAGCCATTTCCCATAAGGATGTTCTAGGGGTAGTGGTCTGGGCAGAACTCTAGTTATGCATAGTTAGTTTGGGTATATATAATCAGTTTTCTCTATAATCCTATGAATTTTATTTTATGCATTTCAAAGTACCATTCTGAGGAGGGGCCCATAGAGTTTACCAGACTGCTAAAGGAGTCCTTCACACACAGACACACACACGCACACAGTTTCAGTACCCTGTCCCAAAGAGAACAAAATAAAGCCAGTGTGATATGAATAGAGATGCTTTAGGGGGTCAAGTTCTAAAATCATGAACTTCTGGTAATGCATAAAGGTGAATGCATAAAGAAATAGACAAGACTAACTCAATGAAGGTTGACAGCAGCTGCCCTGGGCAAGGTTTTGTCCCAATACATCACCCACTTCTCAGCCATAAGCCAGGAGTTGCTGGGTCAGATCTTCCTGGTCCAAAGTAGGTTTCTAGACAGAGGCTACAAGACATGGACTTCTGGATTGCACAGTAGATAAGATCTAGCCCTGAAGGAGACTCATTCCATTCTGAGGCTAGCAGGAGACAGAATCTGGTCCCATTCAAAAGTGGTAAAGGGGTCAGATTTTAGTCTTGACACAAAGTTCTAATCTATAAACTGAAATTGTAGACATGAGCAAATATAAAAGAAAAGAAAAACACAAAGATTTTACAATGAAAAATTACTATGGATTAAAAGAATCCCAAGATAAAAATCCCAGAAGAAAGAAATAACTCTGCAATAATCATAAGTACAAGCTCACTAAAAAAATGGATTGAACACAGTGGATGGAAGAAATGAAGAAAAAGCTATAACAAGATAAAAACAAAATGAGAACATTTGGAAAGAGAATAAATAGAACAATGAGCCAAAAGTGGTCAGCTTTAACAAGTACTTGACATCCTGAAAAGATAGAATGGAGCAAACAGAACTCAATGATTCAATGAGGTAATAGGAATATTACAACAAATTCAAAATACTAAATTATTATAAAAACAAATTGAATATCCATTATCTAAAACAACTGATCTGGAAAGTAGGATAAGGATAAATAAAAGAAGCATTGGTTTTGCTATAAATAATGAACAAACAAAAACCTCTATGTACCCTATCTGAGAAATCATAAAGGAAAATTTCTTAGAATCATGAAAATAGTCAGAGGAAAAGTGAAAATAGCAAGAATTTATGGTAACTCACGAAAGAAACCTCAAATTCAATACAATCATAAATGTCAAAACCGAAATCTAGAAGTTTTCATGTAAAAAAAAATTTTTTTGCAAGTTTCTAGGAAGAGATCAAGAGATCAAAGAACCACAGTCAGGTTCATGTAAGACAGTAGCTATTACCACAGAGGAAATCTTGTAATATACTATACCAAAAGGCAAAAAACCCAAAACCAGAAAAAACCCCAAGGCTTACAGATACATACAAATTAATGTAGAAACATATTTAAAATAAAAGAGAACTAAATAGAGACAAGGAAAGAGAAGAAGGAAATTTAAGATAGTAGAATTGATGAGAGAATAGTAACAAACAAAATACATTTCAGCTATAGAGAATAGATTATTAAAGGAGGATTAAAAGGAGAGAAAAAAAGATCAATGTCTGGGCTCAGTGAAGAGAGAAAGGACAAAGTACTTAGAACACTATACTTACACATTACTTGTATTGATCTGAATTCCTTTCTTTAACCACCTCCCTTTACTTTGTAAACAGAGAAATGTGAATGAAAAAAAGAAAATGTTATAATAAAATAGGATAGAGGAAAAATACCCCTAATAATCATAACTATGAGTATAAATGGGATGAATTCACTCATAAAATGTGAGCATGGTATGCTGGATTAGAAAAAAGAAAATCCAACAATATATCATTTATAAATAATGTGTCTATATTCATACATAAATATTAATATAAATATATGATGAGGGGTGGGAGTAGACTCTATTATGTTACAAGTGAGACCATGAAACAGGGGTGACAATCATGATCTCAGAAAATGGAATAATAAAAATAGAAATAATCAAAAGATAGAAGCAGTGAAGCATAATATGCTTACAAAGACATATGAAGGGGGCAGCTAGGTGGCACAGTGAATAGAGCACCAGCCTTGGAGTCAGGAGGACCAGAGTTCAAATTCAGCCTCCAACACTTGACAGTTAACAATTGTGTGACCTTGGGTAAGTCACTTAACCCCAATTGCACTGCATTCCCCCTTCCAGAAAAGACCCCCAAACCCAACATATATGAAGGCCTTTATACAAGATAACTTAAATTTCAATATTATACACACACACACATACACACACACACAATGATAAAATATCTAAGCATCTTTAAAAAGTTAATAAAACCACAAGGAAAAAAAAAACAATAATTTTGAGGGACCTTAATGTTCTCTTTTCAGACTTGGAGAAATCTAATAAAAAGATTGAAAAGCAGTCACAGATTTGAATAGAATTTTAGAGTAGCTAGATATGATAGACCTTTGATGATTATTGAATGGGAATTACAAAAAGTATACATATTTTTTCGGTTTTACAAAGTATTTTTACAAAAAAAGTTAAACACTAAAAGAAAAGCAGAGATATGCAGCAAATACTATCCTAATTACAACACAATAAATCCAAGAACATGCATTA
Organism: Petaurus breviceps papuanus; assembly: GCF_028583685.1. Taxonomy (NCBI): domain Eukaryota; kingdom Metazoa; phylum Chordata; class Mammalia; order Diprotodontia; family Petauridae; genus Petaurus; species Petaurus breviceps. The sequence goes on from NW_027187308.1 coordinate 8,523,308, forward strand.
TTTATAGTTGATAAATGGAACAGATTAGGTAAAAACTAAATAGAAATTATCAAGCTTGGTAGTATGATATTTGGTTAATCCAGGAATACTACCAGGTTAAAGACTCCATGCAATTAATACGTAAAACCAAGATTTATTTTTTAAAAATAACAAAATAGACAATACACTAGGTAATTTGAGCCCAAAAAGGGAGGAAAGCAAAGTTACTGATACCAAAAAATGAAAGAGAAAATTTAACTATCACCAAATTTGATAAATAGATGCAGAAAAAGCTTTTGAAAAAAATCTAAAATTCACTCATATGTATTAAAAAATCTCTGATTCAGAGGAATAAAATGTACCTTTCCTTAATGTGATGACTAATGCCTATCAAATCTAATAGCTTAAAATTGTGATATGTTAATATATGGGATTTTATTGTGTCATAAGAAACGATATATATGATGGATTCAGAGAAATATGGAAAGAATTGTATAAACTGATGCAGAATGAAATGAACTGAAACAGAACAATTTATTAGAAGACCACAATAATCATGTGAAGGAAACACTTTTGAAAGACTTCAGAACTCTGACCATAGCAGCAACCAATCATGACTTCAAAGACTGAGGATAAAATATGCTCCCACCTTTTGGCAGAGAGGTGATGGATTAGAGGAATGGAATGAGGCACACATTCTCAGACATGACCAATGTGTTCATTTGTTTTGCTTAACTACATTTTTTACAAGGGGAGGTTTCTACTAGGGAAAGGGGTTAGTGGTTAGTAACAGACATAAAAAAAGAAACATCAATAAAACATTTTTAAATGAAAAAAGAGTGCCCAAATAGAATGATTCTGTTACTATTTTTGAAGTTTAATGGATTAATTTTTTAAAACCCATAATAGAAACTTGTAGTCTTTTTTTTTTAAATTATCCTCTTCTCTTTTCTTTATCTCTTGAAGTGTTTCTTCATGGTTGCTAAATTCACAATAAAAAAAAAAAATTAAAGATTAATCTTGGGGCAGCTAGGTGGCACAGTGAATAGAGCATCAGCCCTGGAGGACCTGAGTTCAAATCTGGTCTCAGACACTTGACACTTAACTAGCCATGTGACCTTGGGTAAGTCACTTAACCCCAATTGCCCTCCAGAAAGCAAAAAGTTCTCCTCCAACCTGTTTGACTGTTCCTTCTTAGTTTACTTTTTTGGATCTTCATTCAAGTCTCTTCTGTCTATATGTTATTTTTCTTGGTGATCTCTTCAGCTATTGAGGATTCAATTGTAATCTCTACTCAGACAATCCTCAAGTCTCTTTGTATATCCCTGGCTTCTCTCCAGTTATGCATGTCCAACTGTCTGTTGGACTACTTGAACATACACTGCTAAGTAAACACAAATTATTTACAAAATAATGCAAAGTGGTTTCGAAAGGGAGGGGATACTAAGAAGTCAGAGAGAGCAAAAGAGATAACATGCAGGAAAGAGCTCCTGAGCTAGGTTTTGAAGGAAGCTAAGAGGTGAAGGTGAGGAGGCAGGGGATTGCCTTCAAGACAAGGAGAGATAGCCTATGCAAAAACACTAAGGTGGGCTGGAGACTAATTAACTAGAACTCAGTAGTAGATGTGGAATGTATATTAGCTGACTAGTCTGATTGAATTAAAGTCTGTGTGCCAAGAGCTAAGGTGAGATAAGAATGGAAATGTAAGTGGGAACCATGGTCTAAGGGGCTTTAAATTCCTGGCTGAAGATTATGTATTCTATCCTAGAGGCAAGAGGAAGTCACTTAAGATTTTTGAGTAGAGGAATAACAGGATCAGATCAGTGTTTTAGGAACACCAGTTAATTAGACAACTGTCTGGAGGTTGAGTCAGAGATTGAAGACAAATAAGCAGACCCTGGAGCCCAGGAGATCAGTTAAGAAGTTTTTACACTAGTTTAGGTAAGAAATGTTGAAAGCCTTACTTGAAAGCTATTTAAGTAGAGGGGAAAAGTTGTATGCAAAGAAAGTGCATGGAGATAAAATCAATTGGCAACTGGTTGGGTAGTGAAGGGGGCAAGGAAGAAAAAGGTATCAAGAAAAATTGCAAGATTCTAAACCTGGGTTACTGGGAGGATGGTGGTGTCAGCAAGAGACATAGAGGAGTTTGGAAGAGAGATGCATTTGGAGAGAATGTACCTAGGAGAAATAGGGTCTAAAATAAGAATACATTGTAAATAGTTATTCAGTTATCCTATATTTACATATATTTGCCTCTAAAAAACTACTTGCAGACTTTTCCAATCATGCCTAAGGCTGAAAACTGCTGAAGGACTTTATGCAAAGTCTACATGTAGAGTAAGAGATGCCCTTTTAAAGAGACTGATAAGTTAATGCAAAAGAATGAATAATTCTGATGACTGTGTAATATCAAATTGTCCCACTGGAATGTTTCCATCCAGCTTTGGACTTTTGACTATGGCAGAGATGTGGGCTGCTGATAAACATTTGCAACAGACTGGCTGGGTGCATGGTAACTGAGAAGACAATGGCTCTTGGGAAGATGGAGACTCGGGACCCACCACCATTTTAATAGATCAGTAAATAGCAATACACTTCAAATAATGGCTGCAATGATAATCAAATTTTGGAACAAGGAGAAGCGTTGGCCATGAAAACTATCTTTTCAGTAATCCCAGTCAATAATACCATTGTATTAGAATTTTAGGTGGAAAGGAAGGTAAAGGAACGTGTATTTATTAAGTACCTACTATGTTTCATGGGCAGCTAGGTGGTGCAATGGATACAGCACTGGGCTTGGAGTCAGGAAAACTCATCTTCCCAAGTTCAAATCCAGTCTCAGACACTTATTAACTGTGTGACCCTGGGCAAGTCACTTAACCCTCTTTGCCTCAGTTTCTTCACCCGTAAAATGAGCTGGAGAGAGAAATGGCAAACCACTCCAGTATCTCTGCCAAGAAAACCTCAAATCAGGTTGGATATGACTGAAAAACAACTATGTTTCAGTCACTGAACTGAGCCCTTTAAAATTTGATCCTCACAACAACTCTGGGAAGTAGGTGCTATTGTTATTATTATTATTATTACTATTTTACAGTTGAGAAAAATTAGGCATACAGAGGCCAAATACTTGTTCAAGGTTATGCAGCTAATAAGTGTCTGAGGCTAGATTTGAACTCAGGCCTTGACTCTATGCCCAGGGCTCTATTCACTGTACCAGAGATTGGACTGAGGCAGGAAGTGAAAAGCTAGGAACCAGAAAGCACACACAATATGGAGACAAAATATGATGTTACCCTGGGGAGATACAGGGAATAAGGATGAGGAATCTCTGGGTCTGAGGCAGAGAGCAGGGGTGTAACTAGAAGAGAGAAAGTGGGGTTTTTAAGTTCTCTCTTTTTCCTACCTCAGTTGCATTGATTCCATCTCCTAAGCCAGGGGCGGGGAATCTTATGTACAAATATATTTATAGCAGTTCTTTTTGTGGTGACAAAGAATTAGAAAATGAGGGGGTGCTCATCAACTGGGGAATGGGATACTGCTGTGCTGTAAGTGATGATAAAATGTGTGGTTTCAGAAAAACCTGGGAAGACCTATATGAACTGATGTGGAGTGAAGTGAGTAGAACCAGGAAATCATTGTACACAGTAATGGCAATAATGTAATAATGATTAACTTAACTACTCTGACAATAAAATTATATAAGATAATTTCAAATGATTTATGATGAAAACTGCCATCTGCTTGCATAGAGAGAACTGATGAACTCTGAGTGCAATTGAAATATATATTTCAAACTTTATTTTTTTGCTACATGGTTAATATAGAAATTTGATTTGTAAGACTTCATATATATATATACATATATAATGTTTACCATATTGTTTGCCTTCTCAGATGAGTGGGAGAGGGGTTGGAGAATTTGAAACTCAAAACTTTTACAAAAATAGTTAAAAATAAATAACAAATTAAATTCTGTGAAAAAAATTTGGGCAATTAACTTTGTAAACTTATTTGGTGAAAATGTTACCTACTTACTTTCCTATATAGAAATGTATGTATGCATGTACACAGTCCTTAAATTCACAAATAAGTAATTTGCCCAAAATTTACTTGCAGGCTATTTACTTAGAGCTTGGAACTCTTGGATTTATAGAATCAATGTTATTAATGATAACCAACCACCCAGGGTCACCCATAAAAGCTTATTTAATCTGAAATGGACCTGAAGTATATATGTTATCATATTAACTTCCCACATTTATAAAGCTCTTTAAATTTTACAAAACACATCACACCCACTATTTCACTTTTTCTTCATAATGACCCTGTGACAAAGGTGATCTTATTATATCTCCATTTTACAGATGAGGAAAGAGAACTTAAGTGACTTGCCCAGTTAATGTCTAAATTAGGATTCAAACCCAAGTCTTCCTGATTCGAGTGCTCCATACACTGTACCATGGTAAGAAGAACTCTACTTAAATAGTAGCCTAGCCACTTACTAGCTATATAAACTGTGAGGCAAGACTTTTAAATCACTCTGTGCCTCAGTTTCCCTATATGCAAAATGAAGATAATAATATTGACACTATCACCTCACAGAATTATGAGGATCAACAAGGTAACATGTAAAATACTTTGCAAATTTTAAAATACTATATAAACATTAATTGTAGTTTAATTATAACTAATAATAATTTGTTATTATAGCTAACATTTATAATTTTACCTAATGACCATCCTTCTACTGAAAGAAAGTTATTCTTAGGAGAAGGTGAATTCTAGGTTCTGACTTGGGGGAAGGGAATAAGCATTTATTAAGTATCTACTATATGCCAGGGAATGTTCTAAGGACTTAACAAATGTTCTTCCATCTGATCCTCACAACAACACTAGGAGGTGGGTGCTATTATTATCCCTACTTTATAGTTGAGGAAACTGGATTATTTGTATGATGAGTACATATGATACCCATGAGTACATAAGAGATACATATGATTCATATTATGGGTATATTTATATGATTTGTACATCAGTCAAGGACTGCCTATAAATAGAATTAGAATAGATGACAAATATTTGATGGATTGATTGATAAGATGCTGAGGTGGGAGCAGAAAGAGCAAATGGGAAACTGATGGTCAAGGATGGATGATTCATAGAGCATATTCTTAACTGAAGTCAGAATGGTGTTGCCTGAGGCAAAGAATAATCACTGAGGGGAATGGAGTCAGGGGTAGAGATTGACCAGGAAGACTAAACAAAGGAACTGGACAGAAGGTATAAAGTTGATAGCAGAGGGGCTATATGTCAGCCCAAGAAAAGAAAGCTATTTTTAGACACAGAAACATTACATCTCAAAATTAATCTCATCCATACTCTTTATATATGCATGCCAAAGTTTGAATAAAGGCCATTCTATAGAAAACAATAGTGGATGAAGTCAACAGTCAGCCTATTAAAGCCATAAACACCAAGCTTTTATTTTTATTCTCAAATATCATCTGGTCTTAGATCTTTGAAGAAATGTGTTTGCATCCAAAGTTGGCTCCCATTGATTTTAACTCCTAAGTCCGATTCAACATGCCAAAAATCAGACTGTAGCTGAATAAAGCCAACCTATCCAAATATGATTTATAACATCTGATCCAAAATAACAAACTAAAAAGTAAAACCCTTTAAAATCCCAGGCATACTGAGAGTCTTGAAATGTGACTTTTCTTCTTTACTTATCATTCCAAAAGCAATTATTCCTTAATGGAAAATTCACTGTACCACTCTCCTTCCAATTCTCAGTTGAGATTCTCTCAATGTGTTGTATTTCTTCAGCCCTGCATTCCCTTGGAAACAAAAGGCCTTTTTATCCTCCTCAACTGCCCCTGACTTCTCCTTTCTGGAAAGAAGAACAAACACCTCAAATTTCTACAATGCAGAGATGCTGTGTAAATGACCTGTGTAAGATGCAGATGATTATATGCCACACCGTAGGGAAAAGGACATTAATCCACGGCAGTGACATTTTTGTAGAAGACAAAAGACCCTTCCAATGGCCTAGACTATTAATATACTCCTCTATGGAAGGAACTGAAGGAAGATCACAGAACTTCAGAACTGGAAATGACCTCAGCAGCCACCCAATCCAACCTATCTCTCCTAGCCCCACAAACAATTCCCACTACAATGGGAATAGATGGTCATCTAATACAATGGATCATCCAGTTTCTCCTGGAATGCCTCCAAGCACCAAGGTGGTGCTTGCTACCTGCCAAATCATCCCCTAAGCCATCTTTTCTGATCTCAAAGGTACGTTTTATTGTTGTTGAGTCATTTTAGTAGTGTCCAACCCTTCATGACTCCTTTTGGAGTTTTCTTGACAGAGATACTGAAGTGGTTTTCCACTTTCTTCTCCAGCTCATTTTACAGATGAGGAAACTGAGGCAAACAGGGTTAAGTGACTTGTCCAGGATCACACAGTTAATAAGTGTCTGAGGCCATATTTGAACTCAGGGAGAGGAGTCTTTCTGGCTTCAGGCCTGGCACTATTCACTGTGCCACCTGTATTTATTTCTTGGGCAAAGCTGGGTGGCACAATGGATATATGCTAGGGTTGGAATAAAAAGACTTGTGTTCAGATTTTGCCTCAGACATTTACTAGATGTATGACCCTGGCCAATCGACCCATAATAATTGATTAAATGCTTACTATGTACCAGGAAGTAAGATAAGGGCTGGGATAAAAAAAGAGACAAAAGACAGTCCCTGTCCTCAATTTAATGGGGTGAGACAGCATGCAAATGACCAGGTTATTTAACCTCTCAGCCTCAGTTTCCTCATTTGTTAAAAGGGCAGAGAGGTGGGCCTGGACTCAGCTGCCTCTATATTTTTTTTCCTGCTCTAAATATATTATTCTTTGATCCAATGATTCTACCCATTGTTGTTCAGGGAGCAAGTCTAATCTCTGTTGTACATGATAACTCCTCAAATACATGAAGAGAACTATTATAACCCTGCTCCCCACCCCCACCTCAGGATGAAATGCCCTTTTATGAGTACCTTCTGTATGCATGGCTTAGGGTGGCCCCTCAGTGGGGCATCTGACATACCCTGTCAAGATGGTGAAACCCAACCCCTACAATCTGCTCTTCTCTTCCCAGGTGGGAAATCCGGCAATGTTACAACCTTTGGCTGGTGGTGGACAGCAAACCTTCAAATGACCCGGAGCATCTCCCTCTTCTATTGGTCTTCTATCTGCTTATTCTGCTTGTCCCTGTGCCCAATTTATGGAGATCTTTTCCTCCTCCAAATTTCTCCTCCCTGACTTTCCTGCCTCTAGCTTCTCAGTAGCACAACAGTGGGCCGCTGAGGTGTTAATACTGGTTCTACCCTTCTTGACCTTCTCCCTCACTACCTGCGCACAGTCTGACTCCTGTCCTCACAACCCAACTTCAACTGCTCTTTCGAGAATGAACCCTTTCATCAAGAACCTCTTCATTGCCTAATCCATGGGCATTTTTCAGGCCTCATATTTCTTGACCCTCTGAAGCTTTTAGTACTATTCATCATCCTTAGCTCCTGGATACATTTTCCTTCCTTAGTTTCAGAGACATCACACTGTCCTGGTTTTCCTACTTCTTTAAGTGATCTTTGTCTCTTTATCTTGCTCATCATTTTCCCACCCCCTTCTTATAGGAGTTTCTCAAAACATTCCCTTTTTTTCCTCTCTCTATAAATTTGCTTTCTTATTATCATTATCAAAGGATCAGCCATAAGCAGGGGTCAGACCGTGTCACTCTCCCTCCACCTCCTATTGAATAAACTCCAGTGGCTCCTTATTTCCTCTAGGACCAAACAGAAAATCCTCCTGGTTTCTGAAACCTTTTATACCCTTGCCCCTTTCTGTCTTTTCCATCTTCTTTCACTCCTCCACAAACTCTACAATCCAGTGGCATACTCCTTTGCTGCCTCTAGCACAAAACAATCCATCTCCCAACTCCATTCATTTTTACTGCCTATATTCCCCATGCTTTAAAATCTCTCCCTCCCTCTCCCCTGATTTCCCTGGTTTCTTTCAAATCTCAGATAAAACATTAACTTCTACAAGAAACTTTTCCCAGTTTTCCTTAATGCTGGTGATTGTCTACAACTTTAGCCCATATATATCTTCTTTGTATATAATTGTTTGCATGTTGCTTCCTTCATTAAGATCTAAGCTCCCCTAAGGTCAGGGCCTGTTTTTCCTTTCCTTTGCATCCCCAGGCTTAGCACAGTGCTTAACATCTAGTAGGCACTAAAATGCTTGTTGACAATTTATTAAACTGTAATCTCGTCTACTATACTGTAGCCCTACAATATTGTGAGGATAGGGATGCTATTGTACCCAAAGTTGGTAGCTTTCCTCACTTCTAGCATGTTTTTCTTCTGCAAAATGTAAGTCTGTTGATTGTTGATTTATTGGCAATTTAATTTATTCACACAAGTTCGGGTATCATCTTTATACAAATGACTTAACCTATATCTAATTGAGTATATGCTGCAAATCAGTATTTTTTTCTGCCCACATTCTCTTTCTTTATGATCTTTTCAGCTCCCATGGATTCGACCATCACATTTCTATGCAGACATCTCCCAAATATATCTCTCTGGCTCATTTCTGTGTTTTTCAGTTTCATGCCACCATATTGCTATCATACATCTACAACTAACATCTCAAATTCAACAGGTTGAAAAAAAATTCTTTATCTCTCTCCTCCCCTCACCTGAACCCCCTTTTATAAAAATTATCTTTTATTGTTTCCAATCAGCAAAACATGCCTTTATACATCCCTACCCAATATCTACCCGTCCCACTCGAGAGTTAATGGAAAACAAACATCGTTATAAACATGTACAGTCAATCAAAACAGATTTCCACATTGGCCATGTCTGAAAAAAATTTTTTTTTGGCTCCTTCTGCTAAGTTCTTTGCTTCTTTATCAGGAGATTGGCATCATATTTTATCATTAGTCCTCTGAAATCATAGTTGGTTACTCTGGTAAGAGTTACTAAGTCTTGCAAAGTTGTATGCATTTAGCATATTTCTGTCATTGTATTTCATCATTGTATTCACTTGGTTCTGGTCACTTCATTCTATAATTAGTTCATATAAGTCTTTTTAGGGTCCTCTGATAATTTTAATTTTTAATAATTTCTTGCAACATTCAAACATCACAACATATTTATGTACCATAATTTGTTTATCCTTCCCCATTTCAGGGGCATCCTCTCAGATTCTCATTCTTTCTCACCTCAAAAGAACTATAAAAAATTTTGTGTATACTCAGTTTTGCTTCGCTCCCTTAATCTATACTCATTATAATTCTCCCTCCCCTTCCTGTCCTATTTCTTTGTTGAATGAAAAGTATTTCTTTACCCAACTCTGTGTGTGCATGTATGTGTGTATTCTTCCTTCATTTTTAGTCAGTTCAGATAAGAGTAAGTTTGATGTGTTAGCTACTCCCTCTATCCTTGCTTATATGAATGTCTCCTTGTCCACCCTGATTAAGTGAAATAGTTTCCTCTAAATTTCCTTTCCCTCTCTCCACAGTATATTCATCGCTCTTCTTTCCATTCTTCTCTTAAGATCAAGATATAACAGAACCACTACTAGCTCTTGTCTAATTAGACCCCCAGTAAGACCCCTGATGATTAGTGGGCTCAGAGGGGACACACGTATAATCTTCCCATATTTGAATGCAAGCAGTTATCTTTGTTTAGTTCTTTACGTATTCATTCATGTTTAACTTTTTGTGTTTTAACTCCTGTGTTTGAATTTTAAAGTTTCTACATAACTTTGGTCTTTTCTTTTTTAAGCTTTTATTTACTATTTTATTTTCCCCCATATAAAAGTAAGAAAAAAAGTTAATATTTGTTTTTAAAACACTGAGTTCTAAATTCTCTCCCTTCCTCCCTCCCCATCACCTCTCCCCATTGCGAAGTCAAGCAATTTCATATAGATTATACATGTGTAGTCATGCAAAGATATTCATAGTAGTCATGTTGAGAAAGAAAACAGACAAGGAAAAAAAATCTCAAGAAAAATAAAGTTTAAAAAATTATGCTTCAATATCAGACACCATCAGTTCTTTCTCTGGGAATGAATAGCATTTTTCATCATAAGTACTCCCGAATTGTCTTGGATCATTATATTGCTGAAAATAGCTAAGTCATTCACAACTGATCATCTTGCAATATTGCTGTTACTTTGTACATAGTATTTCACTTTACATCAACTCATTCAAGGCTTTCCAGGTTTTTCTGAGAGCATCTGACTCATCATTTCTTATAGTAAATTTCCATCATAATTGCATGCCACCACTTATTCAGCCCTTCCCCAATTGATGGGTAACCCCTCAACTTCTAATTCTTTATCCCTAGAAGAGAACTACTATAAATATTTTTGTATATATATAGGTCTTTTTCCTTTTTTGTTTTGTATCTCTTTCGGGATACAGACCTAGCAGTGGCATTGCTAGGTCAAAGGGTACGCATGATTTTATAGCCCTTTGGGCATAGTTACAAATTGCTCTACAGAATGGTTGAATCAGTTCACAACTCCACCAATAATGCATTAACACCTCATTTTTCCCACATCTCCAACATTTGTCATTTATCTTTTCTGTCCTATTAACCAGGCAAATAGGTATGAGATAGTACCTCATAATTGTTTTAATTTACATTTCTCCAATCAATAGTGAAGTTAGAGTATTTTTTCATGTGGCTACAGATAGCTTTGTTTACTTCATCTGAAAACTGATCATATTCTTTGATCATTTATCAATTGGGGAATGGCTCTTATTTTTATAAATTCGACTAAGTTTTCTATATGTTTGAGAAAAGAGGCATTTATGAGAGAAACTTGCTTCAAATTTTATGTTTTCACAATACCCTCCATCCTATTCCACCCTCCATTTATTCTATTTTCTCTTTACTTTCACTCTGTCTCTCTTCAAAAGTGTTTTGCTTCTGACTATCACCTTCCCCAATCTGTCCTCCTTTCTATCACACCCCCTGCCTTCTCTTACCCACCTACTTTCCTGTAGGGTAAGATAGATGTCGATACCCAATTGTGTGTGTATATTATTGCTTCTTTGAACCAATTCTGATAAGGGCAAGGACAATCATGCCACCCACCTCTTTCCTCTTCCCTTCTACTGCAAAAACTTTTTCTTATGTTTTTTTATGTAAGATAACATACCCCATTCTACCTCTCCCTTTCTCTTTCTCCCAGTACATTCCTCTTTCATCCCTTAATTATTTTTAGATATCATCCCTTGATATTCAACTCATACCTGTATCCTTTGTGTGAGTATATTTATATATGCCTTCTAACTGCCCTAATAATGAGAAAGGTCTTATAAGTTACAATCATCAACTTTCATGTAGAATGTAAACAGTTTAACTTTATTAAGTCACTTATGATTTCTCTTTCGCATTTACCTTTTCATGCCTGTCTTGAGACTTGTATCTGAAAGTCAGATTTTCTATTTAGCTCTGGTCTTTTCTCAAGAATGCTTGCAAGTCCTCTATCTCATTGAATATCCATTTTTCCCCTGAAGGATTATACTCAGTTTTGCTGGGTAGGTGATTCTTGGTTGTAATCCTAGTTCTTTTGCCCTCTGGAATTATCATTTTCTAAGCCCTCCAATCCTTTAATGTAGAAGCTGCTAAATCTAGTGTTATCCTGACTATGGCTCCATGGTACTTGAATTGTTTCTTTCTGGCTGCTTGTAATATTTTATCCTTGACCCAGGAACTCTGGAATTTGGCTATAATATTCCTGGCAGTTTTCAGCTTGGGATCTCTTTCAGGAGGTGATAGGTGGATTCTTTAAATTTCTGTTTTACCCCCTGGTTCTAGAATACCAGGGAAGTTTTCCTTGATAATTTCTTAAAAGATGGTATCTAGGCTCTTTTTTTTTATCATGACTTTCAGGTGGTCCAATAAATTTAAATTATCTCTCCTGAATCTGTTTCCCAGGTCATTTTTTTTCCAATGAGATATTTGACATTGTGTTCTCTTTTTTTCATTCTTTTGGTTCTGCTTCGTTGTTTCTTAATTTCTCATAAATTCATTAGCTTTTATTTGCTCCATTATAATTTTCAAGGAATTGTTTTTTTTAAGTGAACTTATGGACCTCCTTTTCCATCTAACCAATTCTGCTTTTTAAGACATTGTTCTCCTCCTTGATTTTTTGGACCTCTTTTACCATTTGACCTTGTCTATTTTTTAAGGTGTTATTTTCTTCAGTACTTTTTGTGTCTCCTTTACCAAACTGTTGACTTGTTTTTCATGATTTTCTTGTATCAATCTTTCTCTTCCCAATTTTTCTTCTACGTCTCCTGCTTGATTTTCAGAATCCTCTTGGAGCTCTTCCATGGCCTGAGATCAATTCATATTTTTCTCAGAGGCTTTAGATGTAGGAGCTTTGACTTGGTTGTATTCTTTTGTGTATGTGTGTTTTGATCTTCCTTGTCACCATAGTAACTTTCAATAGTCAGAGTTTTTATTTTTTTTCTGTTGTTTGCTCATTTCCCCAGATTATTAGTTGAGTTTTAAGTCTTTGTTAAAGTAGGTATCTGCTTCCAGGGTGGAGGACATACTTTCCCAAGTTTCAGGGGTTTTGTGTAGCTGTTTTTGGAGATACTTCTAGAGACCTGTCAGTTTTCAGTCCTTCCAAGGTGGTATGATCTAAGGAGAGATGCTTACTTCTCTCCTAGCCTATGTCGGTCTGTGAGTGGCCGCAAGCACTCTTTTCTGCCCTGGAGCTGTGAGGAGTGTTCCCCCTGGCTACAAGCTCTATAATCCTAGTGCTCCACTTCACCCTGGGACTGCCACACAGGACCCAGATCTGAGTACGGACAAAGCATCAGAGTCCTGCCTTAGTGTGAGGAAAGAGACTCCTGTCATCTCTTTCTGACCAGTGTTTTGAGCCTGTCACGATCTGTGGACGGAGAGCTCCAGAAGCCACAGCTGCTGCCACTGTCACCACCACTACTCCCACTGCTCATTCAGTGACTCCCAATGCCTGTTTCAGGTTTGTCAGGGTTGAGGCTGTGCTGGCATGGTTTGTGCTGGACTCTGCTCCACTCTCACCCAGGTGCGTTCCTGCTGACTTTCTAAGTTGTCTTTGGAGCCTCTAGGCTGAGAGGTCTGGAAGCTGCTACTGCTGTAAATGATTCAGTTCCCAGACGCCTGCTCCAGTTTTGCTGGGACTGGGTCTTTGTTGGCATGATCTGCGCTGAACTACATTCCTCTGTCTCCCTGTTGCAACAGACCTTTCCTGCTGACCTTCCAAGTTGTCTTGGGCTGGAAATTTGTTTTGCTACATCTTTTTGTGGGTTCTGCTATTCTAGAATTTGTATTTTTAAAGGTATTTGGAGGGGTTTGGGAGAGAGTTCAGGTGAGTCCCTGCCTTTACTCTGCCATATTGGCTTTGCCCCTATAGCTCTGGTCTTTTCACCAGGAATATTTGGATGTCCTCTATTTAATTAAAGATCCATGCTCCCTACTCCTGCCCCAATCATTATATTTAGTTTTTTCAAAGGAAGTTATTCTTGACTGTGAGCCTATATCCCTTGAATATTATATCCCCATGTTCTCTATTCCTTTATAGTGGTAGCTGCTAAATCATGTGTGATCCTGACTTTGACTCCTTGGTATTTGAATTCTTTCTTACTGCTTGCAGGTTGTTTTTTTAAAAATCTTGTTTGACCTAGAAAAGTTGGCTTTTAGCTATGATATTCATAGAAGTTTTCATTTTGGGGTTTCAGGAGGTGAACACAGTAGATTCTTTCTATTTCGACTTTGCCTTCTGGTTCTAAGAGATCTGGGCAATTTTCTTTTAAAATTTCTTGAAATATGATGTCTAGGATCTTGTTTTAATCATGGCTCTCAGAGAGTTCAGTGATTCTTAAATTTTTTCTTCTCATTCTGTTTTCCAGGTGAATTGTTTTTCTGAGATACATTGCACTTTCTTCTATTTTCTTGTCTTTTGACTTTGTTTTACTATTTTTTGCTGTTCATAGAGTCACTGATTTCTCTTTAGTCAGTTCAAATTTTCAATGAGCTTGTTGTTTGGGTAAGGTTTTGTACCTCTTATACCAAGCTGTTAATTCCTTTCTAATTCTTTCTTACATAGCTCTCATTTCTTTTTTTTTAAACTGAATAAAGTTTTCGTTTTCATTTTCAAGATCAAATATCACAACAGGACATTTACATGTATTTTATTTTAAAAATGCAGCAGTTGGGGCAGCTAGGTGGTGCAGTGAATAGAGCACCAGCCCTGGAGTTAGGAAGACCTGAGTTCAACTCTGGCCTCAAGACACTTGACACACTTACTAGCCGTGTGACTTTGGGCAAGTCACTTAACCCCAATTGCCCTCCAAAAAAAAAAAAGCAAAAAAAAATGCAGCAGTTGTGTTTATACATCAGAGATTTCCTTGAGTTCGGTCCCTCTTTCAGCACAGTGAGCTGATGTCTTAAAAAGACTTCTCTCCCCACCCCCCCAACCCCTTATGTCAAGTTGAAGTATCAATATAAAGCATGTGAGTACAACATAGTAGAAATATTCACAATTTGGTATGGCCAAAGCTCAATCACCACCGATTGGAAAGAGGGCCTAACTTTGAAACAGTTTCTAGATAAAAGTAAACATCCAATAATCTAAAAATTCTGTCGGCTTACATGCATAACTGGAACTAAGAACTGAATTTTAGTGAGCAGTTACAGTACAGAAGTCTTGACCAATGCCATTCTTTTTTACCTCATTTAGATTTCCTGCCACATCCATGTGCCTTCTTAGTACCTTAAGGACCACTTACTAGATCTATAAAAAGTTCTTTTGTTTTGAACAAAACGATGACACTAACAGTCCTTTCATTGCCCCTCACTCACTAGTCCCAGAACTTTATAGCACTGGAAATGGTCACAAAAAAAGGAATAATATCTCCTAGAATTATGGGATAAAATGCCCAGAAAGTCGAACATGTTCATCTTAACAGGGGACATGTTAGAAACACTTACAGGAACACTACTTTAGTCCACTAACCGCTTGGGTTTAATTATAGGACAGGGTTCTAACCTAAGAATCAAACCTAGAAGTTTCTCCTTAAATTAGCATTCTTGGTAATATTACCCCCTCTGCCTAAAATAATGCAATTTACAACTTCCTAAGAGAGTTCTAGATTCTGTCAGTAATTTGCTTGAGAAGCATTTTTAATTAAACATTCATCTTGGTTTTATTAAAAAAAAAACAACAATATTCAAACTATAATTGAAACTTACTGTTTTTTGATCAATGTCTCAGAATAACATGGAGGGCAGGACAGAGACATAAAAGCATGAAAATTAATTAAAAACAATTGATAAAAGCATGCTAGAACTTTACATCCCAGATGACCATGTAATCAGTATTTTGCAAGACTCAAAGGGAGAGTTGCTAGCTCTAGAAAAAGTCCTAGACAACCATGTCTAGTTCACTTCTGGCAAAGGTGCTGGAAATAGTAGACGAGCTTAGGTTAGTTAATTTAGACAATGTCCAGGAAGAGAAAGCAGAGGCTTCCTCAGCTGACAGAGAAGAACCGAGCTCAAGCAATTCAGGAAAGGAAGAGCAGGAGGGATGTAGTTAGGATGAGCAAAATTATGCAGTATAAGGAGGCAGTACAAATGAGCTCAACAGACGGGGGTAGATCTAAGTAAGCAGACTACACACGACATTGCAAAAAAAAAAGTTCAGATGTGCTTGTAAGTTGCAGAGATAGAGTCAGAGGTGGTGGAAGGGAGATGAAGGACACCATTGGAGAATATCTTAAGGAAACTAGTAGGAAGGCTGAACCCTTAAGAGACAATACTGATAATGTTAGCTATGCTGTAGATACAAGAGTTAAAGCAATGGAAACAAAGGAAGTTTGACTCTGTCTTCTTTTGTGTCCACCAAGGCTCCCCAGGGTCATATGGACCTTAGACCTTAGACCCAAACCTCTCTCAAGAATTTACCCAAACCTTCCCAAGCCACCCACAACAAATCCTTCATCTCCAACTCCTCCTGATGATGGTGAAAACCCTTGATTGGGCCTTTCAAGCGAAGGTATACAACACAAGCTCAACACCAAATGTCATGAATTATGGCTTCCAAAACCCACTTCATCTTTTGTCCATTTATAATCACAGTGAGAAAGGCATATTTGTCTGATCTTATCAAACACTGCCAATAAGGTACCCCAGAAAAATTTACCACCCATATTATACCACCCATAAAGCACAAATCCTGGTAACTCACTCTATAAATATGAAAAGATGCATGAAGAGATAAAAATGATAACAAATTAGGTCTGTCTCCTGAAAGTTCCCACAAGATTCCCTGCCCAATGGAGACTTTTTCAGAAAGCAAAGAATTTTAACATTGGGAGAATTCCATTTCAAGACTATAGTTATTTGAAATGGGAAGTCAACCATCTTCAATAAATATTGAATGCCAATATGTGAAAGGCACTGTGTGAGATATTTCATTTTTACTTGACATTGGTTAAATAAATGTGGCAAGAAAAAAATCAATAAGCTTTTTAAAAAAATCAATAAACATTCATATTTAGTTCTATTTTTTCAAATGCTTTATTAACTTCTGATTTACATCATTCATTTCCACCAGATTTTGAGTTACAAATTTTCTCCCCATTTTCCCCCTACCCACAACCCCAAAATAGCAGTCCCACAGGATATCCACTCTTCCAATCTGCTCTCTCCCATATTTTCTCCCATACCCTTTTCGACTTTTCCAGTGGATCTCTATGCCCCAGTGCCTGTATATCTCATTTCCCAAATTACATGTAAAATAGTATTAATAATAGTATATATATTTGAATATTTTATTTTAAAACTTTGAATTCCAGATTCATTCCCTTCCTTCCTTGTCACCCACCCTTACTGGGAAGATAAGCAGTTCAGTATAGGTTGTACATGTGTGGCTAATGCAAAACAATAACATAGTAGATATATTGTAAAAGACTGACTATATTTCCCTCCCTCCTATCCCACCTCCCACTTGTTCTATTCTCTAATATGAGCCCATCCCTTTACAAAAGTGGGTGCTCCCAACTTCCCTGCCCCCCCAGCCTGCCCTCCCTTCCATCATCCCCCCTCTCATCCCCTTCCCCCCCTACTCTCCTGGAGGGTGAGATACCCTATTTAGTTTGTATTTCATTCCCTCCTCAAGCCAAATTCAATGGGAATAAGGTTGACTCATTCTCTTTTGCCTTCCTATTCTTCCCCTCCATTGTAACCATTTTCCCTTGCCTCTTCTATATGAGATAGTTTACCCCATTCTGTCTCTTCCCATCTCCTCTCATTATATTCCTCTCTCACCTCTTAATTTCACCTTTTAGGTATCATCCCTTCCTGTTACATTGGTCCTGTGTCCTCTATCTATGTATACCTGTAAACATATATACACACATTCACATATGTATTCATATGCCCATATAACCTAATATATATTTCTATTCCCTTCAACTACTGAGAAAAGTTTCATAAGTTACAATTATTGTTTTTCCATGTAGGAATGTTAATAGTTCAACTTTGATAAGTTCCTTATGATTTCTTTTCCCTGTTTACCTTCTCATGCTTCTCTTGCTTCTTGTATCTGAATGTCAAATTTTCTATTCAACTCTGTTTTTTTCAGCAAGAATGCTTGAAAGTCCTTTATTCCACTGAATGACCATATTTTCCCTTGAAACATGATACTCAGTTTTGCTGGGTAGGTGCCTCTTGGTTTTAATCCCAGCTCCTTTGACCTCCGGAATATCATATTCCAAGCCCTTCGATCCCTCGTTGTAGAAGCTGCCAGATCCTGAGTTATCCTGATTGTGTTTCCACAATGTACAAATTGTTTCTTCTTGGCTACTTGTAATATTCTCTCCTTAATCTGGGAATTCTGGAACCTGGCTATAATATTCCTAGGAGTTTTCTTTTTGGGATCTTTTTCAGGAGGTGATCGGTGGATTCTTTCAACCTCTAATTTTGCCCCCTGGTTCTAAAACATCAGGGCAGTTTTCTTTGAGAACTTCCTGGAGGATGATTTCTAGGTTCTTACTTTGATCATGGCTTTCAGGTAGTCCAATAATTTTTAAATTATCTCTCCTGGATCTATTTTCCAGGTCAGGGGTTTTTCCCATGAGATATTTCACATTGCCTTCTATCCTTTCATTTGTTTGGATCTGTTTAACAGCATCTTGATTTCTCATAAAGTCATTAGCCTCCATTTGCTCCAATATAATTCTGAAGCAATGATTCTGCTCATTGAGCTTTTGAGATTCTTTTTCCATCTGGCAAATTTGACTTTTTAAGGAATTCTTCTCCTCATTGCCTTTTTGAGCCTCTTTTGCCATTTGAATCAGTCTATTTTTTAAGGTGTGATTTTCCTTAGTCAGACTGTTGACACTCATTTCATAATTTTCTTGCATTGTTCTCATTTCTCTTCCCATTTTTTCCTCCACTTCTCTTATCTGTTTCTTAAGGTCCTCTATGGCCTGTAACCAGCTCGTATTTTCCTTTAAAGTTTTTGGTGCAGGAGTTCTGACTTCAATGTCTTCCTCCTTTTCCATGCTTTGCTCCTTTTTGTCCCCAAAATAGGAGTCTAATGTTGGAATCTTCTGTCTGCTTTGTTTCCTTTGCCTGGTCATGCTGCCCCTCAGTCACTTGACCCCTGGGCTTTTTGCTACAGCAGGACTCTGCCACCAGACAGGGGAGCTTTCATCCCAAACGCTGGGGTTTTCTCAGCTGCCGGGGGTATTAGATGGGTGCCCTCTCTGAGGTCTCCACACACTCTGGCAAGCTGGACACACACCCTCGGACCTCCACCCTGGACTGCAATCCCGATCCAAGCAGGTTAAAGCAAGAGCGATTACGGTGCCCCGAGGCTCTGGCTGGCTGTGCCGGGTCTCAGTGGCTTCTCACCCCGGGGCAAAAGCCACACACTCCCACTTACTGGGTCCCAAAGTCCAGACTGCACTGACGTCTCACTTTGTCCTTCACATCTATGTGTTGATAAATCTGGAAACGGCCACAACCATTGTTGATCTGGAGTCCCTCTGGCCAGGGGCTGGTCAGGCCCATCCTGGGGCTAAAGCCTCAGGCATGGGGCTGGACTCGGCTCCCAGAGCACTGTGCTGGCCTATTCCTGCCAGCCTGCCTGGCTGTCCTCAGTGGGAGGTTAGCTTCTCTGTGTCATTTTGTGGGTTCTGCAGCTCCAAAGTTTGTTTAGAGTCCCTTTTTTAAAATGGATTGGGGAATGTGGAAGCCTGATCAGTGGGGAGGTCCTGCTTCTACTCTGCCATCTTGACTCCACCCCCAGTTCTATTTTTAAAGATCTTATTTTGAGTCCTCAGAGATAGAAATTTTAGATCATAGCAAGAATTATTTTTTGAAATCATATTTTTTAGAAGTGACTAATTCCTGCTTTTAGCTATGACTGAAATCCAACACAGCAAACTGTAATATTCATAAATTAACCCATGAACCCATTGATGGACAAGGTCACCACAGATGTTTCTTTTTCTGACTTTGTTATTGTTTTAAGCCTTACTATTAGTTCTTCAGATGTACTACATTTCTGACTAAAGTAGATCATCTTATTTAACTCAATTTCACTTCAAGCAGTACCATTTGGAAAAAAACAAAACCCTGAACCACAAATTCTAATAGCTATCATTTTGACTGAGTGGGCCAGGCACTGCAATGGTATTTTGTGAAACATATCGTATACCTTTCATAGCGTCTCCCTCCTACAAGTAAAGAATGGATAAGCAAAGATTTTGACAAGGGAGTTAAGAGAAAAATGCCAGTCTGCTTATTCTACAAGCTTTCAATAGTGTAGCAATTCTAGTATCAGCTTCTCTCTTCTAAGGCCAATAGAATTCTACAGGGCAAAGGATTCTCTACAGAAAAGGGGGGAAAGAAAACAACACTCACCTCTTATTTGTTTCTAGAAAGAGGCTTTCCTATCTACTTTTCCAGAAGTGATGCAAATAAGTTCGACAGTAGGTTTTATAAAATCAACTCCCTTAAATACAACTCACTGTAGTCATCAAATTATTTTTTCAAGGAATGTTGTTGTTGTTGTGTTAAATCAAGAACAGAGAAAAGAAGATTATGTTTCAAGGAATACATCTCGTAATCAATGAATATGATAAGTTCAATGACAGAAGATCTTCAAAATCATCATATTCACCTTGAAACTGTACTTGGCAGCAAGCTATCTGTCTCTCACAGGGTGGACAGAGAAATTTTTCATTTTTTGCTGAAAATGCAAAAAAGTCCTGTAGGATAGTAGACCAGCACATTCCTTTGTTAAACTCCACTGTCGCCTTTAGTACTGAAAAACCATTCCTCTGTCAAGGAATGCTAGTGCTTTCATATATAGTTAATAAAAACAAAAAAAATCCACCACTGAAGGAGTAGGACAAACCACAGAATATCCACTGCATTCTCTAAACCAAGTATCATCACAAAGTGATTGTGTTCCTAACAGGGCTGACATACTCTTTTATCTGTGCCCAACCTCATAAACTTACTCAATCCTTTTCAACAATGAAGATAATCAAGGAGATGAGGAACTAACATGCTAAGTGCTTCTAAGAGACAAGTGCAAAACTTGGGGGAAATGGCATGACAAAAAAGGAACACAGAGAGATGCCTTTATTAGTTTCTGTCTTCTCATAGGTCAATCTAATAGAATGGGGGTGCCTGGGGAGGAGGGGGAAATTGGGTCTGTGATAAAGGGAACTCGCTGAAGAGAAAATTCCCTCTACTACTGCCAGTCAGCAACCTCTCTGTAATCTATAGACTGGTGGAGTCTTGGAAAGTTTCTCAAAAACAATGAGAAAGACAGATTTAGATTCTAAAACCAGTCCTCACAAAATTAGACAGTTAATGTCTTAAGCTTCAGCACAAAGAAAAGACAACAAAACAAGAAAAGTCAAATGTCATTATAGCAATGGTGAACTGTCTGGGTTGATTTAATCATCTTTTATTTGGAGGCAATGTTAAGCAGGAAGTAAGAATGAAAGAGTAAAACCACTGGACCATTATTGAATTTCAGTAGGTAGGACTGATTATTGGTCGAAAAACCAGTTCTTGAACATAGGGCAAAGAAAACATTTATGATCTATACTCTAAAGTCTTCTGAATCAACCTACCACAAAACAAAGGGGCATCTATGAATGACTTGGCATGGGACAGAGAGCTTGGATAACTTTCTTTAAATTGTACTAAGTACTAGAGGTTCTATCCAGTGGTCCTTTCTCATAAGTGTCCAAATATGGGATATTCTCTGAGTAAACTGTAGTCTCAAGGTAAAATCTAGGAATTTAACCCAGGAGTTAGGAATCTTGGTAAAACTGATATAAAAATTTTAAATAATCCAACCAATCATGCCATAAACTGTGGCAGCAATAAATGGGAGTGAAGGGATGTGTCACTATATTAAAATCGAACCTGTATTTCCCACCCATTCTACAAGGAACACCTTTTCCACACAGCCTTCTCTAATCACCATAGTTCACTCTGCTCTTCATCTTCTCTGAAATTCCAACACATTTATTAATAGGCAATTTAATAATTATTCTCTAATTGTTTCATGTGTGTTGTGTCCCCCTAACTAGGTTTCAAGCTCCTTAAGAACTAGGGTTCTATACTATGCTGTTTCTTTATAAACCTTCCACTTAATAGTTCACCATGGGCCTTGTATGCTGAGCTACAGAGCAATCAGGATTCAACAAATTGTGGTGAATGAGAGGCCAAGTGACTTGGGAGTCAGGAAGATACAACTATCTCTGACCCTTGATTGTGTGATCATGGGCAAGTTTTTTCAACTTAATTGAGGTCTTTTTCTCATCTGGAAAATGAGATAGAGATATCTGAATGAGATGATATAGTAAACCCCTTAAATAAAAGATGTTGAGCTTGGTGATATTTGAAAACAGGGAAGAGAATCTATGCTTTCAAAATGTTAAGTATATTGAGTAATTATGTGTGAATCTTTCTTTTTATTCCTGGCAAATAATCTAATAACTCAAGCTTCTTTTTCCCCTTTTATATTTTCACCAATGTACTCATTCTAAAAACAGCTTCCTAATAGACTATTAAAAGCTAGTCCCTTAAAAGAGATGAATGATTAAGAAATTTCTATGCTCAGGACAAGTCCTCTAAAAAAATGCTACCATTTTTTCCCTTTTTCATTTTCAAATTTTAATAAACTGAGCCAAATTAAAGTCCTGTAGTTTTAAATTTAATGTTAGTAAATGTTAGAGGAATAGGCCTTTGAAATAGAATTGACTACCATAACTAAAAACAATCTTTTTTCCCCAATTATAAAAATCTTGTCTTTCAGTGGGTCCTTCCTGGATCAAATGAAAAAAAATATATTTCTCTTTATCTTAAATTCTTCTGAATTCACTTTTCCTACCAGTTCTCAATTCCTTCCTCTTGGCCTGGCTTATTTCTCAGGTGTGTTCCTTTCCCAACACTGCCCCTCCCTCAACCCTTGCCACCTACTAAGTATCCTCCCATCCTGCCCCAGTGTGTTCAAGAAAATAACCATTATTATCAAAGCAGTTAAACCATTGTGTAAAGTTATATTTTTGTGAATCTGGACACTGACCCTACAAATGCTTTCCCCTGAAGATCAAAGCAAGCTAGGAAAAAGAATCAAACTAGAGGAAGTAAATACCATAAAAGGACTGTGCTCAGGCATTCTTAAGTCTGCAACTGGACCATAGATTCTTTATCTCTGACCTCCTAACTTCCACTTAACACTTAAACCAATAACACAACCACTTAGCATAATTCATATAAATCATTTCTTCTCAGCAATTCCCCTCCCAGAAACAGTATTAAGATATAACTAACATAACAAAAACGTAACTAGGACAAGACAAGGGACATTTACAGTCACAACATTCTCTCCCTTTTCTTAGTTCAGTGAGAGACTCAAAGAACAAGGGTGTGTCTTGAAAGAAGCCAAAATGTACAACCAATGTGGTGCTTTCTCAACCTACTTTAATGAGCTTCACCATAACCCAAACCCTCACAACTAAATCATAGCACTTTCCTCTTTGCTTCCAAAATAGCTCAAAAGTCCCTGTTTTACTTAAAGAATTTTGAAGAGAAAGAAGGCATAAAAAAGAAAGTGGATTAATTTTAAATAGAGCAGCAGCAAATTTTTCTGGGATTGGAGAATGCTAGGTAAAGTCCATGCTCCATAGAGGGAGTGGTAGTCATGTGCTTATTGGAGCCCTAACAACCTCAGCATGGTTACGTATCTACTGTGGTATAAAATAATTCAATGACCATATTCTGAAGATCAAGCTTTAAATTGTGTGTAGGGCAAGGGAATCCTTGCTCTCTTTTCAGATGCCTGTTTTTCAGTTTTCTACATCCAACCCTCTCTTCTGCCTTCAAGATTCACTATATTAAATAGACAATGTCACCCGACAATGACTGGGCTTTATCAGAAAGCCTGGAACCTGCCTTTGAAAAGGCTACAATATCTGACTGGCTATTTTTCCTAAAAATGAGACTACAAAGGGTGATTTCACACACTCAGCTGTCACTTTCCCCACAAAAAGGTCTTTCCCCTAGGCCCAGAAGACACCCTGACCCCTGTGTCACCTGAAAAGTCAAGATTTCTGAATACTTCTCTAATGCAAAATTGCCATTTCTTCCTGTTTACTCCTGATAATACACAGTGCTTCTCCTTAGTTATTAGCAAGTGCTCATAAATAAAGCCTCCGATATATTATTTGCGGAGATTACCAAGAAAGTTCTTTTTGCAAGGAATTAGAAGCTTCTGGTAAACCTGGGGATCCTGGGCAAAAACACCAAAGTGGTGCTGTTTAATCACCAATCTGGATAGATAACTGACTCAATGCATATAGGAAACTGCAATTATATAAATATACTTAAAATATTTATGCAATTTTATAGTTATACATAAGCATTTACACAGATTTAGAAAAATGTAAGGACGTTCTTTTGTAAAGATATATTGAAGAATAAACAGATTTTCCCATGATTTCCTATGGGAGACAATGTATTTCATTCTTTAGTGAGGATGCCTTCCCAAGCAATCAGTAGAAATCACATTCCACAATTGTGCACTAACAAAAGATAATCCCCTCCTCCTTTATCTCTTGGGTGCTAAAAGGTGAATGTCTTAAAATAGACAGGAAGCCTAAAAGTCTCTGAAAATATATCTGAATTTGGGTTAGAAGTTAAAGTTTTTATGTTATGTCCAACATTAACAATTTATTTTTCCTCTAAGGTGAAGAAAGGAATCAGCCTAAATAACAGTGACAAAATTGGGTGCACGCTATAGTATGATGTCTATAAAGCCTTCAAGTGTCAGTTCTATTGCCATCTCCACTGCAGTCCCTACTTGGCTGCTAGCTCAAAATAAGGAAGGGGTAAGCAAATGGTGTTGCATTCATTTACAATAGATAACTTCTTTGGAGCTGAATATCAAATTCTCAGTTGACATATAATTAAATGAAACTTTTGGTGGCAAGAAAAAAATACAACTGTTAAAGATTACTAAGAGTAGCTTTTCTCAACCCAGTTATTAAATGCTGCTTCATGGACTGAGTTTAAAGTTTAAAGAATACATCTTAAGACATGCATTCAGTTCTGATGTCACCGAACATCCTTTGGCTGTAATAGGTGATGTCAAACCAATATCTTAAAGTAACTCAGCTCATTTAGTCTTATAGCCCCGTAAAGATTATTTTACCCTGGGGTCAAAATGGATTTAGATTATTCCTAACTAAAGAAACCCACCATTCAGAGTTACTTCTTTTCTCTTTTTTTTCTGAGGCAGCCCTAAAGCACCATAGATAAGGTCAATAGCAAGGTCAATTTCTAATTCACATTTACCATTTTACTGTATGAATGTAAAATTACAATTAAAACAAAACACAACAACAAAAAAAAACTCTTGTGATTCTTAAACCCTTTGTTGGACCCAGAAAATAGAAGAGACTAGGAAATGTTATCCTGTCCTATGAGTAAACAGATTCCTTTTACCAACACAAGAAGTTTTTGAAATTATGGAAAGTCTTAAGATATTGTTAGCTTGGGGCGGCCAGGTAGCACAGCGAATAAGAGCACTGGCCCCAGTGTCGGGATGACCTGGGGATCGAATCTGGGCTCAGATACTTAGCATCACACCCAGAAATAACTGGCCTTGTAACCTTGAGCAAGTTACTTAACCCCAATTGCTTTAAAAAAAATAAAAAGATATCATTAGCTTGAAAACATATATAAAGGATTCAGTAACTTCACTGAATTCACTCCTAATATGTTGGTATCAACAGCTTCCATAAAATAATTCTAAATAAAGAGCAATAGAAAAAATTGTCTAAGACAGGAGTATTGAAAGTCATTCTAATCTGTCTCACCCCATATTTGACAATCAACTTCCCAACAGCACATAATACTATGAGCATATTCTTCTACAGGAGAGATGAAGGAAAGAGAAATTAAAAAAAAAAATTTTTTTTGACAAACTATCATAAGGAATGCTTTTCTCCACATAAGCAAAACCCTGGGTATTTTGTTACATGATACTTCTTACATGAAACTTAAAAAAATGCAGACACCTTTTTTTTTTCTTCCAAGAGTGAAGAATAAGATGGGGATGGGAGGTTATTTTTCTTTAACTGGCTCTTCCTCTGCTACAGGAAACCAAACTCACATTATTTTTCTTATTTCCAGAAAGTGATATGCAAGACAGTGTCTGGGGGAAAGTAAAAACTTCTCAGAACTTCCTTTTCCCCTACCCCACCCCTTCACTTCTGCTGTCAATCAGAAGCAAGCCCTTTCAGGTTTTCTGATTTCCCTCCTCTGTGTGCCTCTCATCCCTGGCCAGGGCCAGTTGGAGTCAGGGACAGCCCAAGCCACTCCTCCCCCATTGCTTTGGGACCCTCCCCATCCCCTTTCCCTTGCTGTCAATCAGCATTCTTGTTCTTTGTAAGCCATAATGGTGGGCTCCTCTGTTGTTTTCCAATGGAGAAGATTTTCACACCCAAGACTTGAGCCCACCTCTAAGCCAATGGGAGAAGGGATAGCTGGGGGAAGGGGTTTGACCGTGTTAGGGTATAAATTCTTGTTCTGCCTTTTGTAACATGCCTCTTATTCATGATCAGTCATGGGGAAGACTGCCCTCTTCTCCTGGGAAGAGAATAAATTACTGTTCTTATCCTAAGAGATCTCCGTGTTCTTGATTAAATTTAGGATGAGGTTTTTCATCACAAACAGATGGAGGCTCATCCGGGATTTTTCCCACTTGTGAGCAGTTTCCTCCCCACTTTGGTTACAAGACAGGCACCCAGAGGAGATTTTTTCTGGTAGTCTCCTGACTGGGTGGGGAGTGACTGCTCTACATGGGACAGATTCTAGAAGGGAGATGTATTCTTTAGATGGGAACAGGAACAGAAAGAAAGGGGGGGGGGTCGGCAATGGCCCCCAGACAGGATGAAGTTGGCCACAAGAGCAGGCATAAAAATCATGCTCATGACTCAGAGGTAAACTGACTCTAGATAGCTCTTTTAAGTCATTAAATTGAAAATTAATTATTTTAATTCTAAGATTAAAACTTGGGGGGCACAGTAATAGCATCTGGCTAAAAATATGGATTGATCTGACTCTGGGATTAGTGTGCCAGCTAGTGAACTTCACAGGGATTTAAAGTAAACATTTCTTCTCTATTGGAGGGCTGTTGGATGCTGAGGAGCCAGCATGCCTAAATGTGAAGGAGACATGGATTAGGAGAGTTGCCACCCGTCCCCAGACCCAGGCAGGGACCAGAGCCAGCCGTGAAGGTGCCTGTGTAGGCTGAGTTTGGGCTCAGCCATGTCCCTGAGGGTGGCTAGGTGGGGGAGGAGCAAGGAGGAGGCCTGAGGAGTGGCAACAGAGTGGCAGCAGCTGATAGCAGGAGCAGGGGCAGGGAGGAGGCCTTATATTGCTCCTTCTGCATTGTGGTGGCTGGGACCACAGGGTAGGGCCAACCTGTGGGGCCAGTGAGTTGCCAGCCATCCTAGCTCCAGTGTCAGCCCAGGGGCAGGGCCACCTGCCCTCCTTTTGGAAAGGTGTGTGCCTGCACTGGCCCCGGTAGGAGGAGGTACATGCTCCTGACCCAAGCCAGCTGCTACTGGTTATGGTGGGGGCAAAGAAGGCAGAGCAGGTGGGGAGGAGATTCCACAATGGGGTGAGGTGGTGGAGGAGCATAGAGCTCAGTTAGGGATGTGGGTCTGAATAGCTTTGGGCAGAGCTGACAAGGCTAGTCAGGTCTGGGAGACAAATTCCCCAAGAAATACTGAGGAGGGGGAAGGGGAAGGAGCTCTCTGCTCTCTGAAATGGAAAGGGGGGGTTTTAGGACTTACATCCCCCCAACCTCAGGAAGGAGTTAAGGCAATCCCCTTTCTGGAAGACTGGGATAGAGGGAGGGGATGGAGAGAGAGAGGATTCAGTCCTTTTAGCATGTAAACTGTTTCAGGAAAGGAGGGAATAATTAGCCCAGCATATTTTAAACTGATTTGAAATGTGAACAGAAATGGGAAACTGAATACACACACACACACACATACATATATGAAAATGATGAATGGAACACTCTGACCCAAGTGTTTTAATATTTTGAAATATTGTAATTTGGGAAAACTGTAAAATCTCTTTCTTTATAGTTCCTGGTATGGCCAGTCTGGAATTATGATGAAAGTTAGAAATACCAAAAACATCTTAGCAAATTCTGAGAATTAATCATTAAGAAGTTGGAAATTGAATATTTGGATTTCTGGTTCTTTAACAACAAGAAGTTTTTGTTATCTCTGCTTGACCTGTTTCCTGAATTTGTAAAGGGAAAATTAATAGTGGTTTTTATGGAATCAAAATGGTATAATGATTGAAAAATGTTTAATATGATGACTGGCATGTTTTGGATACATCATTATTATCTCTCTAACTTTGAAGTGGATACTAGGAGTGATAAGATCAATTATTTTATAAGTCATTTGATGTCATTTGAAATTCATTGTTATGTTGTTGCCATCTTTCTAAGATTGTATTGTGCTTCTAAAAGTCTCCTTAGCTAGTGAAATTTGAAAGAAAAAAAATACCAAAAAGGTACATTTATGAAGTAGGAATGGTGTTCCAGAAATTTTTTTAACCTGGATTACATTGCATGCAACTTGTATTTTTTCATATTATAAAATCTGATAATTTAAAACCATTATATTTGGGTTACAAATAGGCAGCAATAATACTGCAGATATTTACTATGGTAATTGTTCATTTAATTACTAATTGTTAATTTAATTTAATTACTAATTGTTTATTTAAAATTTTGGCTATTATGGAAATATATATACATACATATATATATATATATATATATATATAGTGATTTAAAGTTATAGTTTCCACTGTACTAATGATGAAATGAATGATTCTCTGTGCAAGGTGAAGTGGGAATGTGTCTTGTAGAACTTTTATTGAGCAAATGAAAAACCCTGAAAGGAAAATATATGTATATCCAGCTGATTTAAGGTTAATCTTTCTATTGCAAATTTCTGTAATCAGAGCAAGTAAAAGATATGAGCTCCTTTGTGTTAGCTTACTGGAAAATAGAATACTTTTCATCTAAAATCAGAACATGGGCAGAAAGTTATGCAAACTGCTTAAGACTAAATTTTGTGATATTCAGGAACTCTGCAAGTATCTAGGAATTTAATCTGTAATATCACTTAAAACTTTCCAATTAATTTTTCTTTCATAAAGGTTTAGTGATTATTCCTCTTAACACCAGGATAAATTCAAACTGTTTTTTTCTTTTTTCTTTTTCTCTCTTGTTTAGAAAGGAAATACTTTTAGAAGAGATGTTTTGAAAGGTCTTGCATGTTATACTTTTGAAGGTTCAATAAATTTCAAGATGAGTTATTGTTAAATCAATGCAATACGTTGTAAAGCAAAAGAAATCTTGCTGTTTTAATCTGAATTTGTGGTTATTTCATGGCCTAAACAAAAGATAACATTGGTATTTGAACATATAAGTAAAAAATGTAGATTTCTGAAGCATCTCACTCTTCCAGACTGAGTATAATTGGGGAAGAATAAACAAACTTGCAAGGAAACTAGGATTCTAGGGTAGAGCAGCTATGTTAGTAAAAATAATAATACCTTATGAGATATCTTATTTTATGGTTAAAACTATAAAGGAAAGCTGAATAATCTGGATAATGTGTTTGAGAAGTTTGGAAAGCTAATAAGGGTTTGATTAGAAATATGAAAGGCAGAAAGATTTGTCAATTGATTTTATAATTAGTAGCTAAATCAAATTTTAGATGGCCTTATCTGAAGGACACTAGTCCATATTTATTTGCTATTTAATAATTTGGGGGACTGTAAATTTTACTATTATTCTAACTCTTGATTACAGGAATCATTGTCATAAAGGCCAATAATGGGATGGCAGGGGCTGCAGGCTGAAAACTGCTCCAGGTGGATGTCTGTGAGTGAGAAAAATTTGGAGACAACCTTGGACACTGCCCAGGTGGGAACTCTCTGACTCTATCTCCCAATTGTGCATTCTCTTTCTGAAAAGAAAACCTCCCCCCCCCCCCCACACACACACCTATTTATGCCTAAGCCCTGCTTTCAGCACCCAATGGCTATCTGAATGATTACCAGAGATGACTCATGCCTGGAATCAAACAGGGCTAAGGAATTTTTCCTTCTGGCAAGATTTATGACATTGTCCCTTTTTTATAGCAAATTCATTGAGAAGTAATATTCAGGGTCAAATAAATATAGAGATAACATCCTTCAAAGAAGGAGATGATAAGTAATAAGGCAAAATGTAATAGATGCCTAATTGAATAGGATAGTAAAGTTTGAGGAGAGTAACAGGCT
This sequence comes from Petaurus breviceps papuanus, assembly GCF_028583685.1. Lineage (NCBI taxonomy): Eukaryota > Metazoa > Chordata > Mammalia > Diprotodontia > Petauridae > Petaurus > Petaurus breviceps. The sequence continues at coordinate 8,553,281 of NW_027187308.1, forward strand.
CAGACTTAGATGATTCCTCTAGAACTATATACAGATGTATACGTTTGGTTTCCAAAAATTGCCTATTATGATAATTTAAGCTTTGAGCATATTTCAGAATAAGATCAAAGGTTTGTATTTTAGCACAAGGACTGTATAAGGTAGTAGTAAGGGAAAACAATGTTACTTTATTAAAGCATCTGTCTGATAACTTTTAAAAGGGCAGATGAAATCATTTTTTAAATACATCTTCACATTTTAAAAGATTCCTATACCAGGTACAGGATTTACGAAAGATAGAAATAACAAAGAATAAATTGAAAATTCTCTGAAGTTTCAAAATGTGGAACTAATCTTAAGTGATTGTATTAATTTATATTGTCAGAATTATCTGGTAACCCTTAGATCTGAACTGGAGAAGCAGAATTCCTTTTTTGAATTATATAACTACATGAGGCATCTAGGTGTTGCTTAAATGAAATAGGTCACTGGGATACAAGGAGTTGGATGTCAATTGACATTAGTAATAACGATTCTGTTAGTTTGTATGGTTTGTGTGTAAGTTTTCTTGGTTATCTTTGTGATAAGTAATCACCTTTCTAAAAGCTAGTATATTGTGAATCATCTAATAAAATTAATCTGTACCTGACTTAATGTAATCATGTCATTTTGCAAAATTGTGAGAAGTCCTTATTGTATTGCTTAAGCCTAGCCCTGTGTGGCTAAGAAAACTGAACTATTTGATTATACTCTTTTGGACCTAGTCTTGCATCGGGTGTCAAATCATATGTTTCTGAGAACCCTGTCATGTCTGGCTGGCTGTGCCAGCTTGTGCATATGAACTTTAGGTATCTGAAAATTACCCCTCCTGAGCCAAGGGATCTGAAGAAGATGACATCAGATGCAGACAGCTTTCCCAAGAGCCCAGACCTGGCCTTTACTAGGACTGTTTCTTTCCTGGAGACCCCATTTTGGGAAGATGAGTGATCAAGTGAGAAGTTTTCACAGGATGAAAAGAGAAAGGGGATTTTTCTGTGGGGAAGTGAAAACTTCTCAGAATTTCCCTCTCCTCTCCCCCACCCCTTCACTTCTGCTGTCAATCAGCAGCAAGCCTCATGTCAAGGGAGGCTCAATGGGGTCTGGGAAAGGATCCAAGATACAGATGTAGGGAAAATCCCATAATATGCAAAACTGTATTTACCTCTGTCCTTCCTCACTATCATGATATACCTGCCAGAAAATGAAGTGTTCCCAGACACTGGTCTTCACTTCCTCATTGCTCCAGAAGTCCTAGTTGAGACACCAGCAAGTGAAGTACTGCACATTCTGTATGTTGACCATGAGCTACTTGTTCTGCATCTGACCACACTCTTTGGCAGTTTCAAAGCTTGCCTTTATGCATTAGATCAATAGGTGGTCAGAAGAGATCTGAAAGGGTATGAGCTCCTTATCTAGGACACCTCTAGTTCTCAACTCTTGTTCCTGCTCAGTTATTTCATTTTGAAAATCTCAAAAGCCAGCCAATATTGAATGATGAGGCCACCACATTTTAGGAGCATCAAAGAAGGGCTGTGGTTCTACTGATATTTTTTGCTTTTGAGGAAGTAGAGTTTGTACTTCATATTCTGTGTGTGGCCTGACAAGATAGACTAGTTGAATTGGTACTAGGCTTTTCAGCTATTTCTCCACCATCCAAAAACATTGTGGCAGCTATCTCTAGGTTATTGCTGCAGGCTTCCAGCATATGTTTCCCCACACTTTCACTTGCACCCATGGTGGTGGTGGATTGCTTTATTGACCTCTTCAGCACCAGAGGCCACATAACTCCCATGCATCCCTATGCTGCCACCGCCACAACCAAAGAACAACAAAACAAACCACAAGTTGCTTTCATTTCTTTTCAATTATTTTCCCTCAAGTGCTTTCATCTTGTTTATAAAAAACAAAACAAAACAAAAAAACAATCACATTTTATATTCTTTCTTCATCTCTTCTAGGAATTTTAGTTGAGCTCATGCCCAGGCTATATTTTTCCCCCTAAGGCATTGCTTGTACATGTTTTGGATTCATTCTCCCTTCTGGATTTGTGTTAAATGCCACTATTCATTATGGTGGGATTCATTTTTTGCCTACTCATTCTTCCAGCCTACTTCTTGACTTCAGATTTGATGTTAGGGCTGGGTTCTGCTGTATTTCTGGAGGGAAGGTCTGGGCTGATCCTGTTAATGGGTATAATTGAGTGCTATGTTATTCCAAGATCTCAGGGTCAGTTTGGGGACCTATGAGCTATCAGCATGCTTGAAATGATCTGATTCAAGGCAAAGTCTAATCATTGCCTCCCTGATCTGAGTTCTACAAGTTCTTAACTGGAATTTAGACTTGAGCCCAGTGGACTACTGGTAGACTTAGCCCCTACCAGTTAACTACCGTGTTTCCCTGATAATAAGACCTATCCCGAAAATAAGCCCTCCCCTTACTGTGTAAGATTCCTCTAAAATAAGCCCTCCCCCGAAAATAAGCCCTATTGAGATTGCTACTGTAGTGAAGGTGATCCCCTGCTACACGCTACATTACGGTAACCTCTGTATGCACCGTCTCCCCCCGCTGAAATGCATGCTGCTCTCCAAGCTGCATCCAATCAGAGCTGCAGCAGTGAGCGCGTCATCCTGTTCTTCCCCAGTGATTTGCTTATTGAATAAAGGTACATTTTTTTGTTCACATTTACCTGTTTATTAAAATTGCTGTCAATGTTCATTAAAATAAGCCCTCCCCTGAAAATAAGCCCTCTGGTGTTTTTCTGTCCAAAAAAAAAAAAATAAGACAGTGTCTTATTATCGGGGAAACACGGTAGGAAGTGTTTCTAATTCAGAATTCCTCCTCCAGACTCCTCTTTAATTTGGTATTCCTACCCTGCTTATTCCTCTTAGGTTGGGCTAGAAATGGAACTGAGATCTCATTCTGTTCCTAGGATCTGAGCCCCACTGTTTTAGTTGCTTGCTTCTGGACTTTTTCCTTTTATATTATATATCCCAGGGCTTCCTTTGCTCAGAGTCTCACCCCTGTCCTTAACAGGTGCTGTTCTCAATTAGCTGCTAGTAGGCTTGTTTCTCCAGCAGAGTGCCCTAGTATGAGTCTAGGACCTCCACTTGATCTGGTGCCCCAACTCTCTTTCAGCAGTGGAATGATCTTCACACTGGCATGTTTCTGGTCCAACCCTAACACCATTTCCAACAGACTTTTCTATTTCCCTATGTCAACCAGTTCAGACAAAGGATTCAGTGTGACTTTTTCTGGATTTCCCTATTAGGATTTGATCTGGTACATTCTCTAGCACTGTTTAGAGGAGTTTTGTGGCTGCTTTACTTCCTGCTTCTCTGCCAGCATGACTCTTCCTACCCAAAGTCACTTGTTTTTCTAATTTCTCTATTTCTATCAAGAACACACCGCCATACTTTTAGTCACTCAGGCTAATCACCTTGTAGCCACCAACAAGTCCTCACTTTCCTTCACTTCAAATATCCAGTCAGTTCCCAAATCTCATTAATTCTATATTCACATAATCATTTCTCATCTGTCCCCTTCTCTCTACTCACACAACCATCACCCTACTTTGGACCCTCCTTGCCTCTCAGCAGGACTGCATGTCTTCTCAATTGGCATCAAGGCTCTCTCCCCTTGGCTCCATCCTTTATACAATTGCCAATACCATATTTGTAAAACACAATTTTAGGGGCAGCTAGGTGGTGCAGTGAATGGAGCATCGGCCCTGGAATCAGTTGGACCTGAGTTCAAATCCAGCCTCAGATACTTAACACTTAGTAGCCATGTGACCTTGGGCAAGTCACTTGACCCCATTTTCTCTGCCTTCCCCCCTCCAAAAAAAATTGGGGGCAGCTAGGTGGAGCAGTGAATAGAGCACTGGCCCTGGAGTCAGTTGGACCTGAGTTCAAATATGACCTCAGATACTTAACACAAAAACTAGCCCTGTGGCCTTGGGCAAGTCACTTAACCCCAATTGCCCTCCAAAAAAAAAGCAAAAAAAAAAGTAAGCACTGCACACAACTGAAAATGACTTAATTGAACTTACTTATGTATATTATAGTTATTTATAATGTGTATGTGTGTTTTTTCCTGATAGATGTTACTTCCTTAAGGGCAAGAATGTTTTCATTTTTATATTTGTTTCTCCAATTACTATCAGGGTGCCTGGATCATGTGCTTGATCAATGCCTGCTGGTTAATTAATTGTTTAATGTCTCTAACTGTCTACTCTTCTGGGTTTTAGACCCACAGCTTCAGCTGTAAACATGACATTTCAACAAGGAAACAAGTATACCTTACCAATATGTCCAAAGCAGCAAAGTTTCAAACTGAGTTTATTGTCTCTCCCCCCAAACCTTCTTTTCTGTCCACCTTCACTCAATACTTCTTTGTAGCATTGTTATTCACCCTATCTCCCATGTTCCCAACTTTAGTTTTTTGTCTTGAACTCTTTCTTATCTCTCACCTTCAATAATCAATCAGTTCTGTCTTTTCGATTCCAACTCAACATCTTTCAAATCTGTCTAATTATCTCTACTCCTATTCTACCACCACTTGCTTGAAAAATTGCAATAGTCTCATAACATGTATCTTCACCTCCACTCCTTCCTCCCAACCCATTCTTCTTATGGGAGCTAGCTATTGAGGTTGCTGAATTAAATACATAGACCTATTTTTTTTAATCACTCTTTGTTCAACAAACAAAATTCACCAAACCTTCGGTGCCTTTCTAATTCCTTCCTGAGTCAAATTCAAACTCTTTTGCCTAGAATTAAAAACCTTCCATAATCTGGAGCTATTTCATCATTTGATTCTGACTGCATATTATTACCCATCATGAATTCTAAATTGGGACAACCTGGAAATGATGTGTTCCCCACACCAGCTTTGGGCCTTTTGTTTATACTGTTCTTTATATCTGTAACTTCTGCCCCTTTCCTTCACCAATACATTTTTAAAAATTCACCTCAAATACCTCCATCCTTCTTGAATTTCTCCCTGATCTCTAAATGATCCTTTTTTCTCAGATCCCATAAAACTTTGAATTTTTTTCAAAAGCTTATTATGTAACAGTATATTTTTTCTTTGTATAATAACATTGTTATTATTATATATTTTATATATATATTATATATATAACACAATTACAGGTTTCTTTGTTTCCATTTTTTCTTCCTCATAAGTTCCAGGTAAAAGGATATGTCTTATCTAAATTTTGTTACATTTCCATTGCTTAGCATAGTAGTCTATATACAGTAGGCACTTAATAAATCTTTGCTAAATGAATGAAATTAGCTGTGCCACTTTTGCCAAGTCTTTTTACCTCTCTTGGACTCAGTTCTCTTATCTGTTAAATGGGCTTTTAGACTAGATTATTTGGGGGATGTACTCCAACTCTAATGTTTTATGTACACCATCATTTCCTGTAACCATAACTTTCAGGCACTGAGTCCAGAAGACCTTGATAGAGGAATCTATAGCTCTCCCTTTCCCTTCTTTGTCTTCTCCTGTCTTGACACCATGTACCATGCATTAATTTCTGGTGAACTCTGAGAAAATTCATTCTTCCCCCAAAAGAAGTGACTACTATATAATGAACATTGACCCACCAATTCCTAAATAGAAAAACCTCTTAGTAACCCCATGGTCTCTATACATGTACTCTCTACTAGGTTCAAGTATTTTCCTCTTCCCTTTAAGGAATTTTTTCTAGTTTCTTTTCTGCTTTTTCATAAATTCTCTTCCACTGTTCTCAATGGATTAATCAATCCTGCATCATCAGCCTTCTTATTTCCTTTTCCCTTAACTTCTTAATTCTCAGGGAAAGAAATACTTCTTACTCATTCTCTAATTTGTTGTCAAGACATTTCCACTGCCCTCCTTAAAATGTCATGAAATTATTTTTCTTGAAAATAAGTTCCAAGTCTATATGCTTCTGGCATCCATGTTTTTCCATGTTTTTCTCTTTTCTTTTTCTCTCCCCCTTTACTTTCTTCCTTTGCAACTGTTACATTGATTGTTTTTTTCTTTCTTGTGACACTGTCACTTCCCAAAGGCCTCCCTGCCCTGCCCCAGTAAAATCCTCACTTGAAACAAAGAAATGCAACTTAGAAGAACAAACTAAGGTGTGGCTAGATGGCACAGTGAATAGAGCACCAACCCTGGAGTCAGGAGGAGCTGAGTTCAAAAGCGGCCTCAGACACTTGACACTTACTAGCCATGTGACCTTGGGCAAGGCACTTAACCTCAATTGCCCTGCCTTCTCCCTCCAAAAAAAAAAAGAACAAACCAACAAGCTGATCATATCTGAAAATGTCTGCCCCATTTTGCAGAAATAGTTCCTTGCTTCTTTGCCAAGAATGGTGTCTTTCATTTCTCCATTTTTATCTGTATATGTTATATTATTCCTGTATCTATCTTCTCTGTACAGGAATCATTTATTATCTTGTCATATCTACCTTCCCTACCATTTACTTGAGCTTTTAGAGAAGGCTGTTTTTTCTCCCTGTTCTATACCCATGTATAATGGATTTCAGCATCCATGTAGATAATCCTTCTAATTCTTATTTATCTTCTTTTTTAATGTTTTTCCTCAATTTTTAAAAATTCCCTAGTACATCTGTAATTCTTATAGTTTTCCTCTAGAAGTAGAAGTGAAATAGATTCCCAAATGCTCAAGAAATTTCTCTAAGTTAGAAAGTAGAAGATATTTAATCCTCTCTTCCATATCTAGTCATATGTTTTAAATAAACCTTAAAATGAAAATGGTAGATGATAAAGATGGAAGAGATGTTGGAGACCACATAGTCCAGTGCCTTCCCTTTGTAAATGGAGGAACTGGGGGATAGAGATATTAAATGACTTGCCTAAGACAGGACAGATAGGAAGGGGTAGAATTTAGACAAAGGGTTGGGTTCTTAAGTACCTCAAGGGTAGCAGACGTGATGCAAAAGAATCTCTTGCCAATAGTACAGGTGATAAAGACCAAGGAACAAGAATATGTCTGGTCATTAGACAGGAGAGGTTACCTTAAATTATTGATATAGGATCAGTTGCTATATTAGAAAACACAGATTTAAGGGCTAAGGACAAGGCAGTCCTATAAAGAAAGTCTTTGGGAGGGAAAAACACTGCTAAATGGAGATGCTGGAAAGGAGATAGAATGTTCTCAACCAAATGGCATATCAGGAATGTCCTTTTTATTTTTTGGTGGGTGGAACTAATTTTGTGCACAGCATTTTCATTGCACCTGAAAGCAATAGAAAGAAAATGAAAGTAGCCAAGTTTATAACAGGCAGGATTGAACAAAAGTTCAGAATGTTACAATTACAACATTCTATTGCCTCACTCTTAGGATATGATGAAGAAAGTAGTTATCCATGAAAGAAAATAGCTCCCTGTTGTTTGGGGCTATTGCTGTAATTGTAGAAGAGCCAAAATTTTTAATTGGTAGGGAAACATGGGAGCCAGTATATGAACATGATTCTTCCCCAGTGGGCATTTATTTCACCTTCAATGAAACAGGATTTACAAAAGCCACATCTTACTAAAGAAATGAAATTCCTTGGTCCTTGGTTACTTCAGAATGAAGATCTTAATGAGGGATTTGAAGATTTAACAACTTTGAAGGGTCTGAACAATCATGAAGCTTTTTTCCTTTATTTTTTAAAAGGACTGAGAAATTATACATCTTTTAAATTGGACAATGGATTTCTTTGAAAGTGAGTAGCCCTGTCAAACAAAATATCAGTGAAAGTGTGAGAGTCTATACCCAATTAAGTTCAAATCTCTACCTTAAGAAGAACAATTTTTAAAAAATAAAGGTGAGTAGGCAGAAGATTCCTTCTTGTTGCAAGTAAGGTTCAGCACATTGGACAGGGAGACCCTTATTGTGTAGGAAGGCTCCATCCATCTAGTCAAGTTTAACTATCCAAACTATGTCATCTCATTTAGGATTATTAAGAGATTATATTGATAAAGAAAATTTTAGTTGGCAAAAAATTTCAAGAATCACAAACCCACTTAATAGAGAGTAATGAAGAGTAAATTTATGTATATTACATGCAAATAAGATGACATATGTAAAACACTTCACAAACCTAAAGTGTTATATGAATTTGAGTAGCTAATAATAATATAGTGGGTGGAGACTGGGCTTTAGAGACAGAGAAACCTGCTTTTGAATCCTGCTTCTGACATATATTAGCCATGTGACCCGAGGTAAGTCACTTAACTTCTCAATGCCTCTGCACAACTCTCTAAGATTATAATATACAGAGAATGTCTAATCTTCATTGGTAGAGTAAATTACTCAATGGGAGTTTTACATACAAATGTAGTCATAAGTCTGGTAAAAAAACAACAACAAATTATTACTACCCAATGATATGTTAATGAGGTAATGCCCAATAAGGTATTGTAAGTACGTTGTAGATTTGGGATTATTTGGACCATATTACATTATAAGCAATTGTATTGATGAATTATGATGTAGGTCTAGAAGCATGTGAATTAGACTTAATAAGTAAAAAGAGTATGTTAATGGAGTCATCTCAATATGTTGAGGATAAATGTTGGCAAAGAAACAGAGAGGGAAAGAAAGAGGGGGAGAAAAATAGAGAAGAAAAATGAGGAAGAATAGAAAGGAAAGAAAGAAGGAAGGAAGGAAAAAAAAGAAGAAAGAAGGTAGTATACAAATGTCATATAAGGATCATAGATAAAACAATTATAATAAGCTAGTGAGAAAAAGAAAAAGGACTATCACCCTCTGCATGCCTTTTACTGTATTTTCTTCCCCTTGCAATCTATAGCAAAATAACTCATATAGGATGAGTTCTGGCCCAAATGGTTTGCTCTTTTACCCAGAGAGGATTTTTTTTTTAAAGCAATTGGGGTTAAGTAACTTGCTCAAGGTTACACGGCCAGTTATTTCTGGGTGTGATGCTGAGTGTCTGAGCCCAGATTTGATCCCCAGGTCATCCCAACACTGGAGCTGGTGCTCTTACTCGCTGAGCCACCTGGCCTCCCCTCATAGAGGATTTTCTTATTTTAACATCTGAACTGCATAGAAAAGAAAACGATAGCCACCATTAGAAAGTTTACATTGTAGCTATCCACGTTTTCTACATTATACATAGATATTCAACAGGAAATTTAAAAAACCATTCAGTGATGCCATACTTTATGTATATATAGTCAAAACTACCAGTAAAGGGAAGGACTGAAACAATCAAAGAGATGTTGGAACCCATTTCAATACATTGTGTCACGGATGTGGATTTAACCCTTCCTGGCATGAAGTTTAATCTGAGCCAAAATCATACTTTGATATTGTATGAGTTGCTGATAGCAGAAGACACACTTTAACAGAGGTCATATGGCAAAGAAAGAGAGTCTCAAAGAATGGGAGATTACATATACACAAGCCTCCATGACGCCTGTCTAAAAGAGAGTCTTTAAGAACATTGTTTGCAATCTTACCTAGATTAATATTAGTTCTAATCCTGAAATCTTAATCTCTTTGTACCTGTTATTTTGTTTATTCATTTGTTTTTCATTATGGAGCTAAAAATTATAAGTTTCTTCCCAGGATTAAGTGTTTTGATTAATTTAACAAAGACCACATACTCCATAATATAATATTATTAATAAATGAAAAACTGTCCCGGCTTCTTAATCTTAATTTGTAATTAAGAAATATTTGGTTTAATAAATAAATATAAAAAACAAAATAAATATTTAAAAATAATAAATAAAATAAACAAGAAATACTTGATTCTATGTCTAAGTCACTAAAAGTAGAGACACTATAGGATATGATTTTAATGAAAATCTCTCTAGCAAACTTCCCATCTTTTCATAAGTTTTCCAGTTTTTCAAGTCCAGTGTTGCATTTCTAAATTCTGTGAACTAGAAATATTTCCAAGAAGACAAAGGGTGTTTAAATAAGTTGTCTAAACTTTGTATAGATAGAAGAGTTTTGTCACTGATTTCCACACAAATTTCAAGTTTTCTCTAGAAAATGTCTGGTTGAAGCTGGTTTTCATATTTAATAACATCAGTAATTTTGAGTCCACATTTGAGTCTAGATAAATGGACCAAATACAGAGTGGTTCATCTTTATTATTCCAGCTAACTTATCAATTGACATAAAAATTATATGAGCAAATTATTCTCAATGATCATGGCATTTAGAAATAGAAGGACTCTTGCGGAATCATGGAGTCTAATCCCCTCATTTTACAGATTAGGAAACTGAGGCCTTAGAGGTAAAGTAACAGATATAAGAGGGCATAGTGGTGGTACCATAAATGGTTAGGGCTGAGAACTGAACCCAGTTCCTATGATTTCAAACACATATTCTTTCCACTACCTCATGCTACAATGTGGATTATCCAGACGGTGGACGTGACTAGGCCAATTACCCGTAGTTTTGTTTGAAGTCTCCCAAATCCTGGTTCTACCATGCCTATGAGTGGAGGGCCTTTAACCTTTTGGTAAACAGGAGATGATAATGTTGACATTGTTGCCTAGGAGATGGCAATTTATAACTTGGAAAGCCAAAAATGGACTTTCAAAAGTCCCTCCAGTTTGTTGCATAGGGCACAGACAGTAATAAAGTATATTGTGGCCTTCAGGGACTGGTGACATGTAAATGTGAAGAGAACAGCAATGTTTTGTTTTGTTTTTTTGTCTTGACCTTTATTATAGTTCTATCTTAAATCAGGGCTTCTGCCTCTGAAAGCTAATAGGAAGACAGTTATTCCTAGGGGTGATACTAAAAAATTCAAATTTTCCACTTGACAAAATCTCTCAGGAGAGAGTTGACATTTTGATTCATCTTTTTAAAGAATTTTCAATTAAAAAAAACACAAGGGACTTCAGGGTAACCAATTTTATATTTCTACAATGTTGACAGCTCTCTCCACTGAGTCAATATTAAGACAATAGGATAATAGATCTAGAACTGGAAGGCAATTGAGAGCTTTCTAGTTGCCTCTTAAGTAGCACATAGTAGGTGTTGTCCAACTCCCTGTTGTTACAGGTGGGGAAACTGAGGCCCATAAAGTCTAAGTAAGTCACTTACCCAAGGTCATATAGCTAGAAAGTAGCAACATCAGGATCTGAACCCAGATCCTCCTACTATGAATCCAGCATTCTAAATCTTTCTCTGGTATCATCCTGACTTTATCACTGTAAGTTATTACTTATTACTGCACCACTTCTATGTTGCAATTTCTTCATATGGAAAATGGGGATCAGAGACATTGTGCCTCATTTTTAGGCATATTATAAAGATGAATGAAAAATAGTTAAGAATGAAAACATATCTATTAGTGATTCTATATTTTTTAAAGAAGAAGTGATTCCTAGATGTTCCTATTCTTTTTAATCTTTTTCAAATGCTTCCTGAGAACACACTGGGAGTCAAAAAGGGTCAGATGAAAAGACATAAGCAGGCAATAACACAGAGGTCTGGCTGTAAAAAAAAAAAATTAATGAAAAAAAGCAAGCTGGAGCTTCCCTGACCAGGCCAAATTTTGTTTTGCTTGTATTGGTCTTTCCTATTAAGTCAGTGTCCTACAGAAATGGAATATTTATAATAATAATAAATTATTACTAATTTTCATACTGAATACCAAATTATTCATTAAATACTAAATTTTTATACTAACTAATTATTATGAATAAAATAATAAATGAGAGATGATAAAGGACAGTTAGGAGCTTAGGAATTCAGGAAGGGAGACCAGGAAGAACTTTGGAGCACAGTCTGACTTTTTTCACTATATGGGGAGAATTCAAATTACCTATTTTGCTTGAGTGCAATTTCCTCAAGCCCCTTCCCCATCTGCTGTATGACTATGGCAATCATCTAATTTCCCTGAACCTCAGTTTCCTTATGTGTAAAAGAAGGATAATAACACTATGAATGTGATTTGCTTTGCAAACCTTAAATTGCTATGTAAATAGGTCAGTTCATCTTCTTGAGTTCAAGTCCTGTCTCAGGCACTTACTAGTGGTGTGGTCCTGGGTGAGTCACTTAAGCTCTTTTTGTCTCAGCTTCCTCATCTGTAAAAATGGGGATAGTGATAGCACCTACTTCCCAGGGTTGTTGTGAAGATCAAATACACAACCTTTGTAAAGTGCTTAGCATAGTACCTGGCCCGTGTTGTTGTTCAGTTGAGTCTGATTCTTTGTGGCTCGGTATGGGTTTTCTTGGCAAAGATACTGGCATGGCTGGCCATGTCCTTCTCCAGTAGATTAAGACAAACAGGGATTAAGTTACTTGCCTAGGGTCACAGTAGTGTCTGAAGCTGGATTTGAACACAGGTTTTCCTGACGCCATGCCTGGTATTGTATCCACTGAGCTCTCTAGCTCTGGCTGCCTCTTTTTTTTTTTCTTTTGCTTTTTGGATGGGGGAAGGCAGGGCAATTGGGGTTAAGTGACTTGCCCAAGGTCAAACAGCTAGTAAATGTTAAGTGTCTGAGACTGAATTTGAATTCAGGTCCTCCTGACTCCAGGGCTGGTGTTCTATTCACCATACCACCTAGCCACCCCCCAGTCTAACTGCCTCTTAAGTAGCCCACAGTATGTGTTATAAAAATGTTAGCTATTATTATTGTTGTTGTTTCTATATACCTCTAAGGTTAATCTGGAAATCAGCTCCTTTGTATCCCTATCTTGCCTGCATTTTAGAATCACTGATGCCTCTCCCAGACAGTTGGTTGGTGCAGATTATCCATGCAAAAATGATTTCCACTATGTAAAACATATAGAAATCTGCCTACCAGTGCAGCAACATTTATTCCTGCTTCTTCTTCTAATAGTTCTTCAGAAGAGCATCTTAGATCCTGAAGGAACTAGATGAGAATGGCAAATGTCCCACCCAGATCGCTTTCGTGTTTGGCTACTGCTTTTTGGGAAAGTGCAAAGACTTGACCTCCTGCTGAGACTTGGCCTCCCTGATAAACTGCAGCAGAAAAGCGATCCATATTAGGAAAAGGACAGCTGATCCAAAGGCCAAGTTAAACATGCCACACTGAGTTCTCCTTTCCCACTCAGGTTCCCATGTGTGGCTATACGTGCTACTCCAAATGGATTAAGACATCCCTGATTTCATCTTGCTGAACTTGGAACATGTAAACACTGCTCCTTTGCTCAGTGTGATGGGTTCTGTGGCCAATGTCCAATGATTTCAGAGGGAAAATATTCCGTTTTTAAGTTTTGTTATGTGTGAAATGTTTGAGAGATTTGGAGGTGCTTGGGGTGGGGGAAAACCAACTAGGAGATCAAAGCATAATAGTACATTTAAGGAAAATAATTTCAGTGTAATGGAAAGAACACTGGCCTCAAAATCAGGGGACCTCCTTTCTAATTCTGGTGATACCACTCTCTAGTCATGTAATCTTGAGTAAACCCCCTTACTTATTCAATAATATTCAATAATAGTCCACTCTCTATTAGACTACAACTTTTTTTGTGTCAAGTTTTGGAAGTAGGCTGAGTACTATGGGCCTTTTAAAGAATATTGTTTTTAAATGCACAAGATAAAATGCATAGGGTTACAACAAAGGAAACTAATTACATTGAAATACAGTAATCATGTATTTTTTAAAGTTCACAGGTCTCAGGTTGAGGATCCCAGACCTAGAGAACATCTCTAAGGATTCTTCCAGCTCTAATATCCTATAATTTTATGATTTGGAATATACTTTCAGGATGGATGATGAAATCCTGCCACATCATTATAAAATGAGCACAGTGGCTGCTCAGTAAATGCTTGATGAATAGAAGACTGAATAAATGAATGAACAGGTTGTGTTTTTGTATTTGCTATGAAGGAATTTATGTAGAGTGAAAGTGTACAATGTGCCAGAAATGCCTTTGTGTTCATGATCAGTTGAACTACTCCACATCCATCAAGATTGTCTTCTCCATGGTGACTTCTCTGAACTTCACTAGCTTGGAATGAACTTTCATTTCTCTTATAGCATTCTGTACCTGTCCTCAGTGCTGAACTAACCTTTTCTTAATTACTTAATTAATTCTTAATGGGTTAGTCATGTAATAAGAGAGGTAAACAATGTTTAGATCATTGATTATGTAAAAAAAAAAGTTAGGAACAGCCTAGCATGTTGGATTTATTATGGCAAATTTATGGAAGGACATAAATACAGGTACACGCTATAGATAGAGATATAAACATATATACACACATACATATACACATATGTGCATTATGTAGTACATGTACATGTGTGTATGTGCATAGCTATACATATGTGTATATTGTAACACTATTAAAATATTTTGGTATAATAGTGATAAGGAATAAGTCAAAAGGAATTCCATTATTTGATATAATCTTAGTAACATTAAAAGTTTCTCTTCAAATTCCATTCTGTATAAGGAATTGGGTAGCTTGCTACATAGTTCTCACCCTCCCATAGAGTTCTGTAGAACCAAAACTTAGCCATGTGAGGAGAACATTCAATGCCAGGACTCACAGTAGTCTGCCTAATTGGCTTACTTTCTTGTTTAGTTTATAGTTTATTTCTACAAAGAAGGAATCAGAGTGACAGCTCCTGAGGCTGATAGGAAAAGCACTAATGGTATTAGAAGGCATGACAAGGGCAGTTAGTGTTTCTCATTTTTCACTTGACTGAGGAAATCCTTCATACTTAGTGGCAAATGGCAAAGGATAGAGGATATTTCATGCTTCATTTCACATTTTGACTGTTGAGTTTCCCTTAAAGTAATCAACAAACATTTATTCAATACCTACTATGTGTCACTACCTATTAACTACCTACTATATGATAGCATTGTGCTAAACTCTGGAGATACACAGGCAAAACACGAAACAGTTCCCACTACCAAGGAGCTTATACTCTCTCTAGAGAGATAGCATGTACATGTTTACAAAATAAATTCATGGCATTTTTGAGAGGGATGTATTAGCAGGTAGAGAATTAAAAAAAAAGCTTTATGTAGGAGGTATCTAAGCTTGAGGTTTGATGGAGAAAAAAGAGAATTATGAAAGGTAGAGATGAGGTGAGATTACATTCTTGGAATAAGGGACATCCAATGAAAAAAGCAGAGAGATACTAAATGAAATGCTGTTTGTGAGGAATAGTAAAAAGTATGCTTCATCCTAGAATTCTCCATATCAATGATGGCACAAGTTCAATTTATAACAGTAAGTGGTTTATGGCTATCATATGAAGAACTACAATTTTTAAAAGGAAATACATATATGTATGTATATGTATACATATATGTTATATGCATATGTGTGGATGTCTTCACCATAAGGCCTTCTGACTATTCAAATACATTGTCTTTCTATCTATATTTTGAATTTGCCAGGATTTATATTGCAAAGTTTCTACTCATATCTACTCATGTCTTCCCCACCAGGGGTGGAGAACCTGCAGTCTCAAGAATGCTTCAAAGTCCTGTATTTTGTTAAAGTTCCATTTCCCCCCAGATGAATTATAATCAGTTTTTCAGGTATGTTAATCTTTGCCCTAAGCTTTTAGCCTTTTCCTTTTTTGTTACATGATATCATAAGATTTTCTTTCCTTTGAGAAAGTTGTACCATTGTGGTACTTTTATGTGATTGTGGTACTTTTATGTGATACACACAAACACACATATACATGTATTTTTACATATATGCACTAGATAGATAGATAGATAGATAGATAGATAGATAGATAGATAGATAGTACCTTTTCCTCTTTTTTTGCTCTCTTTGGGATATTGGTGCAGTCATGTTATCTCTGGATCAAAGGTTATGCACAGTTTACTAACAGGGGGCACAGATCTGAATTGCTTTCCAAAATGGCTTTACCACTTCAAAGGCCTATTAAAACAGCTGTAATGTAGTTATTTTCCCACAGTCCCTCCAACTTTTCTCATTTTCCTCTTTTCTCATCTTTACCAGTCTGATGCATATAAAGTAGAATGTCAAAGTTAATTTAATTTGCATTTCTCTGATTACTAGTGATATAGAGCATTTTTTTTCTTTATGGTTGTTGATTGATTAGATTTCGTCTTTTGAAAACTGCCTGTTCATAACATTTGACCATTTCTCTGTTAAGGAATGACTCTTAGTCTTCAATTTGAATCATTTCCTTATTTCAAATTATGAGGGCTTTATCAAGTTTAATAAATTTGCCACAAATTTTTTTCACTATTATGTTTCCCTTCTAACTTCAACTTTTAGATTTATTTGTACAAAATAATTTGCTTTTTAATAATTAAGATGGTCCATTTAGCATTCTCTCAATCACTTGTTCAGTCATTTGCTTATGATGTGACCTTTTATATCTACATCATGTATCCATTTTGAGATTATCTTGCCACGTTGGTTTAAACCAAGGGTGGGGAACCTGCAGTCTCAAGGCCACATGTGGTCCTGGGATTTGTTCTGTGAAGTTTAGATTTACTCAAAGAGCCACACTTGAGGCCCTAGAAGGCCATCTGTGGCTTCCAAGCTGCAGGTTCCCCACTTCTGTTAAACCTAATTTATTCCATGTTACTTTCCAATTTTCTATGAGTTTGTCACAATTGTGGGTCCTTTCCCCAGTAACTGCGGTCTTTGGGTTGACCGAATACTAAGCTCCTGTGTTTTTTGGCTTCTCTATGTTGTGTATCTAATCTATTGCACTAATTAACCTCTTTCTCTTTTTAAACCAGTACCAAATCATTTTTGTAGATAGTACAGTTTGAGATCTAGTACTGATAGAACCCCTTCACTCCAACTTTTTCCATTATTACTCTTGAAGAGCTTTTATTTGTCATTTGTTCTTCTATATGAGTTTAAAAAAATATTTTGTCAAACTCTTTAAATGTTCTTGGTAATTTCATTTATATAATACTGAATGAATAAATTGATAGTTTTATCAATTAATTGATCCATCAAAAATTAGAAAATGCTGGTATTTATTATACTGGCTTAACCTTTGCATGAGAACTTTGTATTTCTCCAATTATTTAGTTGTGTATTTCTGCAAAGAATATTTTGCCATTAGATTCATGGAGGGTGAATCTTCATAGAGTTTCAATATCTTTTATGGAAAAAAACTAGCCTGCCCTGCATGGGGCAGATGGTTTTCTTGTGACACTCCTTAAAATGTATGCACTTCAGTGTCAGTTAGATCTTCCAATTATTCAAATGTCTTGTCTTTCTATATGTATTTTGAATTTTCCTGCATTTGCATTTCAATGTGTCTATACATACCTAGTCTTTTACCCAGAATACTTGAAAGTTCTGAATTTTGTTAAATGCCCACTTTCTTCCAGATGAATTACAGTTAGTTTTTCAGGTAACTTATTCTTTTCAGTAAGCCTTTAGCTTTAATTTTTTTTTTTGGTTATATTATATTGTGAGATTTTCCTTCTTTTAGGGTAGTCACACTATTTGTTTTATGAGAGCCTGATTGTGGTACCTTTGTACTTGAATATTTTCTTCTTAGGGTTTTTTGCAATATTTTGATTCTTACATTTTGGGGTATTTTCAGTTTAGCATTTTTCTGGAGATGATTCTTTCTATTTTTAATTTGCTATCTTTAATAGCTCTGGGCATTTTCTCTTATGATTTCTTGAAATTTGCTATCTGGTTTTGTCTGTTCTTAGATTTCAAGAGTCTATTGATTTTTAAAATTATTTCTCCTTGGCCTGTTTACTAGGACATTTGCCTTTGAAGCAGATACCTTTTGTTTTCTTCTATTTTTTCAGTCACTTGACTGTTCTAATATTTCTTTTCTCATGGAATCTTTAGTTACTTCTTGTTCCATTCTGCTACTTGAGAAAGGATTTTTTTGTCTTCTGTTTTAAGCTATTTAATCTTTCAGTTTTATTTTCCTAAACTCTCATTTCATTTGTCATTTTAAAAAAATCTTGTGTTTAATTTCTTCCAACTTTGAAAGAATTTTCTTACAATCCTTTCATTTTTTTTGGTAGTCCATGTAACCAAGTCATCTTTTTCTCTGATAATTTAGTTATAGTTTTTGTGTCTTCTGATTTTACTTCTTCACCTTATCTTAGTGGACAGTACAGAATTTAATTTCTACGTTTTTTTTTTTTTGTCTCTTCTGCTTATTCATATTTTTAGGCTCTGTTCTTGGATTGGGACATTATGTTCCAGCCAGTCCAGTCAGAAACTCTTGTATGGTCTGGCCAGGCCTTATTTGGTCCTGTCTTCTTTGTGGTCTATATGGTATTTCCAATCTGAATGGCATACTTGGCACTGTGCCCTACCTTCTGTTTCAGTCCCTAGCCCTCTCAGTATCCTGGTGGTCTGCTACGGGTTGTGGCCTCAGTACATATATCTCCCACTCTTTGCTCATTCCCCAATAAGGAGTTGGTTTTAACCCTGTCTGTGACCATGAGACCCAAATAAAATGTTGGGAAAAGCACTGTTCTCGGGCCTCCTGCAAAACATCCCCCTCCCTTCCTTTCAGCTGTCCAACAGGTGCCGAAACTGAGTTAGTCATGTTTCGTATTGTATCTTCCAGCACTCTGAGGAGTGTGTGACATTTGTCTCCCTGTGCAGTGATCATAGGAGCTGCCTGTCACCTTCTAACATGCTGAGGCTAAGAATTGATTTCCAGATGCTGATTATTAGAATTCAAGCTGGCATTTAACCCTACCTGCCTCACTTTGTCCCCCCCCCCCCCCTCTCCCTTTTTTTTCTTTTGGTCTTTATTAATTTGTTTACTTTTAGTTTATAAGATTCATTACCACAATTCCTTGAGTTTCAAATTTTCTCTCCCTCTCCCCCCATGGCGGCATACAATCAAGTATAATATCTGCAAATACTTTTACATTAGGCATTAGTCAGGTTTTAAAGGATTGTATCAGATGGAATGAAAAATGTGAAAGAGGAAATATTTTGTTTTCCTATATTGCTTACAGTATCAGCCTTTATACCTAGATCATCCACCCATTTAGACTTGATTTTGGTATATGGTGTTAGATAATGGTCTATGCCCAGTTTCTGCCATGCTATATTCTAGTTTTCCCAGCAGTTTTTGTTAAATAGTGAGTTCTAATCCCCAAAAGTGGGGTCTTTGGGTTTACCAAACAGTAGATTACTATAGTTATTGACTGCTGAGTCTGATGTACCCAATCTATTCCATTGATCCACTGCTCTGTTCCTCAGCCAGTACCAAGTAGTTTTGAGGACTGCTACTTTATAGTACAAATTAAAATCTGGTATAGCTAATCCACCATCCCTTGCATTTCTTTTCATTAATTCCTTAGATATTCTGGACCTTTTGTTCTTCCAAATGAATTTTCTTAATATTTTTTTCTAGATGTATAAGGTAGATTTTGGTAAACTGATTGGTATGGCACTAAATATATAACTTAATTTGTGTAAAATTATCATTTTTATTATATTAGCTCGACCCAGCCACGAGCAATTGATGTCTTTCCAATTAGTTAGATTTGATTTTATTTGTGTGAAAAGTGTTTTGTAGTTGTGTTTATATAGGTCTTGGGTTTATTTTGGCAGGTAGATACCCAAATATGTTTTAATGTCTACAGTAACTTTAAATGGGATTTTTCTTTCTATCTCTTGCTGTTGAATTTCATTAGAAATATACAGGAATGCTGAGGATTTCTGTGGGTTTATTTTATATCCTGCAACTTTGCCAAATTTATTTGTTGTCTCAAGTAGTTTTTACTTGATTCTCTAGGATTCTCTAAGTTTATCATCATATCATCTGCAAAAAAGTGATAATTTGGTCTCTTCTTTGCCAAATTTGATTCCTTGGATTTCTTTTTCTTCTCTAATTGCTGCTGCTAACATTTCTAGTACCAGATTGAATAAGACGGGTGATAATGGACATTTTTGTTTCACCCCTGATCTTATTGGAAATTCTTCTAGCTTCTCCCCATTACATATAATACTTGCTGATGGTTTTAAATAGATGCTACCTATTATTTTAAGGAAGGCTCCATTTATTCCTATCTTTCTAGTGTTTTTAATAGGAATGGATGTTGTATTTTTCAAAAGCCTTTTCTTCATCTATTGAGATAATCATGTTTTTGCTAGTTTTATTGATCAATTATACTGATGGTTTTCCTAATTTTAAACCATCCTTGCATTCCTGGAATAAATCCTATCTGATCAAAGTGTATTATTCTTGTGATAAGTTACTGTAGTCTTTTTGCTAATATTTTATTTAAAATTTTTGCATCTATATTCATGAGGGAAATTGGCCTATAATTTTCTTTCTCTGTTTTATCTCTTCCTCATTTAGGTATCAATATTTGTGTCATAAAAAGAATTTGTAGGACTCCTTCACTAATTTTCCCAAATAGTTTATAGAGTATTGGGATCAATTGTTCTTTAAATGTTTGATAGAATTCACTAGTAAATCCATCTGGCCCTGGAGATTTTTTTCCTAGGGAGTTCACAGACAATTTGTTCAAATTTTTTTTTCTAAGATGAGGTTAAGAAATTTACTTCGTCTTCAGTTAATCTGGGCAACTTATATTTTTGTAAATATTCATTCATTTCACTAATATTATCAAATTTATGTGCATACAACTGGGCAAAATAATTCCTAATTATTGTTTTAATTTCCTCTTCATTCATGGTTGGTTCACCCTTTTCATTTTTGATACTCATAATTTGGTTTTCTTCTTTCTTTTTTTATCATATTGACTAAGGGTCTATCAATTTTATTGGTTTCTTTGTAAAACCAGCTCTTAGTTTTATTTATTAATTCAATAATTTTCTTAATTTCAATTTTATTAATCTCTCCTTTGGTTTTCAGTATTTCTAATTTAGTATCTAATTGGGGATTTTCAATTTGTTTTTTTTTTCTAGGTTTTTCAATTGCATGCCCAATTCATTGACCTCCCTTTTCTCTAATTTATTCATGTATGCACTCAGGGATATAAAGCTACCCCTAAGGACTACCTTTGCTCTATCTCACAAATTTTGTTATGATGTCTCATTGTTGTCATTCTCTTGAATGAAGTTTCTGATTGTTTCTGTGATTTCTTGTTTGACCCACTCATTCTTTAGGATTAAATTGTTTAGTTTCCAATTAGATTTTAGTCTGTCTTCCCATGGCCCTTTTTGCATATGATTTTTATTGCATCATGATCTGAGAATTATGCATTTATTATTTCTGCCTTTCTGCACTGAATTGTGAGGTTTTTGTGTCCTAGTACATGGTCGACTTTTGTATATGTGCCATGTACCGCTGAGAAGAAGGTATATTCCTTTTTATCCCCATTCAGTTTTCTCCAGAGATCTATCATACCTACTATCTCTAAAATTCTATTCAACTCCTTAACTTCTTTCCTGTTTATTCCGAGGTTGGATTTATCAAGTTCAGAGAGGGAGAGATTAAGGTCCCCCACTAGTATAGTTTTGCTATCCATTTCTTCCTCTAATTACCTTACCTTCTCCTCTAGGGGATGCTATACCACTTGGTGCATATATGTTAAATAATGATATTGCTTCATTCTCAATGGTGCCTTTTAGCAGGATATAGTTTCCTTCCTTAAGTCTTTTAATAAGATCTATTTTTGCTTTTGCTTTATCTGAGATAAGGATTGCTACACCTGCTTTTTTTTTTACTTTAGCTGAGGCATGATATATTTTACTCCAGCCTTTTACCTTTACCCTGTGTGTATCCCTCTGTTTCAGATGTGTTTCTTGTAAACAGAATATTGTAGGATTATGGTTTTTAATCCATTCTGCTATCTGCCTCCATTTTATGGGAGAGTTCATTCCATTCACAATTATGATTATTATCTGTTTCTTTCCCTCCATCCTGTTCCCTCCCATATTAATGCTTATATTTTTTCTCTGCTTCTCCCTTCCCCTCCTTAATAGTTTTCCTTTTGACCACCACCTCTGTCAGTATTCCCTTATCAGCACCCTCCCTTTTTCCTCCCTTTCCCCCTTACTTCTCCCTCCCTTCTCACCCCCCTACTTTTATAGCCCTTTCCCCCTCCTACCGCCTGTAGGATATTTTTATACTTAATGAAGTATGTTATTTCTTCTTTGCACAAGGAGTGACAGGAACAAATCTCATGCAAAGCTCCTCTCCCCTCTTTCCCTCTAATATGATATGTTTTGAGTCTTTTCTCCATAAAGTCCTATGCTTAACTGGTTGTGTTATTCTCTCCTTGCACCAGATCCAATGAGGGAAAAGCTCATATAATACTCATCTCCCTCCCTTCTTTTCCTCTGCTATATTGTTTTTATACCTCTTTGTGTGGCATAATTTACCCTTTTCCACTTCATTCATTCCTCTTCCATTGAAGTTCCTTTGTAGCCCTTAATAAGATTTTTTTTATTGTCATTTTGTGTAATTTATACTCATACACTATACTTGTCCATAAACAGTTTGCTCTTATTAAAGAACAAGATGTGTGTGTGTGTGTGTGTGTGTGTGTGTGTGTTTTCCTTATTTACCTTTCTATGTCTCTCTTGCATCTTGTAATTGAAGGTTGAATTTTCCATTGAGCTCTGGCTTTTTCATCAGAAAAGTCGGGTGTTGAATGACCATCTCTTTGCCTGGAAGAATATGTTCAGTCTTGATAGGTAGGTGATCCTTGGTTGTAACTTGAGCTCTTTTGCCTTGTGAAAAATTGTATTCCTCCAATCTTTCAGTGTAGAGGCTGCCAAATCCTGTGCGATCCTCACTGTGGTTCCTTGATATTTCAGTTGTTTCTTTCTGGCCACTTGAAGTATTTTCTCCTTTACCTGGTAGTTCTGGAGTTTGGCCACAACATTTCGAGGACTTTTCAGTTTGGGATCTCTTTCAGGAGGTGTCTGGTGGATTCTCTCAATTTCTATTTTACCCTCAGGTTTTAGTATTTAAGAACAGTTATCCTTGATAAGCTCTTGGAGGATGTTGTCCAGGCTCATTTTTTTATCATGATTTTCTGGCAGGCCTATGATTCTCAGATTATCTCTACTGGATCTGTTTTCCAGGTCAGTTATTTTTCCATTGAGATATTTTACCTCTTTTTGTAATTTTTCATTCTTGTTGTTTTGTTTGACTAATTTTTGGTTACTCATAGAGTTATTTGCTTCAATTTGGTTGATTCTAGTTTTTAGCGAATTATTTTCCTGTTAGTTTTTGGAGCTCCTTTTCCGTATCACCCACTTTTCTTTTTAAAGAGCTGTTTTCTTCATTATAGTATTTTTCTAATTTTGGAATTTTGATATTAAAACAATAATTCATTTTGTCTTCTATCTCTTTCATTTGGTTTTCAAAGTACCTTTTGAGCTCCTCTAGGAAAGCTTTCTGTGCTTGGGACCTGTTCCCTGTAGATGTTTCAGCTGTTGGTGTGGAGTCAACATGGTCTCCCTCTGAGTTTGGTTTCTCCTCTGCAATCTGCTTTCTACCCATTTTGAGGCAGGGCCCTAGCCAAGCCCTTTCTCTAAGGTTCCCAAGCCTTTACTGTTTAGGGTTTTGCCTTGGGGCAATAATTACTGTGTTTTCAGGGTCGGGGGGGGCATTAGAGCAGGGTTCACTCTGCCATCCTGGTCCTTGGAGGTCCTGATTGGGGCTTTTTAAATTTCTGGGCTATGGAGTGGTAGTCCCAGGAGTATTTGCTGTCCCTGACAAGGGCCCTGCATTTGGTTCTTACCTTGCTCTTTCCAGTCCCAGCCCTTTGGTGATAGCCCTGGTAGTGGCCCTTGTGGTTGGTTGGACAACTTGCCCCCCTCCTTCATCAGGCCTCTGTGAGCCACGCCGTCCCGGCCTGCTTTTGACTTTGTCCCCTTTCAAAACACTGCTGGCTTCAGTTTGAGGGACCTAACAGAGGTTGTGACTTGCCTGTGGTCACACAGATAAGAGAATCAAAGGTGGAATCTGATCTGGGGTCTTTCATATGCCAAGGACAGCACTCTGTCCATTATCCCATGCTTAGGCTGGATCAGGAAAGTAGTATGCAGTGACCATAGCAATGTCTTTGGTTGGAACAACAATAATCAAACTGAACCCTGTGTAATTATAATTACCTGTCGGCCTTTGTTTTTGTAGAGGACCAATTTAATCCAGCTTTACTCTTCTAGAGTCAAGTTTTAGTGTGTCCCACTATGACTGATCAGGCCAATACAAGCTTCGAATGTTCTGCCACAGGTCGGGCACAAACAGTTCATGTAAACAACTGGGGTGGATTTGCTCATCTCGTGTTTCTCCTGAGCTATTTTAATTCTGCTTTGCTCATAGAGCACAGCACCTTCTCTGATGAGGTCATGCCATACTGAGTGGTCCTGTGCCAGGGTCTGCCATGTCACACAATCAATTCCAAAGTTCTTTTCAAAAATATTTTGTAACTTTATTTAATTCAAGTTCAATTTAGTTTTCATTGGCATTGGTTGTTTGTAAGCTTTTGAAAGTAGTGGCAGGCACATAAGTAACCAACACATATAGCTCATTTGGTGAATCTTCATTCTTATTGCATTTCCTGGACAAACACACTGGGATACAGTATGAAACATTCTTTACTCCTTGGCCCAGCTTTGTTGAGTCTGGTGTCAACGCATACTTTTGGAGTTCCCATTCCTTTCATGGCAAATCTACGGATTTCCTTTGGAGTCCAAGGAGCCTGCTTTTTACAGTCTACTACAAGAGTCCCCCTGTGAATGTTGATGGTATACTTTCTGGTCCCCACCTCAGTGATGGCACAACATCTCTTCTTTTTCTCTCCACCTTTCTTTGGGGGAGCCATCCTGCCTGGGACCAGGTTGGAAAGGAAGGGCTCAGAGGGTTGTGGGAGAACCTAACACCCAGTTCAAGAAAGGACCTCAGTGCCTGGTGTCTTATCCTGCCAGGTGATCTTCAAAATCTTCCTAAGATAATACAAATGAAAATGATTCTGTTTCCCAGCATGGCGCTGGTAGACCATCTAGTTTTCACAGGCATACAACAATGAGACCAGCACCATGGCTCTGTGGACCTTCAGCTTGGTAGTCAGCCTAATACCTCTTTTCTCTCACTCTTTCCTTTGGAGCCTCCCAAACATTGAATTAGCTCTGGCAATGCTTGCATCAACATCATTATCAATGTGTATATTTCTGGAAAGTACACTGCCAAGGTTAAGTGAACTTATCCACAGCATTTGAAACTTCTTCATTTGCTGTAACTGATGGTTTCACACATGGATGGTGTGGTGGTGGCTAATGGAGCACCTGTGTTTTCTTGGTATTAATTGTTAGGCCAAAATTTTCACTACACAGTCCCAAAGAAGAGAAATGAAAATTCATATTCCTCCCTTCTTTGCTGAGGTGGGGGACCATGGATTTGGAATGTGGCTTAACTAACTATTACACTTGATCAATGTGTTGGTTTGGCTGAACTGCTTTATTTACCTTTCTTTTTCACTCTTTTTTTTTTTTATAAAGGTTGGTTCTCTGGGTCAGGGAATGGGCAATCATGTGGGTGGAAATAATGTAAAAATAAAAGCTACTGATTTTTTTTAAACAGGGAACTGTGAAAAGGCTTGGTCCTCTCTGTCTCTATCATTGTCTTTTTCTCTTCTCTGTTTCCCCCTCCCTCCTTCTCCTTTCTGCCCCCCTCCCCTAGAATGAATTGAGATAAAGGGCTGAGAGGGAGTATTTTTCTCCCTGCCCCCCCCATGCCCCCAGCAGAAAATGGAAACTTAGAGCAATAGTGTAATTAGGTGAATGGCCTGTGCTTTCCCAGGCAAATCTCAAAGAAGAGTTCCTGGGTCTCCAGTTTCCTTATCCTAGCCTAAATCTGAAACTAGAGCTTTTGTGAGTGGTCTTTCCATGAAAATTCAAAATTTCCCAAGAGATAGAGTTCCTGTGTTATACCACTCGGGCACCAGTCTCCTAGAGAAAGTTCCCTAGAAGAGTGTACCTGTCTGAGAAGGAAAAGGACACCTACCCAAAAGATTTCCCTGCCTGCTGGTGACTGGGGGCAGGAAGAACTCAACATTACTAACCCAGCTCTTGCCTTGAGTTGCTCAGCTGAGATGAATTGGGAGCTTTTTCAGTAGTGGCCTAGAGAATCTTTACCAGGGGAATTCAATCTAAAGAGATATTTAGATTTCTTTATTCATACTTGGGCTCCTATGAGTCCTTTACATCTTATCCATTTTCTCTGTTATGTGAAATACATGCTGTTCCATACCGATTATGCAGGTTGTATATTGAGTACAAATATGGGGAGTTGGGGATCCTGGTAACCATATTTAGGAAACCAAAAATACCAGTTATGTAAGCAGTCTTTCAGAGGTTTATGAATTAGTTCTGGGTGGCAATGAAGAGGAAAAGAGAAATTAATCCTCTATGGGTAGTCCCAGGATTGAGTCTGATCCATGGGAGCCCAGCGGAGAAAAAAGTGCTTTCACACTTTCAGATTAAGCTGCTTAATCGTCTTTCTTCAGTACTTCAAGACATCTGTGATCTCTTTGGGGTTGGGTTGCTTTTCTGCCACCAGATCACAACCCCTGGAACCAGAGTGGGGCGGCCAGGGCTTTGTGCTAGTGAGTTGACATTTGGAGCATTTGTAGTGACAGCTCTTACATCCCTTCAGTAGATAAAAGCAATTGGGTTTTGCACCTTATTAGTAGGAAATGTTAATAAGAATAAGAAGCCACCAGATGCTTCTTCATCTTTCACCTCCAACCCTGTGGCAACAACCTAAGTGTGCTCCTCCCCAAACCCTGCACTCTTGAAGCTCTTGAAGTCTCTCCAAACTTGAGGTGTCCTGAGATTTCTGTCTCTTCTTCTACCCAATGAACGAGATCCTGGAGACTCTCTCCCTCTACCAGGACCTTCTATCTTGAGGTTCAAGGGCTTTCCCTGCCAGCTGAATTTGTTGAATTAAAAAGTTGCCCCAGGCATATATTTTGGTTCGTCAAGATTTAGGTGCCAAAATTGCTAGCTATGACTCTGCAAGTCACTGTGCCCTAGTAGGTGTCTTTGTGAGTTGGCACAGTCAGATCAATTTGTCACTTGGCAGCCAAACTTTTGATGATGAATCTCACCAATTTAGTCTGGTCTTCAGGTGACAGTCAGTCACTGGATGGTACCCAGAGCCTTCCCATTTTGGTATAATTTGCCAGGCTATGAGCTCTACCTTTGAGAAGTCAAGGTCACATACATGATATAAAAAATCAGAGCAGGATTTTAGTGAAGAGATCACTAAACAATATGCAAGAAAAAGCAAGTATGCATGAAACATATAGGCATCTATGACTCACAATAAGGAAGAAACAAGGTTCCTGCTTATAAGGAGCATGCAATTTAATTAGGTAGCCAAGACAGACATGCAATCAACAGAAATTTAATAAAATAAAATAAACTGATGGAGTCAATTGGACAAAAGTATCAAATGAGATAGTCCTTGAGCTTTACACAAATAGAAGCATGGATAAAATATGGTGGGTGGGAAGAAGGTTGGGATAATATCTTGAGGTGTAATTAGTGCTGTTGTCGTAATCATTTTGTTATATGGGGAAAGTTTTAATAAAAACATCCTTATTTCAGAAAGTTCAAAAACATTAATTATAGATAATTACATTGATGGGGACTGAACCTGTGATTTTGAGTTTGCATAGAAAGTTAACAAAAGTTCTAGTGGCATAGGGAACTCCCAGATCAGGAAACTCTCTAGTAATGTTGGTTGGTACCTTGTCTGTAACTTCTAGTTTTAGAAAGTGGTCTAGGACACTTAACAGATTAAATGACTTGCACAGAGTCATACAGCAAGTATGTATCAGAGGTGAACTCACTCCTTCTGGCTCTGATTGTTGGTGTCATTCAGTTTTCAGTTGTGCCTGACTCTTTGTGGCCCAATTTGGGGTTTTCTTGGCAAAGATACTGGAATGGTTTGCCATTTCATCCTCCAACTCATTTTATAGATGAGGAAATTGAGGAAAACAGGGGTGAGTGAATTGCCCAGGGTCACACAGCTAGTAAATGTCTGAAATCAAATTTGAACTCAGGTCTTCCTGATTCCAGGTCCAGCACTTTATATACTGAGCCACTAGCCAGCGTCATAGGGCAAGAATACCCCTAAAAGGCAGCTTGGGAGACTTCTGATCCAGATTCTGTTCCTAGGAAGCAGGATTTGCTTTTCAAATTCTTAGTGACAATGCCATTATACATACACATATATATGTGTATATACATACATACATAAGCATGTATGTATGTATATACTTTAGAAACATTTCTGAAGAGTGTGGACTAGTTCCTTTAGCATTGCTATGCAAATAACCCACCATGATATGACACTGAATTTTCTACATAATTGGTACGGGATGGGTATGCTAAACCAAAAACCACAATTTAAACAATTCAAAATATTTCACTGTCAGTATTGCCCTGGTAGAAATTATATACAGTTTTTTCTTAATAAGATGTTATTAAAAATTCCTAGCATAGTAAGTCAATTTGGAATATAGATAAGAAGCAGAAAGCTATTTAGTTCACACTAAAAAAATCAGTTGTTTCAGTATAGTACAAAAAAAGAGTAGCCCCTTTTTCAATATAGAGAATTGTGGTCTCTTAACCCTAACCTGGACTGGCAGTAGCCATAACTGGCTCTCCTTTCTGGATAAATTCAAATATAAGTATTTTTACTCTCATGAGAATCAAGTTGGGTGTCATCTAGTCTATGTATATATAACATATTCCATATCAGAAGAATTCAACAACTCCCCATGACATCTTTCTACTATCAGCATTACACACACACACACACACACACACACACACACACACACACACACACACACACACACAC
>NW_027187308.1:8582084-8616147 GCF_028583685.1 Petaurus breviceps papuanus
CACACACACACACACACACACACACACACACACACACACACACACACCCCTTCAGCTTCCTAGGTGTGATTCTTCATATCTTTCCAACTGTCTGATGGGAGGAAGGCCTGAAAGAAGAACTTAAAATTCAGATCTAGGTGGACCTTGTTTTTACAGTGGAGTCAGTAAGTCTTCTTCAATAAGAAGACCTAAGTTTAAATCAACCATCTGACACTTATCAGCTATTACTTAACCTGTGTTTGCCTCAGTTTCCTCATATGTAAAATGAGGATGACAATAACAGCTCCTACCTCCCAGGTTCGTTATAAAGATCAAATAAGACAATAATTGTAAAGACCGTAGCACATTGCATGGCATATGTCTATACTGTATAAATGCTGCACTTGTTGCTGCTGTTTTTGTTGTTGTTAAAGATGGTCCAGTGCTTGCGTGGGGCCCTCTACCTCTGAGATTCTTGGGTAACTCCACACAAAGTGACCAATGGCCACAATCACATTCCCTCCTTCCAATAATAGCATTTTCTGCATCCTGGGATCCTGGAAGCATAATAAGGTGAAGGAGAGCACATCGCTCTAGGTCCTTGACATTCTCCAGCTGTCAGCTGGGAGGCTCCCTACACAGATTTTGCCATTGACTTGCCGGAGACATCATGTCTGATATCAGCTTCTTCTGACATCTCAGGCTGCTCTCTGAGGCCTATCCTCTGTCACTTTCAAAGGAACCAGGCATAAGTTATTTTTGTTTTTGTTGTTGGGGTCCACATAGGCCACAGAAAATTGAGGTAAGATACTTCCCTTAAGAGCAGATGTTCCAATTTCATTCTAGATGCCAGAGTACTAGACCAGGAGTCAGTGATCTTGAGTCAGACCCTTAGTAGTTGTGTGACTGGACAACACAATCTCTCTGAACCTCAGCTTGTGGTAAAACAAAAACAGCAAGAGGATAGGAGTGACACCTTAGGCAAGTCACTTAATAATAATAGTTGTTATTTACAGAAGGTTTTAAGATTTTCAAAGCATATTTTATAAATATCGCATTTTACAAATGAGGAAACTGAGGCTCAAAGAAGTTAAATTATTAAGCCCAGGTCACATAGTTGCTAAGTACTGAAGAGAAGAGAAGAATTTAGGTCTTTGCTTAACCTTTCTGGGTGTCAGTTTATTCTTCTGTGAAATGTTAAGGTTGCACTGGAAAGCAAGAGATGCTGAGCCTGGGGTTAGTTGGTCCATCAATAAACATTTATTAAGCAACTACTTTGTGCCAGGCATTTTACTAAATTCTAGGGATACAAAGAAAGTCAAAAGATAGTCCCTGACCTCAAGAAGCTCACCATTTAATGGGAGGAGATTACACATAAAAAGAAGCTGGAAAGGGGTAGGGCAGAGATAGAAGGGAAACATGATACCAGCTTGGGAGCAGGATGAAATCTGAACAGCACAGCAAGGTGGGAAATGAAGGACTGGGTGGGGTCTATGAACTTGCCCTTTCTTACATATTGAAAGATTTACATATATATATATATATATTTGCCTTTTGGAAGGAGGAAGGCAGGACAATTGGGGTTAAGCGACTTGCCCAAGGTCACACGACTAGTAAGTGTTAAGTGTCTGAGGCCTCATTTGAACTCAGGTCCTCCTGATTCCAGGGCCGATGCTCTATTCACTGTGCCACCATTTTTTTAAAATGAAATTTGTCTCCTTTGCAATCCTATGTATTTTAAATTATGCATTACAAAATATTCTGAGAATTCTGATCTTTACCAGCCTGCCTTTGGGTTAATAAAAAAAGATTAAGAACCCCTGGGTTAGATATTCTCTAAGGTTATTTCCAGTTATGAAAGTCATGAAAATGGAAATGATATTTTAACTGAATGGAGGGCTGTTCAGAGAGAAAAGTTTTTGTTTTTGTTTTAATCTGAAGTATTATAAAAGTAGGCATAATCAAGGCTCAGTGGTAGTTATCATCACAGAAAGTTAGAGACAGGAAGGTATTAGGACAAAGCACCATAAATGCAGTACATAGAACAGGCTTCCTTAGACAGGGAGGCAGTGCTGCCTCCATCTCCCCAGGAGGGCAGGTTTCAGAGTTGGGGAAAGTGGACAAATGATTAAAATTATTGGATGTCTTCAAGAGAACTACCCACATACATATATCCATTTTTCAAAGTGAAAACAAAATTCAAGGCAACGTAAGTGCAACTAATCCAGTAAATCCCCTTCAACAGACAGTAAATGAAGCACAGTAATTATTTAATCCAATGTGCATAAACTGAGGTCGGATTTGAGGCCCTGTGCACAGAGCTGGGCTGGGAGCAGCAGTCAAGGCCTTATGCATGTGGGTAAGAGAGGCTGAGGGAACACTGTCTTCTTCCTGGCTAGTTGGTTAATGGACCTCCTGTTAGAGAAAGACCCATGGCAAAGGGCGAGCTGAGATGTACCTGTTGAAGAGGACACATCAAGTCAAACTATGATATCTGGCCAGAGCTTTGCATCTGCTCTGGGCAGGTGAGATCCTACCCATCCATACAGTGGAGTGTCCCACTCCTTCATCGGTTGGTCCCTCAGCCTGAGAAGAGGGGCCTTTATTTTCTACCTGCTCCCTTCCAGTGTCATTAGGGTTACTTGGACCTGGAACAACAGTGAGGTTTCCCACCAGGGGCAACTGGGAGGGATTTTGAAGCTATTCATGAGCTTGCTGCTCCTTCTGGGCCTTGGGAAAGATGGGGAGTCGAGTCACCACCTAGAGATGGAACCAACAGTCTTAGATATTGTATCTCCCTCATGGAAACTGAGTTACTTGAAAACTAGAACTAGCCTGTTTTTGTATTAGCATTCCCAGGGTACCAGGGACTTGATGGATGAGCCAGGGTGCATCAGATTTCTAGGCAGAGATGCCTAGAGAATGCCACCATCATTTATAAGTAGGCTTAATTTTTTCTGAAATTAATTTTAAAATTTCGACTATATGCAAAAACACCAGGAATTTATAGCTTATTCTGAAATGCTACTTTCTTTTCTTAACTTTGATTTCTATCTCTTTGATATTCCTGTGCAGACATCTAAGTGTGTATGAATTAAAGCCCTACCACAGGCAAGGCTGCCCTGAACATCTGTGACCAAATGTACAAAAGAATTACTTTTGCCCTAACACTAATTTTTTCTCCCTTGTTGATCTTTGTAGCTGCCAGTGCTCATTAGTTTATTTACGAGATAGGGAGAGTTGTGCAATGAATTTCTCTTCACCCAACATTTGAGGATTCCTGAGGTTGTAGGCCAAGGTTGGGAGGTCAGTTCCTTTCTTCTCATCTTTGTTTTTAGAAAAACTATAAGCCTACTGAAAAGCAGATGCTGAATTTCTTCTACTCTTGTCCTCTTATTCTTTATCTTATTTTATACTTGACTCTGCTCACTATTATACCCAGTTATTGGCCCTACTTCTTAACTATATAAGTTATATACACATATATGTATGTGTGTATATGTATATATACACACACATACACACAGATATAACCAGATGGGTTGCTGTTCAGTTGTTTCAGTCTTGGCTAACATTTTGTGACACAATTTGGGGTTTTCTTGGCAAAGATACTGGAGTGGTTTGTCATTTCCTCCTCTTGCTCATTTTACAGATGAGGAGACTGAGGCAAACAAGGTTAAATGACTTGCTCAGTGTCACACAGCTAGTAAGTGTCTGAGCCTGAACTTGAACTCAGGTCATTTTGACTCCAGGCCCAGTACTCTATCCTTTGTGCCACCTAGCTACCCAATTCTCTCTTGAGAGATGAGAGAGAAATAATGTGTATGTGTATACCATTATCTTCCCTATAATCTTGACCTGCCTTCCTGGCTTTTCATTGGTAGAACTAAAACATTCCCCACATTCCTACCTTGAACTCTTATCCATTAACTATGTCTAGTTTCTTCCTTCTGAAAACTTAATCTTATTGTTATTTACAATTCTTCCACTAAACCATGTTCCGTTATGGTTTCCCTTTTGTCAAACTAATCAGTGTATCATTTCTTATCCTTAACATAGAATTCTAAGTGTTGAGGGCAACATGACTTGTTCATCTCTCAGCTCTGGGCATTTTCACTTGCTGCTTCCCATTTCTCTCCTTCCTCATCTCTGCCTCCTGACTTCCCCAACTTCCTTCAAGTCCTAGCTAAAATCCCACCTTCTACAGGAAGCCTTTTTCAACCCTTTCAATTCTAGTGCCTTCCCTCTATTAATTATTTCCTACTTATCCTGTATAGTTTATGTGTGTGTATACACATATACATATTTTTTGCTTATCTTCCCCACTACATTATAAACTCCTCAAGGGTCAAAGTCTTTAACCTTTCTTTGTATCCTCGGTGCTTGGCACAGGGCCTGGTACATAGTAGGTACTTGATAAATGCTTCTTGACTAAGGTCAATACACAGATGATTTTCCGTGGTCCTTGCTGCATTTGAATGTGAAGTGCGTAAGTGATTAGGCACTGGGCCGTAAGTATTTTACTGGTATAATTTACTGGTATTTTCCCCGGGTAGAAAACTGCTTTATCCACTGCACCATCTAACTACCTGTGATAGTAATGGCAATTAAAGATTCCCCTGTATTGGCTTGGTTTTCAAACTGATTGTGTTAAAACCCAGAGCTTGTTAATCCCACCTGTGGGATGGACTTGTTGATGTGAAAAGAGAGTCCTGAACTGGGAGGAGCTGGTGACATAGACTTGCAGAGACACAAGAGAGAGGCAGAAGAACTTTTTGGAAGCAGCACCCACGTGGAGGCAGAGAGAGACTGAGAGAATTGCTGGGAGCCACTTTGAATTGCCCTGGACTTTTGAGACCTGCCCCCTGAGCTGTCAAGGACTGAGGAGACATAGCTGTTTTGCTGGTACTTTGTCTGTCTGTTTTGAGGTTGTTTTGCCAGATTTGTCCACTGGTGAAAGACAGTCCTGTTGTTGAAGAAGTCCTGGAACCTGGCTTTTGGTTAAGAAGCCCTGAGACTGTCCTGAAGACATAGAGTGAATACTGTCCACTGGTGAAGGACAGTGCTGTTGTTGCAGGGGTCTGGGAACCTTTCTGTTGGTTCAGAAGCCCTGAAGAAGGATTTTCTTGTTGTATGTTTACAGAAATCCTGGGAGAGGGTTTTGCTAATGTTTTCAGGGGTTCTAGGACTGTTCTACAGACAGAGGATGAATTAATGAAGGGACTGGCAATGTATCTTGTGGCCTTACTAAGCCTTGTCTCCCCAGGAACTAAGATTGCTGAGAACTTGCCTCTTATCAAGATGAAGAAAAGACCTCCACTTGGGTAGTAAGTGCTGTACTTAAACTTGATGTAACTCTGGGGTAGATTCAATTGTGATCCAGGGGTGGGGAACTTTTGACCTTTTTGTGCTCTGTGATTGAACAAATGAAGGTATTTTACTTATGTTTGGAAACTAATCTCCATTTGAGAAGAGGGGCTTTGTGGTGGACTAAATGAAGGTACAGCCTAGGGGTGGAGTAGTATTTAGAACCAGGACTCTGTAATTGATTGAATGATTGGAAGGTCCTGGGGTGGGGTAGTCCTTGGAGATTATTTAATCACCCTTAGTAAATGCTGTATTTTGAATGATGTCATATTTTGACCTTCTCTGTTCTTGGTTGGTCACTGAATAAAATGGAGAGCACCTATGCTGGTATTTTGAACCTTGGGAAGTTGCCTTTCCTTGGCATTATATTACACTACCCAAGTTGTTGTTACCCAGCTGGAAAAAGCTTTGAGGGTAGACTTCTCATGAAACTGGTCTGGAAGCCTGTTTTTGTTTTTAATTTATAGTTTCTCCAGAAGAAATAGTTTCTCTACCTTAAAATTGTTTCCATGCTTTTTCCTCAGGAAAATAGGAAGAACAAAAACTAAGTCCTTCCCTGAAAATGGAATAAAGATGAGAACCAAACTTAATTTTTTATCTAGTTAATATCATTATTTCTACCTACCTGGAATGTTTGGATTCAAAACCCACTTATAGACGATGTCTTCTCTTCCAAAACTCAAGGTTAAGCTATAACAGGAAGAAACTACTTTTAATCTTAAAGGAATGGTGTAGAAAGTAGTAACTATTCTTGAATATTAACAAAAAAACCTGTATTTTATCATATTATGATCTTTTGCTTTTTCTAGATTTCTACAAATGTTACCTGAAGTCTTCTTGGGACAGAGAATCATGTTAGAAGGCATTAGGGAGTATGCCAATTTGGATACATTTCTGTCTCCAGAAATCTATATCCTTGGATATAGATTAATGATTGTAATGGGAATCTGAAGAATCTTCCCTGCCCCTTGGCCCTTTGATAGCCTTAAGTGACTCTGGGAACCTTCCCTGATTTGAAAATATACTCTGCACCCCTAATAGGCTGAATGGGATCACATGGAGCCTGTGGCAGGAGGCTTGTTTTTCAGGAATGCCCACACCTTGTTACTTTGTGTTTGGGCAGGGGGTCAAGAGGGTTGTGACATTCTCTGATCCAGGAGAAGGCTATATATACCCTGATGTGAGATTTTGTTTTGGGGCTCACTTTGGGAAGAGTTGTGTGATTTGGCCATTTGAGACTCTGGGCAGCCGTTGAGCTCCCCAGCTTTGAAAATCCAGATGTTGGTGCTTCCCTCTCTGGTAACTGACTGGATATGGATGTAATGGTCAGACAGTTGGAAGCCCTGTCTGCTAATCTGTTTTTCTGAAATTTTCTGCCTGCTTGTAACTTCTGTTTGTATTCTCTGAAGTTTGGGGTGCTGACTTTTTCCCCTGAACTAGGTAAATGATATATGTTTGATTGATTAAAGCAAGATTGTTAACCCATTTTGAGTTGCTTTCCTTTAGAAAAGCAAGATCTAAGAACCTGTGCTAGCAGCCCTCCTGGGTATGTTAGGGTGCTTACTGCTACAATGATAAATTAAATAAAAGTATTTCTTGCAGACGAGTCTAAATCATATCATAGCACTCATTTTTCTTTGACATTATGTAATAATAATAACAGATAACTTTGTATGTAATTTACTAGGTACCAGGCACTAGGGTAAGTTCTTTACATTTATTATCTCATCTGATCCTTACAGCAAGCTTGGGAGATAGATACCAATATTACCCCCGTTTTACAGATGAGGAAACTGAAGCAGGCAGTAGTTAAGTACTTGCTCAGGGTCACACAGTGGGTAAGTATCTGAGACCAGATTTGAACTCAGTTCTGACTCCAGGCTAAGAATTCTATCCACTGCTCTACCTAGTCTCCCCTTCAATACTAACCTTGCTAAATTCAGAGAAGCTACAAGAAGACTGGCCAGTGGGTAATAATTTCTTTTCTTTTTGTCAAGGCCAATCATGTAGGAAGTGAAGAAGGAAAAAATATTAAATGCCCCCAACATTCCAGGTACTGTGCTAAGCACTTTTTATAAATAGTAATATCTCATTTGATCTTCAGGGGTAGATGCTATTATTATCCCCATTTTACAGTAGAGGAAAATGAAGCAGATAAAAATTAAGTGACTTGCCCAGGGTCACACGGCTACTAGGTGTCTAAAGTAAGGTTTTAACTCTGAGATTCCTGATTCACATACCCAATACTATCTAATGCAGTGAGAAAAATGGGTTGAGATCTCTATAATGACACAGTGAACCCATACTGATGAAACTTACTTTTCTGAAATACAAGAAATGAAAAAATTAGAAAATTCATTACTGTTCAAATTCCTCTGAAAAATCTTGCCACAGAATTTATTCTGCTTGACTATGTATATTTGTTATGAAGATTCTGTCATTTCAAAATTTCCAAAAGTTTGGGAGGTTTGATGAGTGTGGGTTATAACTATAGGGTTTTTGAAAAGAAAGAAAGAAATTAGAGTAGTTTAAGTATTTTTTAAGAATGTGCAAGAGAGAACAGAAAAAAGGGCAGAAGGAAGCAGAGATAAGCAGGAACAGCTTTGAAAGCTGCATGTTGAACTTATCTCCTTCAATGGAAAGGAGAGTTTCCGTGACCGAGATTTGTGGTTTTCATGTGTGATTCTCCTTTTCTGTCTACTTTGCATTCAGAAATGTACATTTTATTTGATGTTTGTTTGTAAGCATAGAATTTTTTTACAAAAGAAGCTAGAAAAAAAATGTGCTACAATAATGAGAAGTTGCATGTAAAAGATGGTGTTCGGAAACCTCATTGATTAGTGAGCACAGATGACTAAATGTTTTAGCCAAAGAGAATGGAATGATTTAAAACTGTGACAATTATAAGATATCAAAAAGGCTGCCTCCTTAATGAAATTAGCATGGGTTCCTGCAGGACTCTGAGACATCAGTCTTTTGATTTTGATTCCAAATGAATTCAATAAGAGGAAATCTGATTTGAATTTTCCAAGTGGTGTGCCCAGGCATCTATGACCCAAAGGGATCTTCACAGAACCATAAAAGCAACATGTTCCCTAATGTGGAGTAATTTTCAGTCCCTGTTATACAGAGCACCCTGTAATCAAGATTATTCAGGGGCCTTAATGATCCAGTCTGATGCCACCTGCCTGTTGCCCCATTTTGCTATCAAAATAGAAAAGCAGGGGATGAGAGCTATGGAGCTATTATTCACTCAAGCTAGTACAGGCATTTTTCCTTCCTAATCCAGGATTCTCACTGACCTTTTATCTTGCCCTCCAATCCTGTCAGCTTTTCCTTTAGAGATTAGAGATATTTCCTTGGGACAAAAGTCCCAGCCCTATATAATTCCCAAGCCCTGTTTATGAAATTCTAGTAGAATAAAATAATTTGTAAGTGCCCTCCAAATTTGACCTGGGGTTCATATGCTGCAGGAAGTATATAGACTTAAGAATAAGGGAAAAAAGGACAACTGAATTTAACAACCAAAGGGTAGTGCTTTTTGGGTATGATCACAAGTTAATCAAGATAAGCTGTTGATTACCTTCAACTGACCTTTTCTTGACTAAAAATATTTATCACAAGGGCTTTGTTTACATTTTTTCCCAGTGGGGTAAAAGGAAATGGAGGAGAGAGAAAATAGATGCTTATGATTGAAAAAAATCAATTTCAAAAAACCTCAGAGGTATATAATTCCCCAAGGATGGCTTAGGGTAGGTAGTTGAGACATAGGAGCATTGGTTGAGCACTAAAGGCCCCAGTAGGGTAGCAGGGATGCAACATGAGATGATAGGAACAAAGAAAGGAAGAATTAAAGGGTTATCTGAGACAATGATTGGGGAGAAAAGAGAGGAAGACATGGGAAGAGAAATTTTACTTTACTAAGAATTTTTCCCAAGAGGGGCAAATGGAAAGTGGGAGGGTTAGAGGTAGCCTAGGTTCCCCTTTCCTCTTTGCCATCTCAGATCAACAGGAATGCTTTCCAACAGGGCAACAAAAATTAACAGCCAGAGTTGAAATGAAACAAATCAACCCAAGGTGATTCTTATAGAAAGAAGAACTGAAAATCGCCTCATGAACCTGGAACTCCTCTTAGGATTCTAAATCTAGAGTCAAAAGGGATCTCAGACACCACTGTCTCATCTAAACTTCTCATTTTGCAGAAGAGGAAAATGAGTCCTGGGAGGAGTCAGTGAGTCTGGTCTTAGGGGCAGGATTTGAACCCAGATCATCTGACTTAAGTCCTGCTATTTTTACTGAGCCATATTGACTTACAAAGACTGGAACTGGGGTGACTTGGACTGCCTCCTTTCTCCTGGTTGCTATACAGTTATCCCTTCCACATTGTGCAGGGGTTAGGGGCATGGCCCCTCCAAAATCTTGAAAATCTGTATAAAAAAGTTTGGCGCTTCCTTCAGTAGGAAGAGGTCTGAATTATTATGGTATTAAAAGATAAAATATGTTGATATTATACAATACTATGCATGTGTTTTATGCATTTCTGAGTTTCTAAACTTTTTCTGTGTCATCTGCTGGTCTTCATCTTCAGCTTCTACAAAGTGCCCCCAAAATTCCTATTTAGTTTTTTATGCTGACCCATGATATATCAAAACTGTGATGGAGAAAGTCACAATGTGGAAGGGATAACTGTAGTTTAGGCATTGTTTTTTCGAGTTAAGCCCTTGGTATTGTCTCTTAAACCTGACCCTGTTCCTTGAGCTATTAGTATTAAAAATATTGATATGATGATAGCTAGATTGAATCCTGTGACAGGATTTGAACTCATGTTTTCCAATTCTAGTTATTTCCAACTCTATTATGCCACCTAGCTGCCACAGTGGATTTGAGGTCCACGAATGAGAACAGCCTTAAGCTTAGGATGGAGGAAAGGGGACAACCATAGAAGACGGTACAACCCAGCTGGAGATAAGATTGCAATGTCATGACCAGAACCATTCCTCAGTGGGTTAGGAGACCTCAGACATGGGGATAGCCCAGAGACAGGAGAAAGTTCACATTTATTGAGGAAGGAAGGACCTAGAAGCAATCCTGCTGAAGGTTTTTAATTCATCATAGGAATAAACAGGCAGCCAGCAGGAGAATTGCTAGAAAGATGAAGAGGTCCAGCTGCAGTCTTCCTGGGTAGAGGCCAGTGAATCCAACCAGGCTTCAGGATTAGCTTAGAGACAGAAAAAAAGCTGGCTGTTAAGAGAAGGTGGATCCCAGAGAAGAGAAACTGAGAAAAATGAAGAACAGGCCCAGCTGCAGTGGTCTCTTGGTATCTTCCTGAGACAACAATCCAGCTGGTCACCCTGACTCCTTGAGTCACAGATTTCATCCAACCCCATGGTCTGGAGAACAGAGAGCATGCAGCAGGATTTAGAAGGGGGGCCAAACAGTCCTGGACCTGCCTCAAAACCATCTTAGAGGGGCGGCCAGGTAGCACAGCGAGTAAAAGCACAGGCTTCAGTGTTGGGATGACCTGGAGATCGAATCCCGGGCTCAGACACTTAGCACCTACCCAGAAATACCTGGCCATGTAACCTTGAGCAAGTTATTTAATCCCAATTGCTTAGGGGTGGCCAGGTGGCTCAGCGAGTAAGAGTACCAGCTCCAGCATTGGGATGACCTGGGGATCAAATCCGGGCTCAGATACTCATCACCACACCCAGAAATAACTGGCCATGTAAACTTGAGCAAGTTACTTAACCCTGATTGCTTAAAAAAAAAAAAAAACCAACCAACCATCTCAGGAGGGATAGAGATCTAGTAACTTCAATATATACTGTCAGTATGAGAAACTGAATTCAAACTTAATGAAAAATTAGGGAAGCTATGAGAAGAAACCTTTTAAATGTAATGAATGTCAAGAATTCTTCAATTAGTCAGTGTAAAGAATTCATATGGGAAAGGTCATTTATTTATAATTATTGGATAGCCTTCAGTCATAAAAAATCTCAAAAATACTTGAAAACTCATATTAGAAATTCTATAATACAATTTATGTTGAAATACTGTGAGAACTTTTCTTTTTCTGAACATCAGTGACTGCATATAGTAGAGAAACTATGAAAGTAAAGCATCAATCAGTAGACATATCAAACACTTACTATTTGCTAGGTACTATGCTTGGTGCTGAGGACACGGAAACAAAATAGTCTCTGCCCTCAAAGAGTTTTTATTTGATATGCGAAAACCTTCAGTTTGACTTCACATCTTATTTAATATTAGGATAAACCCTATTAATGCAATGAATGTTGCAAAATCTTTGCTCCCTATTGTGTCAGAGAATTCATAGTAGAGGGGAAATTTATACATATGTGTTAGCCTTTTTCAGAAACTCGTTGGACTGAGGGGTGAAAAATGGACAAGATGGGGAAAGGGGGGTTTACATATTCACTTGACTCTGGTGTTTAGTGGTTTAGGGAAGATGTAGTTTCCTGGGGGAGAAGGGACTTGACTTGGGGAGTTCTGGATTGCTGGAGTGGAGGACAGCTGAGAGACACTATGGCTGGAGAGATTCAGGAGGGTCATATGGAAAGAGGGTTTGGGGCATAGACGTTCTGACTAAATGATGGGGAGCAGTGGAAAGTTTAAGCTGGTAGAGGTGATGGGACTATAGCACAGCAAGACCAGATATGGGAGTGGGATGGAGCGTAGTTCTCAGTAAGGTTTTGTTCTAATTCACAGATGTGAGGCTTCCTCCTGCATTTCTCTTCCTCCAACCTCCCTCCCACTCTTTCTCCCTCTTTCTAGTTCAACCACTTCCCAATTCTGTAGCTCCCATGAAGAAAGACAAGTTCTCCTGTTTCTCTTAATGGCTTTAATTAGCCTTGGGTGTTCAGACTTCTAATGTCTAAATTTTGCTTCAATTCCTAGGCTAATTAAACCAAGGTTTTAATTGTCTTGCTCTATGTACTAGTGTTTGGATGCAGCTTTGAGAAGGTCAACAGTAAACACAGAAGGGAAAAAAATTTAAATATCTGCTTTTCCAATGCTGATGGCTAGGAGCTCATATTCAAAGAGAAAGAGAGATATGTTGATTATTTTAGTAACTCACTAGAATCAAGAGAATGCATTTACTAAGGGTGTCACCTAGGATGAAATCACAACTATGGCTGACTGGGATTCATCACAACTACAGCTGGTTGGAGGGAGTTAGGTGTTGCCCATGATCCCCTTTACCACAAAGGCCTGGTTTGAAAGGAAAGCACACTTCCCTTCCTGCCCCCCTAGAAGGCAGGCAAAGGATGAAGTAATAGCTAGAGAGAAAATTACTCCCTAAGGTAAGCATGAGTTCTTAGGAAGCTCCATCTACACAATGGAATGAGGGGGTTAGAGGAAGTAAGGTGACCTATGGTATTAGCAACCACACTAACACAAAGGGTGGGCTGCTAGCACAGATTTTTTTATCTGGTTTTCTAAAGGAGAGACAGCTTTAAAGGGGTTAAACATTACTTTAAATAACAGACAGATAAGTATGGATAAGTAGTCCAAGAAAGAATTCAAAAGACCAGGCTCCAACTGTCTAAACAGAGTAACAGATCTCTAATCCCCAGACCACGGAGCACCAAATCTGGGTTCAGGCACAGCCAGGGGGCTCCTTAACAACAGCTACCCAGAGGTTCATCTGACCAAATCACAAAGAAACATTCTTCCCAAGAGTAAGACCCAAAGTAAAACACTAACCTCCACGTATGTATAGTTTTCAACTAATAGGCTCAGAGCCAGAAGGCATCACAATCCATGTGATTCAGTGCCTAAGTAGCTCCGTACCAAAAGATGCGAAAGCCTCCCTGTGAGCAAGCTTCTCCTTAGGCAAGTTCCTTCCCCAAGGCAATATAAATCTCCCTGAATCACCTGATGGGTTCTGTGTGACTCAGGATGTCACAGCTGTGAACTGGTCTGGAGCTCAAAGCAGCAAGACATCCCTATACCTTTAGACCTGGGAACGCATGTGGCCAGGGAAGGTCTTATATTATATTTACCCTACACCAATAGCTCTAATAGCCCACTCAATATTATTCACAGTTTGCACATGTAAATATTGGAAAA
Organism: Petaurus breviceps papuanus; assembly: GCF_028583685.1. NCBI lineage: Eukaryota > Metazoa > Chordata > Mammalia > Diprotodontia > Petauridae > Petaurus > Petaurus breviceps. The sequence continues at coordinate 8,595,525 of NW_027187308.1, forward strand.
CCAATACTCACTGCTTATCGCTTATCAAACTTTAGAGCGCTAAGTGCCAGGCACTGGCACTATATGCCAAACATTGTACTAGGAAAATTAAATAACTCCTCTACTCAAGGGGCTTATCTTCATAGTAGAAGTTTAATAAATGCCCATTGAATTGAATTGAATTCACTTGTACTTGGCCACTATTTAGCATTTTTATCAAAGATGTGGATAAAGGCATAAAAGGTTTGATCATGAGATTTGAAGGTAACACAAACTTAGGATATATAAGTAACATTTTGAATGATAGTCAAGATCTAATGAGACAAAATTTAATAGGAATAAATAGAAAAGTTTTATTTTTGAATTTAAAAAATCTATTTCAGAAGTAAAAGACAAGAGAGATGACTAGATCATAGTTAGCCTGAAAAAGGTACTGGATATTTCCACAATATGAAATGTCAGTCAAAAAGAAAGAAGACTAATACAGTCTTATTTCTATTAATAGAGAGATAGTGTTGATAGTGTCAAGGTCTAGGGTGGTTACATTTCTACTATATTCTTTCTTTTTTTTCCTTTTTGGAGGGCAATTGGGGTTAAGTGACTTGTTCAAGGTCACACGGCTAGTGTGTGTGTGTGTGTGTGTGTGTGTGTGTGTGTGTGCGTGTGTGTGTGTAAGTGTCTGAGGTCAAATTTGAACTCAGGTCCTCCTGACACCAGGGCTGGTGTTCTATCCACTGCACAACCTAACCCCCCTTTTCTACTGTATTCTACATACATTAGGGAGGGCACTGACCCTCTAGAAAGATTATTAGGATGATGAAAACTCTAAAACATAGAAGAATAAATTGAAAGGATTAGCGATATTTGACCATAAAGAGAGATGAGTTAGAGGAAAAATAAGCCATGATGCCTTCAAGTATTTGTAGGGTTATGTAGAAAAGAGATTAGTTTTGTTCTTGTGGCCCCAGAGGTTGAATTGGAAGTGATGACAGAATTTACAGAGAGTCATCAGTGGCACATTGGATAGAGTGCCGGACCTGGAATCAGAAATACTCATCTTGTTGAGTTCAAATCTAGGATAATACACATACTAGCTTATGTGACACTGGGCAAGTCACTAAACCCTTTTTTGCCTCAGTTTCCTCACCAGTAAAATGAGCTGCAGAAGAAAACAGCAAACTACTCTAGTATCTTTGCCAAGAAAATCTCAAAAGAGGTCACAAAGAGTGGGACACAACTGAAATGATTGAACAACAGACTTAAGTTCAATGTAAGGAAATATTTTGTAAAATTAGAGCTATTCCAAATTGGAATGAACTGTCTGTGGAGGCATTGGGTTCTCCCTTCACTAGAGGTCAGGAGAAGATTGGAGTACCAGTTCTCAGCCAGATACCAAATGGCTTCTAAGTCTTCCAAGTCTAAGATTCTAAGACTGGCCTAACTCAGTTGAGTCCGGTGATTCAAACTCAGGATATGAATGCACTGAGACACTGTGGACAGTAAAAATGCAATGATAACAAAATTTACTGAATGAATTTACTTAAGATTAAAAAGATTACAATTTAAATGAAATTGCTTCCTTCTGCCTCTGCATTCCATCCAAGGACCAGACTCAGTAGGACAGAAAGTCATTACTGTTAGACTATGGGAATTCTGCTAAAATCATTGGCATTAACTCATACATAGGCTGGGCCTTTTAAGCCTCAGGTGGCAGGGAAGCCACACTAATAGTAATCCCAACAGAGCCTCCAGGCTTTGGAGGCTTAAAGGAAAACCAGTTCAAGCCACTTGGACATAAAACAGGAAGCACTCCTGCCAAACATCTCTCCCCTTGCCCCCACAGTTCAAGACCTCGTCACCCTTTGTTGGTACCGTTGAATAATCTCCAAACTGGTCCTCTGTCTTCCAATCATTTCTCTCCAATCCATCCTTGACAGCTCTATTCCCTAAATGATCTTCCTAAGTTACAGATCTGATGTCATTTCCCTGCTCAAAAACTTTCCCTGACTCCTTAATGCCATCTGTATCACATGCAAACTCCTTTTCTTAGCATTTGTTGTTTGTTAGATTTCAGAGAGAACCAAGGACATCACAGATGATATCTTGACTCATAGGTAAATAGTATTTAAATTGTCAGTCTCAATCTTTCTTCCAGAGTCATCAAAGTCCAGTGGTAAGTAAAAAATCAAGACTATTGGCAAATGCCTGTGATGCAGTGAATGACCTTGGTGTCTTCAGAGCAAGCTCTAAGAGCTCCCCAGTGCCTGCTTCAAACACCCTCATGGCCATTGGAACAAATTGTTCTCATCTGCTGGGAAAAGGCATAAAGGCTAGGGTTAGACATATCCATAATTCACCAATGGGTTTGAGGCCTATTATTTGCCCTCAACTTGGTGTAGCAGCAAGCACCCCAGTGTCCCCAGGGTGCCTGCTCACACAGGTTCTTGGATCTGCTTTGTTAAAGGAAAGCAACTCAAAATGGGTTAACAAGCTTACTTTAATCAGTCAGACATAAATCGTTTACCTTGTTCAGGAGAAAAGGTCAGCACCCTGAACCTCAAAGTATACAGGCATAATTATCAAGACAGAAACATCAAGTAGACAGATTTCCAAACTGTCCAACCATTACATCCATACCCAGTCAACATCTGGGTTTCCACATTCTGGGTTTTTCAAAGCCGGGGGACTCTCAACAACGGCTTCCCAGAATTCAGATCAAATCACAGAACACTTCTCAAAGTGAGTCCCAAAACAAAGCTACACATCAGGGCTTATATAGCCTTCTCCTGGCTCAGAGAATGTAACAACCTTATTGACCCACTGGCCAATCAAAAAGTATCTACTGAAAAACCAGCCTCCCACCCCAGGCTCCAGGTGCACGTTAGCCTAGGGGCAGGGAAGATCTTTAAATCTGCATTTCCATTACACTTGGTCTAGCCCATCTTCTGAGACAGTTATACTGGGATGTGGCCACTGCACATGCTACATGTTCCTTGAGCTGTACAGGTTCTCTCTTGTGTATTTGAGCAAGCCTAGAATATATTCCTACCTCTCTTCTACATTTCCAAATGGTTATTAGATTTGGGATATTGGTCAGTGTGTTAAATTTCCCAATGAACCAAGATTCAATTTTTCATCACTAATATTCTTCTAGTAATGCTAGATGACAGCAAATTATATGAGTCTCTGTCTCCAAAGAATTAAAGTGTAATATACTGGTATAAACAGAAATTTCCAGGTCACACCTTTGGTGGTATTTGGATTGGGAGTGGGAATTTATTGCCTTTTATTTTGTTCTCTTCTCCCATTCTTTAATTTCTAGTAAAAATTATTGTTCTCAATACCAGCAGCAGGTTCTATGCTAACAATGCATTTCAAACCTGAGTAGAGGGAAGAAGAAAGCACAATTATTCTGGGACAGAAGGGGGGGGTGAGTGAAACATTACTGTTACCTTGAATGTAAGTACAAGAAAATCCTTATCTTGAATGTAATTTTATAAAAAATACCACAACAGGGGCAGCCAGGTAGCACAGTGAGTAAGAGCACTGGCCCCAGTGTCAGGATGACCTGGGGATCGAATCCAGGCTCAGACACTTAGCACCCACCCAGAAACACCTGGCCATGTAATCTTGAGCAAGTTACCTAACCCAATTGCTTAGGGGCGGCCAAGTGGCTCAGCGAGTAAGAGCACCAGCCCCAGTGTCGGGATGACCTGGGGATCGAATCCGGGCTCAGATACTTAGCACCACACCCAGAAATAACTGGCCGGGTAACCTTGAGCAAGTTACTTAACCCCAATTGCTTAAAAAAAAAAGTAAAAAAAAATACCACAACATCAGTTGTGCAGTATGTTGGATCACTTTGTCAAGAGCCTAGAAGTCCTTGGAAGGGAAGATAGTATGTAAGTGATACAAAACCTCTGCTAAAGTTCTCCTTCAAGGAAATTATCATGGTATGAAGGTCACCTTGGATTTTCAGAAGCTACATCATTTGGACTGCAAACTCTGGCAATCTGTTCCAAACTAGAAGATGTTTGGAGTTGCACACAGAATCAGGCAGGATTTCTGTTGTCCAAGGACCAGCCTAATTGAGTTGAGGGATATGCATTCATAGAAGGCTATCCATAATTTTTCTCAACCACAGAAACTTCCGTTTTTTTTCTAATCCAGTGATTATACACATATATGTATATACACACAGACGCACATATTTTTGTGCATATATATATATGCAAATTGTGTGCTTCTCCCCTCTCTGAAGACCTAAACTGGAGTGTTGTTCAGTCATTTCAGTCATGCCTAATTCTATGTGATACTTTTTGGGGTTTTCTTCACAAAGAGTGGTTTGCCATTTCCTTCTCCAGCTCATTTTGTAGATGAAGAAACTGAGGCAAACAGGGTTAAGTGAGTTGCCCAGGGACACACAGTTAGGAAGTGTCTGAGGCCAGACTTGAACTCAGGAAGATGAGTCTTCCTGAGTCCAGGTCCAGCACTCTGTCCACTGTGCTGCCTAGCTGTATACTGGTGTAAATATAAATCTCCAGTTCACACCTTTGCTAATGGGAGGGTTTGGAGTGAGAACATGTGCTGGGGGTGGGGTGGGTAATGGTAGTTGTCATCTGTCTTGTGATCTGTGTTCCTGAAGTAAATATCTACACTAATGAATTAGGGCTTCCTTAAGTCTTTTTTTTAAATCAAAAATCCTTTAAAATCTCATTCCTGGTACATTCTTCCTTCTGTACTCTACCTACTAACTTTCCTGGCTTTCTTCAAATCCCAACTAAAATCCCTTCTTTTACTGGAAGCCAACTCCTGTTAATTCTAAGACCTTCTCTTTATTAATTATTCCCTTTTGACCCTGAACATAGCTTGCTTATATATATATATATATATATATATATATATATATATATATATTTGCACGTCATCTCCCTCATTAAGATTGTAAGTTCCTCGAGGGCAGGAATTGTCTTGGCCTCCTTTTGTATCCTTAGTGTTAAGCACAGTTCCTGACACATAGTAGGCACTTAATACTTGTTTCTTGATTGATTGAACTTGAAACATTTTGTGGATAATATTTTTATCTTCTTTTTTACATCCCCATCATTTGCCAATGACTCCCCTCCCTCCCTCCCTCCCTCCCTCAGTCACAAACAGAACACTACCTAATAATGGAGAAGCAAAGTTAATGATAACAAACCAACCCATTTTCCAAATCTGACAATGTTCACATTCTGTCCCTGTAGCCTGCCACCTCTGAGAAGCAGGAGACGTACTTCATCATCAGTCCCATGAAGTCATGCTTGTTTACATTACTGAGATACTTAGGGCTAGATGAGGGCCAATAAGAATGAAGCTGCTTATTTAACAAATCCCAGCCGAAGAGGATTGTGTTTCCTTTAGATTCATTCAGCACTTAACAGATCCCAGACAGATCCTTTGCCTCCTTACTCTTTGTGAGCCCTTTGACTGATTGATTGTGGATAGACCTACTCACCTTTAACTTGGGGGCCTGTCACACACCTCAGGAGAACAGGATCTTGAGGGAATTGAAACATTATTCAGAAACATTCAGTAAAGATTTCCAGCCACTGGCAATACCGAGTCTGACCTTTATGCTGAGTTTTATTCCAACATTAATCACTTTACCATCACTTGCAAAGGACGGGTCATTGTGAACAGTGCCCTTTTTATAGGAATCTCCATAGCCAAAATACAGAGAAGGCTCTCATTGTTTAGCACACTGAGGAAGTAACCATATGTACAGTGAAATGACTACTTTTCACAAAAGTAGGTTTGCTGAAAGCTCTTGGTAGAGATGAAGGGCACACTTTATGGCAGCTATTTATTGTTGCTATTAAGTCTTTTATATGGTAGTGGATTGCTTTTTTAAATGTTTGCACAGCAATAAATGAAATGTATATGAGCTTGGAGGTGTCTAGAATGTTACTTCTAATTTCCCATAACTGGTAGCCAAATCTCTTGTAAACTCTTGTAAAGCCATAACTGCCAGAGGTTTTCACCTAAAGGTATTTACTGGCATTGACTGATTTTCAGTCTCCTGGAGACTTTAATATTGTGGGAACATGGGGAGCCATTGCCCGTTTTCAGGGAGCCTGGGTTCTAAGGGGAAGGCATCCCCACCTTGAGTTACCCTATGAACGTTAGGTATTTCTGGGGCCTTTTAAGAGCAGCATTCTTGTAGAAAACATAGGGATATTTTGCTATATTTCCCGAATTTTCTTCCAAAATTTATCAACTCTATGTCACAGAGACAATCTATCTTACAGAGATGCTATGAGTGCCTTATAAACCACCAAAGACTATAGAAATGTGAGTTATGATTAAGGTTAAAAAGTTCTGTCTGACTTTGTACTCTATATGTAGTCTATGATAGCAGCAACATCCAAAGTTACCCAAATTATTCTTTTTCATTAAAAGGTATTAAAAACCATCTTCAAATTTTAATTAACAAAAGGAACTCAAGCTCAGGACATTTCCATGTTTCGCAGTGGCCTAAGCACAAAAAAACCAGTATGTAAGGAGTCAGGGACTTCTCCCTCAGTCGACAAGCATGACCAATACAGAAGCAGGGAAGCTGAACCCAACTGAATTAATGCTGTATCCTATGAATATCCTTTCCATCCTATGGCTAAGCAGTTTCTTAATTGGGTCATGTCATTTTCAGTTTTGAACCTCAACTATCACTTAACTACAAAAGAGTGAAATGCTATATGTCTAACCCAGGGCTAAACTGTTCTTTACTTGAGCAGATATTACTATTGTAATATGTTTTTCCTTCTGCTTTAAATTCATCTTTAGAAAGATGATTCCCTGGGGCACTTAGGTGATACAGTGAATAGAGTAAGGAGGATCTGAGTTCAAATCCGGCCTCCCTCGGACACTTGACACAATTACTAGCCATGTGACTTTGGGCAAGTCACTTAACCCCAATTGCCCTCCAAAAACCAAAAAAAAAAAAAAAAAAAAAGAAAGATGATGCCCCCATATTGCCTTGCTTAGTGAAATACTTCTGTCTTTGTGAAATAATATCCCAACTTCATCAGAATTAAGATATTTTTAAAGAACAGAATCCATTTTTGTGTTTGTGTTGTGAGGATCCATAAACTTAGTAGATTTTTCTAGATGAAAATAATGTAGGAGTTCAATAATATGATGAGTAAACCAAAATACTTAACTTCAAGTTTTGGATAAAACAAATGAAATCTCTAACTAAAAATGGCTATTTACAATGGTCATAGGATAGCTGAATACTATCTAACCCTCACTCCTTATTTATACACATGAAAACTAAGGCCCAGAGAAGAACCATGAGTTAAGTGCCCCTGTAGGACCCAATGAAGAAGGAGGAGAAGAAGAAGGAGAAGGAGAAAGAGGAGGATATTGGGGAGAAATATTAAATATTTGCACTGAAGAGACCTGTTGGTTTTGTAGTACACATCTGCTAACCACTCTGTATCCTTGGCTCAAAGTGTTCCCCATGACTGCAGAAAAAAAAATGTGATGCTTTCAGAAACATTTCCCCTTTGTGTAGCCCAACATATTTCAGAAGTCTGTGTTCTTAAAACTCGTGGTCGAAAAAAAACACTAAACCTTATGCCTACATTTCCTGAAAGCAAGATCAGCCCAGAGTGGATTCAGTAACAAATTAAGCCTGCACTTTAGACACCAAGTATGAAGTTCAAGTCAGGAAGAGTGCTGGCATTGGAAATGACAGCCGCTTCATCACGCTGAGTCAGTCATTCAATCCTATTATTAGTTAGTAGGGATTGAGTGTTCTTTGGCATTTCATGAGGGCCAACAATAGGCTAGACCCTGTATAGAACATGGAATTAGACACGGTTCCTGCCCAGTGGGCTTGAAATCAAGATTAGGCAGACCAGACACTAACTAACACAGACCAGAAGTCTGGAGTGAGAACAATTTGAATTTACTTGGGGGATCTAAGGTCATTCAGTCCATGATGACACTGGCTTTTCCTCCAATGAGCACTTATTTTTCTCTGTAACTGTCCACACTACAAATGGTGTGATGATTTGAGAAACCCTCTGGCCATTTTCCATGAAAGGTGTGAAATGACAGGAATTGTCTTTCATTGATTATCAAGCAAGTCCCAGCCTTCTTCTTAAAAAAAAAAACAGAGGTTAAGGGACTTGCTTGGGGTCCACAACTACCAAATATCTGTAGCTGAATTTGAAATCAGATCTTCCTGATTCTAGGTCCAGTACTCTATCTAGTCTGCCAGCACCTTCCTCTACCCTAGAGCCACAGAGGAAGTGCCAAAAGGCAAATACAGCAGCTAGGAGACCTTGGTTCTGTATTTTGGGGTTGAGAAGAAAGAAAAGGGAGGGGAAAGAGTAATACTAGAATGAGGAAAAAGAGGAAAGAGCTTGCTAATAGGTAAAATTTGGCTTATGAGTATACAAAGCTGCAGAAGATGAGGAAGAAGGTATTTGATGAGCCTCATTCTTATCTGAACTGAGCAAGGGAGGATTAAACAAACAAACACAAATGGTTTGGTGCAGAAATATGTTAAACTAGACATGGCATAGAGGACAGAAGAAGTTTATGAGTCTAGGAGGAGTCTGGCAGTGAATAGTCATAAGCAAACAGTCTTTAACTTCAAAGGGTAGATGGTAAAAGGGGTAGCAAAAGGAGAAAAAGAAAGTAAAATATTGATCAGCGATCAGAATCTGACCTCACCAAAGAAAGGAGGCTCAGAAGAGTCTGATCAGATCATTTCAATTATAGATTACTAGTGCTCATCAAATACCTTTTCTCTTTACTACTTTTTTTTGCTATTGAAAAGGGTCAATGAAGGACAATTAGGGGAAAAAAGTAGAAGTGGAGAAAATAGAGAAAAAACATAATTATTGATAATAACCATGAATGTGAATGGCATGGTTTTATTATAAAATGGAGAAAAATAGCAGACTTGATTACAAAGCAGAAAATGATCATTTTTTACAAGAAAAACACTAGTTAAAAATGAGGAGTTAAAGCAGAATTTATTATATCTCATAAAAATTTTTAAAAAGCAAGGACTTTGATTTTTAAGCAGAGAAAATGCATTATACTTAAAAGGCACCATAAATAATACCTATCTGCAGCTCTTCTTGGTCTCAGCTCCATAGAACAAGATGCTCCTGTCCCTGCTTTCCAGCTTCCTTTTATGTGTTGTCTTCACCCTTTGTATTGTAATCTCCTTGAGGGCAGGGACTCTTTCTTTTCCTTATTTATATTCCTGGCACATGGTAAGTGATGGCATTAACCATGGTTTTCCAGTAATGTTATCTGCAAGCTCACAAGCTGGATTTTTCACATTAATTACAGTACTATCATGGAATAATTATTTCATTTTTAACCATATTAGGAATTTTTAGCTATCCTTCTATTCCTCTTTTTTTCTTATTTCTTGCACCTGTGATGTCAACAGCATGAACTCCAAATGTAGGGACTTTCAACCATACAGATTGGTAATTAATCTGTAAGTCAGAATGTTAGAAAGTTTCCTAGAAGTGATGAGAGCTTAAATGATTCATGCAAGATCATGTGGCTAATATCTATCAAAGCAAGACTTGAATGTAGGTCTTAACTTCAAAGTAAGCCATCTATACACTATAACACAATGACTTTTTTTGTTGTATTTGGAGGAGAGAAGGCAGGGTAATTAGGGTTAAGTGACTTGCCTAAAGTCACACAGCTAGTAAGTGTTAAGTGTCTGAGGCCAGATTTTAACTCAGGAAGATGAGTCTTCCTGACTCTAGGTCCCTCACTCTATCTACTGCATCACCTACCTGGCCTTTCTCTATCTTAACCTTCTATATTTTAAATATTATATATATATATTTCTATATTTTAAAATATATATATTTTGTGTGCATGTTATACACAAAACCCTAAATCTACACAAGAAGAATTAAAGCACCTACAGGGCAGATAACATGTTTTCCTTTGTATTCCTAGTCCCTATTCTAATGCCTGGCATATACTAGGTGCTTAATAATTGCTTGTTGAATAAATTACTTGATGTTTTGAATGGTTATCTACACTGATATAATTGTAATATTTGAGAAAATGTCAGACCAGCTGGAACTACATTTAAAAAAAGGCTTTGCTAGTCTAAGAGCCATCTGTGTTTTTTTCTACCACATTATTTCTGTGAAAAGGTCCAGTAGAAATTCAGCAATGAAAAATGGTTTTCAAGAAACACACTGTGCAAATGTAATGCAAGACAGAGTTGCTTCAAGAGAAATGGTCTTGTACACAGATTCTCTTGCTGTCCATCAACTGGAGATAGACAGCAAGGCAAGAAACGGGGGTGCCCCAAATGTCACATAAATGTTGGTTCTGATAACTGAGCCAAATACAATATTGACATAGCTAAAAATGAATTAAAGAACCTGTCATACATATGTGGGGTTCTTCCCCTCTCCCAAGGAAAAAGCATTTGGGAAAAGTTCAGCCATATAAAAATGTTAAAAATAGCCAGGAGGAATAGATTCCTTTGGTCCACAGACAGAAGCATTGCCATCTTCTCAGCCTTACTTAGTCTTTGTGTTTTGATGGGAAAATGCTGTTGGATTGCTCTTGGTCCTTTGACGTGACCCAAACTATACATTGTCCTTGGAGTGTGTGTGTCAGTTAATTAGCATTTATTCAGTGCCTACTGCATGCTAGTCACTGGAGACACCAAGAAAAGCAAAAAAAAAAAAAAAAAAAAAAGATTTCCCCCAAAAGGAATTCAAGTGCATAAGGGGGGCTAGACAATGGAAAAAAAAAAAAAAAAAAAAAAAAAAAAAAAAAAGAAAGACTTTGCCCTCAAGGAATTCACAGTCTAGTAGGGGGGGGGGTGAGGGAAGAAAACACATGAACTACCATATACGAACTGGCTATGCAATGGATTCATTAGAGTTAATGAGCAGAGGGAAGGTACAAGCAATAAGAGGGACTGAGAAAACTTGCAGAAGGCAAGACTCTAGCTGAGACTCAAAGGAAACCAGGAAAGCCAGGAGGTGAGATGGAGATGAGGAAGGAGGGCATCCCATGAAGGCAGACAGCTAGTGAGCATTCTGAGGCAGGAGCTGGAGTGTTGAGTGTACGTGTGTGCTCATGTGTGCACATGTGTATATGCGTGTGCATGCGTGTGCAAGCTTGCATGTATGCTTTTCATTTTTCTTGTTGGATGAGTAAAAGATGGTGATATGTTTACACTGTGAGCCAATGATATTTTCATGTTTATAAATGGACAGATCATTGCTGCCCAAGGGCCATGCTATCCGCCTTTCCATATTAGTATATGAGCATTTTAATGAGAAGAAGAAACTTGCTTAAATTTGAGTTAGTCTTGGGGGTCACCCTTTTAATTACTGAAGGGGGCTCCTTAATGGAAGAAAAATATTTCTTTATTTTTACTTGTTTTTACTAAATGTTTTATTTTAAATATAATATTAAACATCAATGTAAACAATTGAACTATCTTATTATTTACAATTAAATTCAGTTTAATGCATAAAAATCAACATACTATGCTTGTAGAGAAGGTAGAGAGCTATGGATTAGATAGATTTAGAATTGGTTGTACAAATGAGTTCAAAGAGTGATTGCTCATGGTTCAGGGTCAACATGGCACAATGGCCTTAGTAGACTGCCTCTTAGGGACTGGTGCTGAGTAATGTGCAGTTCAACTTTTTTTTTAATCAATGTCTTAGATAAAAAGCATATAGTTATCCTTTCCACATCATGATTTTTCCCGTGGTGGTTTTGATATATTGTGAATCAGCACACAAAATTAAATAGGAATTTTGGGGAAGTTTTGCAGAAGCCACAGACAACACACAAAGGCCAGCAGGTAATGCAGGAAAGGAATTTTTATTTAACATTGACCTACACATAGCCTATGATACAATACATAACCCAAATTTTACAATATGGTACCATAAAAGAAAAAAAATTCAGACTTCTTTGGTATGAAGACGGCCAAAAAATTTTACTTGGATTTTCAAGATTGCAGGGGCACTGTGCCCCTGACCCTGGTGATCTGGAAGGGATAATAGCAGATAGCATGTTCATCAAATCTGAACATGACAAAAAGTTGGGAGAGATAGCTAATTCACTGGTTAGAAAAATCAAGATTCAAAAGCACCTTTAAAAGTTAGAACAGTGAATATAATATAATGAAGTTCAAAAGGTTTAAATGTAAAGTCATAGACTTATGTGCAAAATAATCTTACCAAGTTAATGTGAACAAATAAAAAAAAAACTGACAAAAGTTTTGAAAATTCTGCAACCACTCCCTCTCCCAAAGTGGCTTGGCACATGACTTATTTTAGAATTCAATTTCTTGAAGAAACTAAATAGTCCTCCTTGGATCATGTGTCATCCACAGGATAGGAAAACCACACAGTAGCTCCTAGATACATGTTTGCTCATTTGCTTTATTCTCAGCTTTGTTTTGGCTATGTAGACTTGCCTTGAAATATGAAATACATATTTGGAATATATACATATACCTGCCCACAGTGACCAATTCTATACAGTTGACTCACAAGTTTATATACCTGGCCCTCATCTCTTTTCTGCATAATCTTCCTCCTTCCTCCTTTAGTACTTAATTTCTGTCTAGTAGATATCTCTACCTGGATGTACCATAAGCATCTAAAACACACCAGATGTAAAACAGAACTCATTCCTCCTCTCCAAAACAATGTACCTCCATCGCTAACTTCCCTATAGCTGTTGAGAACATGGCTATCTTTCCATTCATTCAGATTCACAGCCTCATAGTCATTTTTCTTCATCATACAAGTCCAGTCAGGTGCCAAGTTTTGTTAATTGTCCTTGTACAATATCTCTCCAAAAAAACAAAAAAAGGAAGGTGGAGCAGATAGGTGGCACAGTGGATAAAGCACCGGCCCTGGAGTCAGGAGGAGCTGAGTTCAAATGCAGCCTCACACACTTAATAGCTGTGTGACCCTGGGCAAGTCACTTAACCCCAACTACCCCCAAAACCAAATAAGCAAACAAATAAAAACCAATATCTCTCCTATATATCCTTCCCTTTCCCCATGCAACCTCCCATCTAAGCCAGGCCCTCCTTTCCTTCTGCCTGAGCTATTGCAAAAATCTCCTCATGAATCTCCCTGCTACTTGTCTCTTCCCTTCCTCAATTCTCCTCCACAAACTGCCCATCATGTTCTTACAGCTCAGGTCCCATTGAGTCTCTCCCCTGCTCAAGAAGCTCCAGCAACTCCCTATTACATCTAGTATAAAATGTAGGCTCCTCTGTCTGGCATTTAAAACCTTTCACAATCTGGCTTCTGCCTATCTTTCCAGGCTGTGCTGCAACACATCATTCTTCTCCAAACACTCCATGCCAGGCAGACAGACCTCCTCACTGTTCCCTCTACACTGTGATCTGTTTTTATGTGTGCATTGGTTTGTCTCCTCTCCTTTGCCCCTTGGAAGTCCTAACAGTTCACTTCAAAAGTCAATGTGATTGTGAATGAACACAAGGCCTTTCCCATTCCATTCAGCTGTTGGTGTTCTTTACTCCCACCTGTAGTCTCCTAACATTGTGTGTGTGTGTGTGTGTGTGTGTATTTTGTATGGACTTGTCTGTGTTCCTGCCAATTCCCTCAGCAGAAGGTGGGCTTCTTGAGGAGTGAGAGATTACAACATGTTTATTTTTCTATCCCTAGAACCAAGCACAGAGCCTGGAACACAGTAGGCACTTCACAAATACATGGACTCAATTATTGCATAAGTTTAGTTTATAGGAACTTTTTCTGCCTTGGTTCCCTGGTACTTTCCAAATGGATAAAAATATATTCAGTTCATTTTCTAGAGAATAAAATTCTTCAGCAAGGAAGTAGATAAGCCCAATATCAGTGACAAATCAGCTATTTTACAACCTAAAACAAAGGAGTGGATCATGTGGATTACTCATATAGACCATTCTAATATAATCCAAGTTGTCAGACCCTTTTCTTCACTTTGGCAGTATAGACCTAGGTCATGAAACCAGCCACAAATTTGTTTTTAATTTTGTCCTACTTGATTCCAAAATGACATCCAAATCATTAACTAAACAGATGCACATTGACTTGGAAAGGAGGGAAAAAATGAGGCATTTGTAAGCCAAACTGAAAGGCTGCTACCTTGCCAACTCCTCAATTCACTTTCGGTGGCTATCACAGGAACAGTAACACCCAAGCCAGGAAGGAGACTGCGGCAGACAATCTTCTGAACTAGGTGCAGTGATCCTGATCACTGAAGACATGGTTGAGAAAAAGAATGAAAAATGCCATGCAATAGTTTAACTATAAAAACGTGGTTATTGGGTTATCTTTTTCCTTCTGCTACTGGTATGATAAATTCATTAGAGAGAGAATATATCAAGCCCTTACTCTGTGCCAGGCTGAAGGCATTTTTACTGCCATGCAAACAAGACAGTCTTCTACCCTTTAGGGGAGCTTGAAGAGGGAGGAGATGAATAAGGTGACAGGTCTGAAGAGTATCTTACTATCTCTTCTTTTGTAACTTCTATTTCAGTCATCCCAATAATATTTCTATCATGTTTGTTGTTCTAATGGATCCAAAATATAGTTGAAGAGTGAGTCCGTGCATAAGTATCATTTGTTTTCAGTTGAATTAAATTCTACAAACATTTTAAAATGAAATAATATAGTAGCTTTTGTTACTTTTCAAAGTGCTCCAACAACCACTACAATCTCAAATAGCACTTATGATTGACTATCATGAACATGCTACGCTGGGGTCTGGTAAAACAGAGAATAACCACTTGGAAAACACTGGTAGAGAAATAGAGTATTATAGTGGAAAGAGAGTTTGTCTGGGAGTTGAAATCTGGGTTACAGTTCTGTGCGACTCTGAGGAAGTCATTCAGCCTCTTGGTGTAACAGGCAACTCTGCAAGACTGAGTTGCAGGGGAGCTACAACAGTGGATGGAGCTTCCATACTGGGAGCTCTATCTCCTGATGAAGTCACAAATCCAAGCGTCCTCCCCCCAATCTTGATCCCCTCCAAAAAAGAGAGAAAAGAAATGATGCAATTACTTTCTGTAGCTTATTATGCTGGTCTGGGCAAAACTAGAGAGTATGACTAAACAAACATGGCTTAATTAAGCTCCATAAATATTTCTAATAGCACACGCATTATGAAGTTAGCAAGACAAAAACCAGCTGCTAGTTCTCTAAATAAAGTCCAAATAAAAATGTGGTGAAAATGTCAGGTTATTAATGTGTCATGCCAAACTGATTTTCCTCTTGTCAATTCTTTTAATCAGGAAGTAGCTAGGTGACTTGCCTAGAGGCAAGAAGTCCTGGGTTCAAATCTGGTTCCAGACACTCACTAGTTATGTGACCCTGGGCAAGTCATTTAACCTCTGTTTGCCTTATCTACTGGAGAAGGAAATGGCAAATGACTCTAGTATCTTTTCCAAGAAAACCATATGGACAGTGTGGTTCAAAGAGTGATGAAGAATTGTACACAATTGAACAACAACAACAACAACTTTTTTTTTTGCTTTTTGGAGGAGGGAAGGTAGGGCAATTGGGGTTAAGTGACTTGCCCAAGGTAACACGGCTAGTTTTTGTGTTAAGTATCTGATGCCGTATTTGAACTCAGGTCCTCCTGACTTCAGGGCCTGTGCTTTATTCACTAATAACTCTTTTAACCAAATGGTACAAATGGGCAGCTAGGTGGCACAGTGAATAGAGTGTAGAGCCTGGAGACAGGAAGACTCATCATCCTAAATTCAAACCTAGCCTCAGAAACTTACTGGCTGTGTGATGCTGGGCAAGTCACTTAACTGTTTGCCTCAGTTCCTTATCTGTACATTTAGAAGGAAATGGCAAATCACTCCAGTATCTTTGCCAAGAAAATGCTAAATGTGGTCAAGAAGCATTGGACACCACTGAAAAATAACTAAACAATAACAAACAGAACACAAAGAACACACTAATTAATGTTTTAGGTTTGTTACAATGAAACTATCCTCACTTAACCAATCAACCAGCATTTATTAAACACTCACCACGATGTGCTATTCACCATTAGAGGTGCTGAGAAAACAAAGACAAAAATGAAATAGTCATTGATCTCAAGGAGTTTATATTCTGTTGAGGAAGAGGTGCATTAAAAAGGTATTTATACATTGTACATCTAGCCAAGGCATAACTCTTCCTTGGGCCTGCAAATTGCCAATTAGTAAGATGATTCCTTTCATACCCACCTTCATCTCACACATTCCATCCCTGGTATAGAATCTCCTGAATTAGGAGTCATTTCTATTAGATTTCTAAAATTACATTCTTTACAATCTTGCCTTTTGTAACTTCTGTTTTGTTCATTGAAATAAGATTTCTATCATGTTTGTCATTCTAATGGACCTGAAAGACATTTGTTAGCTTCTAGATTTATTCAAAAATAAGGATACCAGATATAGATTGTTTTTCTTTAGTGGGCGAAACCCATTATCAATATAAGCAACAAAAAGAAGTCTTTTTAAAAGCATGAATCAGATAATGTAGAACTCTTGCTATCATTCTCTTGAGATTTTAAATCCTTTTGCTAATGGTAATATTACATGACTCTTGCGATAATGAAAGAATTAGATCATTTAGCTCTCACATGTCATACCATATATGGTTAGCAGCTCCCCTTCATCACTGGCATTTGCCAGACACTTGTCTGATTTAGGGCGGGGAGGGGAAAGGGTAAGAACTAATTGATTTCTTTTTGTTTCTTCTAGTTTCATCTTCTTTCAGGCTGATTTATACTGATAACCAGATATTACCAATAGCATAACAATGGCTTATTTATAGAATATTAGTGCTAGAAAAGACTTTGAATATCCAGGCCAAACATTTATTTAATAATTGAGGAAATCTGAAGCCCAGAGGTAGGAAGTTGTACTATAAAGAGAACTGGCTTGGGGGGCAGCTCGGTGGCACAGTGAATAGAGCACCAACCCTGGAATCAGGAGAATCTGAGTTCAAATCCAGCCTCAGAAACTTAACACAAAAAAACTAGCCATGTGACCTTGGGCAAGTCACTTCACCCCAATTGCTCTACCTTTCCCCTCCAAAAAGCAAACGAGAGAGAGAGAGAGAGAGAGAGAGAGAGAGAGAGAGAGAGAGAGAGAGAGAGAGAGAGAGAGAGAGAGAGAGAGAGAGAGAGAGAACTGGCTTGGGAATCATGCTGGGATCCGAAGGTTTGGATTTAAATTCTGGCTCTACTAACTATATATGTGACCCTGAACGAAATAATTTTATCTCACTGAGCCTGAAGTCTCTCATTTATCATATAAAGGGTAGGACTAGATGATCTCCAAATCCCCTTGTAGCCCTAAATCTATAAAGCTATTATAGCTCATATAAATTCTGAATTCAATTCAAGAAACATTTTGAAATGAAATAGTAATAGTAACTTGTTGCTCTTCATTTCATTGGCTAATTGGGTCTCTAGAGGAATGCCTCAAATTCTTAAAATATCTCCAAGATGTTGGGGTTTTTCCAAGCACAATAAATCTCATGAGCCCCCATTGGTGTGCTCTTCATCCCCATTTTAAGTTGATATCAATTCGTTAGTCAGATTTAATTAACTTTTAGAAATAGATATTTACTACACTAACATAGTTGGCATAAAACATCTTCCCCAAAGTCAGTGATACAATCTCCCACCAGACATATGAAGTTTGGGAAAACTTGAGCTCAAATTTATAACATATGTAGCTATGTATTATAGCTGTTACAACATGGCTGATTGCTCCTAGACATTCTTTGCTAGAGTCTTCAGGATGTTCCCTTTAGATTTTGTGTACTTTTTCTCCTACGCTCTTTTAAAAAAAAATCATTAATTAATTAATTTATTTTTAATTTACAACTTCAGTTCTACAATCCCTTGAGTTTCAAATTTTCTTCCCCTCCTTTTCCTCCCCACCCCCCATGCAGCATGCAATCAAATATAGGATCTACAAATACCTTCACATTAAACATTAGTTAGGTTGTCGAAAAGGATTATAACCAATGGAATGAACAATGGGAAAGAGGAAACAAAACAAAACAAGAAAAACAAAGACAGCAAGTAGTTTGTTTGCCTCAGTCTGCATTCAAACTCTAGTTCTTTCTCTGGATATGGACATCTCTTTCCATCACGAATATTTTGGAGTTGTCTTATAACCTTACATTGCTAAGAGGAGCCCAGTCTATCAAAGTTTAGTTGTGACACATACGTTGTGTCTGTAATTGCGTACAAATTTCTCCTGCTTCTGCTCTTCTCACTCAGCATCACTTTATATAAGTCTCTCCAGGTTATTATGAAGTCTGCCTGCTCCTCATTTCTTATAGCACAATAGCATTCAATTACATTCCCATACCACAACTTGTTCAGCCATTCCCCAATTGATGGGCATCCCCTTGATTTCCAATTCTTTACCATCACAAAAAGAGCTGCTATAAATATTTTTGTACATACGAGTCCTCTTCCCACTTTTATGATCTCTTTGGGATACAATGCTAGAAGCGGTATTGCTGGGTTCTCCTACATTCTTTTTAGAGTTTTTAGTCTGTTTCTCTCATCTTCTACAATCTTTCCTTGTCTTTCAGTGTAGATGCTGCTGCCAGTCACTGCTGTTGTGGGGGAATTGTTAGGACAATGATAAAAAAAAAGTTCAAATACCCTGGTCCTCATAGTTCATAAGATCCTGACTCCTACCAAAGAAGGAGGCAGAGTGCAGATGAGGTTGAGGCTAACCCAACTGATTCCTTTTCAGAGACTAGACTAGAATATTCTTTCCAGGCTTTCTGTTTGCTAGAATCCCTAATTTCAATTAGTTTGATGTTTTCTAAAGACCCCAGATGTCATGTCAGAGTCACTCAGCCAATCTGAAAAGAATTCCCATTATACCTAGGGAGGTTTCCAGGGCTCATTCATTTGAAAAATCTAGATGTATTCTCACATGATAAATCTATGAGGGCTAAGTGGGGTGTAATGATTTTGATTTTACCCTTACACTATGATCATTGTGGTTCTCACAAGAGGTATCATGTTGTCAGCTTCTTTTTCTTACTTTCTATTGCCAATCACTTGTTTGATTTAAAGGGGAAAAAAATTGGAGCATTGACTTCTGTCTTTTTGCTTGTTCTAGTTTCATATTCTTTCAGACTCATTGATTTGTATTTATGACCAGGTATTATGGATGATGTATGTATATTACATGTATCAGACAGAAATGGAGAGAGATAGAGACAGAGAAGGGGGAGGAGGAAAAGAGGAGTGAGAGAAGAAGGGGGAAAGAAAGATAAAAAATAGGAGTAAGAGTTGTGAGAAACATCTAGAATCACAGAATTTAGAGCTAGGAAAAACTTTAGTAATCTAATCCAACCCCTTCACCATTTGGTAAGTGAAGAAATGGAGACATTCCAAGACACCTTGGCAAAGTGGAATGAACACTGGATTTGGAGTCAGAGAGCCCAGATTTGAATTTTGTCTATGCTAACTACCAGTGTGACTCTGGACAAGATATTTCACATCTCTGGGCCTCAGTTTCCTCATCTATAAAATGAGAGGGTTGAATAAAATAATCTCTAAGGTCTCTTCCAGATTTAAATGTATAATCCTGAATGACCTGCTCAAAGCCAACAAACTTATCAGTCTGTCATTTAACAAATGTTTACTGTCTGATTGACTAATAAGTTGTATGACTTTGGACAGGTCACTCAGAGTCATAGATTTCATTCTGGAAAAGACCTTAGAAGATTGCCAGCGACTGTGCTGAGGAGGAGGAGGAGAAGGGGGAGGAGGAGGAGGAGGAGGAGGAGGTCTTTATTTTCAAAGAGCTTACAATCCAACACACAAAAGGAAGCTGAAAAGGTGATGGATGGGGAAGAAGGTACCCAGTGCATGGTATGATGGAAATGGCCAAAAAAGTTCAATATAATAAAGAGCTGGGTTGGAAATAAATCGAGGCTAGCCTTGGCCCCCTCCTTATATGGAGGTTTGGGAGTTGTTTGGTTTGTTGTTGTTAGTGTCAGAATTGGTTCTAGGATTCTTTTTTTCATGACACTTTTCCACTGCCTCCTGTCTCTTCATTTCCCCAGGAATAAATGACATTTCTGTTTTGTTCTAATGCTTCTCTTTGAAATCTATAGATTCAGCTATTAAGTTTCCAATTCAATATTGAGTCTGGGTTTTATGAATATTTCAGTAAATGAAACAACACTGTGTCTTCCATTGAACTTTCTGGTTAGTTTGTTCCTCCTCTCTGGAGAAACATTTCTGTCCCTTGTTCCTGAAAGAGACTGTTAGAGGAAATAGAATATCCTTTGCTTGTCTCAAACTACAAGTCCTAGATTTAGCTTAATGAGAAGCAAGTGTTCTCTGTTCTTTAGAAAGCACTCCCTCTCTCTGTAATATATTTTTCAAAATTTCAGATTTGATATAGGTTTGCAGATTCCATTTAAATAATAAATAATCATACTTTCTATAAATATCCCAGAATATTACCTAAAATTTAAGTTTTTAGTTTTATGATTTGTATGCTTTCATTGTTTTATGATTTGTATGCTTTCATTGTTTTATGATTTGTATGCTTTCATTG
>NW_027187308.1:8621147-8627091 GCF_028583685.1 Petaurus breviceps papuanus
AAAAGGATATGCATATGCATATGCAAAAATATTTATAGCAGCCCTTTTGTGATGGCAAAGAATTGGAAATTGAGGGGATGCCCATCAGTCGGGGGATAGCTGAACAAGTTGTGGTATATGATGGAATACTTTTGTTCCATAAGAAATAATGAGCAGGCAGATTTCAGAAAAACCTGGAAATACTTACATGAACTGATGCTGAATGAAATGAGCAGAACCAGGAGAACATCGTACACAGTAACAGTAACATTGTGCAATGACTAATCTTGATAGAACTAACTCTTCTCAGCAACGCAGTAATCTAAGACAATTCCAAAAGACTCATAATGGAAAATGCTATCCACATCCAGGGAAAGAACTATGGAGTCTGAATGCAGATCGAAGCATACTGTTTTCTCTTTTTTGTTGTTTTTCTTTTTCATGGTTTTTCCCTTTTGTTCTGATTCTTCTTTCACAACATGAATGATGTGGAAATATGTTTAATATGATTGTACATGCATAGCCTGTATCAGATTGCATGCCATGTTAAGGAGGAGGGACTGGAGGGAAGGGAGAAAATTTAGAACTTACAATCTTATAAAAGTAAATGTTGAAAACTAAAAAATAATTAAAACATTTTAAAAGAAAGAAATTTCTCTCTGATAAATTCCTCCCTTTCCATTCCTCTCTTACCACTGGCTACTTAAGGGTTATTGTTTTTAAAAATACTATCATTCTTGGGTTGTTCCAGTTTCCTCCTGTGTGGTCTACCTGCTTCTAACCTTCTACCTTCCAATCCTGCTAATTTAACCTTTCTATAACATGACTTTTACCATGTCAGTCTCCTGCTCTAAAATCTTTAAAGACTTCCCATTACTTAGAGGATCAAGTCAAAATTCATTAGTTTGGTATCTTAGGCCCTCTATAATCTGCCCCCCTCCCCCATTGACCTTTCCAACCATCTTCTTCCCTATTCCCTTGAAATAACCCTTTGCTCGACATTCTATTCCTTATTGCTCCCAAATACCCTGTAAACGCTTTTACTTGATCCATTTTCCTTGCACTTGTCATACTGAAGCTGGAATGGCCTCCATACTTTCCATTGCTTATTTGAATCCTACCCATCCTTCAAGGATCAGGTCAAATACCAACTCTTTCATAAAGTTTTTCGTGACCTCTCTAGAAATGACTTTGCAGATATTTCTGTCTTTTCTGAGCAGATGTGGGCAATATTGCTCATATTTCTTATCTGACAATTAAATCCTGCTTTGTGTTGTTAACAAATTTTCCCCTTGCCTACATCTTATTTTCTCAAGAAGGCTATCAGACCCCCCAAGTCTTAGAACATGCCCTGTACTTTTAACATGCCATGTTCAATAAATATACTGAACTCAGAATTAGAATCAAATAAACAGGATCCCTTGGCATGATTATTCAAAGCTTTTCTCAATATCACTTTGTGAAAGGAAACATACATTAGTCCACCTAAGAGTAAATGGTAAATCTTGATACTTTGTGTTTGTTTTCATATTATTAAAATGTACTTTCTGCTGACATATCTCTTGAAGAAAATAAGTTCCCTGTGGATAGGGACAATTTTGTTTTTATCACCTAGTACAGTGTCTAGGAATAAGGGCTTATTAAATGCTTATTAGATTAAATTACATTCATATTTTAAAATGTTTTCATTCCTAACTAGTTATCAAAAATTCAAAATCTCAAGTTTACTACATTTGGAATACATCCTCAGGTATATAAATAGCAACCATGAAATTATTTTTAATCAACGATAATGATGATTATTAGTCTATTTTCAGCCCTGAAAATGAGCAATTGTGGCCTTATGTCAGAAAACCTCAGACATCTTTTCCATTTTGAATCTACTGAGTCTTTACTGGAGGAAATCTGTTAAGGAGAAACTAGCCCCAAATAGTGACACTCCTGGAATGGATCGCTTCTGAAGAAGCCTGGTTGGGGGAAACTTTTGACGTTTTGGACACCTTGAGTAATGATGATTAACATGTAAGCTCAGACTTCTGAAATTTTTTACTTTCTCTGACTCCAGCAGAAACCTGGGAGAAACCTAAGGGGAAAAAAATTACTTCTCATACTTTGTTGTTTATCCAAGGAATGAAACATTTTGTAAGAATTTGGGCAATGTATGTGCATGGCGCCTTGGGTTTATATTGAGAATTTATGCAGGGTGGAAAGCAAAATATACAGCATCTGGGTGAAGAATGTACACGGGTCCTGGGGCAATGTGGAGATAGACAGAGCTTGACAGTGTGGGGCAAGACAAGCCAGGATCCTTCAGTCGGCCCTCAGCAATATCCCCTACCCTGAGTATACTTCTTTCCCATTCTGTTGCTTTTGGCCTTCACTTCCCCTTGGAAGTTAATGGATTTCTCCAAAGCTGGCGGAGAGATTGACGGCACTGTGAACATGAAGGGTAATTTTTAAAAATCCCAACACACCAATAGGATCCATTTCAAGTTTTCAGCATCCTGTGCCTGAGGGCCAGTGGGCGCTTTCACAAAAAGTAAACCTCAAGTCTAAATAAACCAGGAGCTGTCAGCCCATGGAGATGCTGAAAGAATATGAGTAAATTACTTTGCATGTATTTTGGTGCAACTTTGGTTCAACCCTATGGGTTTTTTTTCTTTCTTTCTTTTCCCTCAGCAGCTGAAATCTGATTCAGGTATCTTCAAAATGAAGATGACATGTGCTACACTTTGATGTTAGTTCCACCAACTGGATATGGAACGCACCTGGTAATCAATGTGGACTCCTTGCTCTCGGCTGAGGTGAAGCATAGAGATAAATTACCTTTAGAGAGCTTGATTTACTTGGTGAGGATATTTTACCTTGACATTTGACTTATCACTTAATAAAGACATAGGTACTAAAGTAATTTAGGCCATTCCCCTGCTAAATCCAGTGGGAGTCTCTTTCTTTTCTCCTCTCCTCTCTTCTCTTTATTTTCCTCTTCTTTTTTCTCCTTTCCCTCTCCCTCTACCCCCCATCTGCTTCTCTCCTCCTCTTTCAGTTTAACAAGCCTGTTTTTCCTACTGAGCTACAAATGGATGGTAGAACCTTATTGGCATCTCTGGGCATGAATTCATGAAACCAATAAAGACTTTCCATTTATAAAGGTAGACAGTCAGCAAGTATTTGGTTCTTTAGTGGACTTGTATTCCTGTGGCCAGACATACTTGCTCTGTTTTAAGCAAAGTCACAAGCTTCTCATTTGTTGCCATCATCAACAATGTTGATAACAATGCATGATTGCATAAATACATATTTATGTATTGAGACTTGGTCTCGGAAAAGGTGGACAATAAAATGGGATAATATATGGAAAAAAGGGAACCATAGAATAAAGATAGCTAACATTTACATAACACCCACCATGTGGCAGGTCCTGTGCAAACTTTTTTTAATAGTATCTACTATGTCAGGTACTTTACAGTTATCTCATTTGATACTCATAATAACTCTGGGAAGTTTTTTAACCTCTATTGTATAGTTGAGGAAACTGAAGCAAACAGATGTTAAGCGACTTGTCTAAGGTCACACAACTAGTAATATCTGAGACCCAATTTGAACTAAGGTCTCCCTGAATCCAGGCTATACTGCCTAGCTGCTTCACTGTGTTTTCTACCTTATATTGTAAATAGGGAACCACACTAGAAGCCAAGTTGAACCTGGGTTCAAGTCTTACCCATGACATATACTGACTACATAACTCTAGGAAAATCATTTAACCTTTTAATGGTGTAGGCAAGTCCTTAAGACTTTAAAGTTGCAGAGAAGTTGCTAAAAGGAATTTTTTCACCTGAAATCACAGAACCATTCCCTATTTCTCCTATATCTAAAAGCTTTTAGTAAAACCAAAAGTCAGCTAGTCAACAAGTATTTATTAAAATGTAAGCTATTGTTTGTAACCAATTACATTTCATCTTAGCAATTTCAGTAATTTCCTTTTTCTGATAAAAATCTTTATTTTAAAGGAATACAAACACCTTGTAGACAATGGACAGTGTTGTAGAGATGAAAGAGCAGAGATTATTAAGGCCTGAGTCCTGTCCACTGGGTAAAGCAATGGGAAAGTTACCTCTCTAGGCTTGATTTTCTCCATCTCTAAAATTAAGGACTTAGATTAAATGACTCCAAAAGCCCTTCTAGCTCTCATGTGCCTATTTTAATCTAATTACTTAAGGAATAGAAAAAGATTAAACATTTTGAGGCCATCAATAGAAATGAAGTAAATGTCATAGATTGCTAAGGATACTCTCTGAGAATTGAATAAAAAGGCATACATGTGATATAAAATGTATGCTACTCTAAGAACAATAAGATTTGGGTTATACTTCCATTAATAAGAGGTGTAGATAACACCACACAGAGTTCATTGATGAAAAGAAAGGATCCATATACATCAAAAAACTTATAGCAACACTATTTTTGGTATCAAAGAATTGGAAATAAAATGGGTAATCCTGATTAATAAATAGCTAAACAAATTGTGCTACATGAATGTAACAGCATATTAATATGTTGTAAGATATTTATGTATGTATATCATATATGTGTATATGTGTGTGTGTGTTATACATACATATATACATATACCCATCATATATAACATATTGTTTGGTTAGTTGTTGTCCTTTGCTCTCAAGAAGAAGACCAAAATGACATCACTATGTTGGAGTCAGGGCACAGGGTGTCTGACTATGGCTGATCAGACCAATATGAGCTCAGAAGGCTCTATCACAGATCAGGTACAGGTAGCCCACATGGATATTTGGAACAAGGTTGTCACTAAATTGGAGCATCTCATGTTTCTTTTCAGCCACTGTAGTTCTGCTTTGTACAGTGCCTTCTTTGATGCAGGCACATCACACTGGGACGTCCTGTGCCAGTGTTTTCCATGTCTCACAATCGATTCCCAAATTCTCCAGTGAGGCCTTGAGAGTGTCTTTGCATCACTTCTTCTGACTTCTGTGTGAGCACTTGCCTTGTGTGAGTTCTCTATAAAATAGTCTTTTAGGCAAATGTACTTCTGGCATTTGAACAATGTGGCTACCCCATTAGGGTTGTACTCTCTGCAGTAGAGTTTGAATGCTTGTCAGTTCAGTTCAAGAAACGACTTCAGTGTATGATATCTTATCTTGCCAGGTGATCTTCAAAATCTCCCTAAGACAATTTTTTCCTGGCATGACACTGGTTAACTGGCCAGGTTTCACAGGCATACAACAATGAAGTCAGCACAGTGACTCTGTAGACCTTCAGTTTTGTAGACAATCTAATACCTCTTCTCTCATACTCTTTTCCTCAGTCTCCCAAAAACTGGCAATGCATGTGTCAACCTCATCTTCTATGTGTACATCCCTAGAAAGTACACTGCCAAGGTAAATGAACTTATACACAGTATTCAGAATTTATCTATTTGCTATAACTGATGGTTCCACATATGAATGGTATGGTGCTGGCTAGATAAAAAAAACCCTGTATTTTCTAGGTGTTAATTGTTAAGCCAAAATGAGCACAATCAGCAGAGGACCAATCCCCACTTTGTAACATCTCAGTCTTAGAGGCTGCATTGAATGTGCAATCATCTGCGAGCAAAAAATATGCACCAACTCTTCCACCACTTTATTCTTGACTTGTAGCCTTTTCAATTTAAATAATTTACTGTCAGTGCAGTATGATGTTTTCATCCTCATTGGAGGTATCTGACAACATCAAGCTAAAAAGTATGGGCAGTAGCACACAGTTCTGCTTCACTCCATTATCCAGAACCTGTGCATGCCATCATCAAATTGATATACAATGCTGATGAAGTTCTCCAAGCAACCAAATTTTGACATCTCTCTCTTCTCTCTCTCTCTCTCTCTCTCTCTCTCTCTCTCTCTCTCTCTCTCTCTCTCTCTCTCTCTCTCTCTGTCTCTGTCTCTGTCTC
>NW_027187308.1:8627191-8639594 GCF_028583685.1 Petaurus breviceps papuanus
TCTCTCTCTCTCTCTCTCTCTCTCTCTCTCTCTCTCTCTCTCTCTCAGAATTGGGTTTCAGTGACTTACTCAGGGTCACACATCTAGTAAGTGTTTGAGGCCGGATTTGAACTCATATCCTCCTGATTCCAGGGCTTGTGTTCTATCCACTGTGCCACTTAGCTGTCCCTCCTTGACATAATTTTCCACAAGCCCTCATGACTCACATTATCAAAGACGTTAGTTAGATCAAAGAACATTATGTACAAACCTGGAGTTGTCAGGCAGCTAACACCATATCAACTATTCCTCAGCCCTTTCTGAAGCCACACTGGTTCTCAGGTAGATGACCATCTTCCAGTTGAAGAATCAGCCTATTAAAGAGTACTTTGGCAAGAATCTTGCCAGCAATGATGTAATGGCAAGCAAAAAAAAGTAGTGCTTTGCTTGTTTTAGCTATTCAAGTGTCTTTGAACCTTGTCTTTGATTGTATCAAGAGTCTTTGTTGGAAACAGTATACATTGTGTTGCCCTTAATAGGCCTAATATAATCACCTGGAGCCCAAGGTGGGAGGAGCTTGCCAAAAGAGCGAAACAGGAAGGGTGGAACAAGAAGGAGAAGAGCAGAGAAAAGCTTGAGCAGAGCTGGGAGGGAGCAGAACTGAGAGAGAGAATGCTTGTGATTTCATTGCCCTGTCTGTTGATCTGTGTTACTTTGTTAGACAGAAGCATTCTGTTGATTTGTGTTGATTTCTCAGACAGAAAGTGAATTGAGATGATAGTGCTGGTGATGTGTATAAATATTGTTGTGGCTCTCTTAAACTTGATGTGTGTAGTTATTGCTGTAGCCCTGTTAAGTTTTGTCTTTCTAGAAACAGAAACTGCAAAGAGTTTGGAGTGGAGCAGTCCCTGTGAGCTGAGATATGGAAAAGGATTGGAGAGCTGCCTATGTGTGAATACAGTCAAGAGTTCGGTGAATCCAGGCAAAAGCTGGGAGTAGTCAGCCCATGGAGGAGGAATGGTGGGGTTTGGAAGTCAGCCTTGAGTTAAGATGAAAGAGGATTTTACTTGGATACTCTGTATTGACTGATGATATTGTAACTTACTATGACCTAGTGTTGGATGATATTTGTACATTCTACTACCTCTTAAGGATGATTGGCTTAAGGACGATTGGAAGTCAGCCTCTAGTCAAGATGAAAGAGTACTTTACTCTGACACTCTGTATTGACTGAGAAAATTATAGTTTACTATGACCTAGAGGTGTATGGTATTTGTATTTTCTGTTACCTCTTGAAGATGACTATAAGATATACTGAATGATATGTTTTGTTTAAGACAATGAGGCCACCTTAGTAATAAGTTGTTATGTTATGTTATTGTGAATGTTATACTTTAGTTTCTTGAATGTTAAGCTAAATTATTGCTGAATAAATAGAGTTCACTATACCATGCAATTAGAACTTTAAAGTTATTCACAGCAGCAGTCCTCAGGAGAGCTGCTTGTGATTTACTACAAATGCCTAAGAGAGAGACTCCCCTGTGATTGTCACAGAACAATCTTTTTCCTTCACTTTTATAGAGATGGACAATGAAGGTGTCCTTGAACTCCTGGGGGATAACCTACTCTTTCCATATAACCCAAAAAATTTTAGTCAGCTTTTGTATGAGCAGTGAACCCCCTTCCTTTTAAATCTCAGAAGTAATAGAATCAGCACTAGGCTCTTTGCCACAGGAGAGGAACCTAATGGCATTCAAAACCTCTTCTTCAGTTGGAAATTTGGCTACAGATGGATTGACTTCAGCCTGAAGTATATATTCAATGACTTCAGCATTGATTGATGATTTTCTGTTGAGAACACTATGGAAGGGTTCAGCCCATCTTTCTAAGATCATGTCCTTATCACTGATCAGTGAGGCTCTCTCATTGCTGAGTAGGTGAAATGACCCAAGGGTCTTTGGCCCATAAATAACCTTCAGGCATTGCATGAAATACTTTAGATTGTTACTGTCAGCATAAAACTAAATTTCATCTGCCTTCTTACTGAGCCAAGAATCCTGCAAATCTGCTTTGCTTGTAATTTATTTTTTGATGGAATTAAATGCTGCCTTTTTAGAGATGGATGAACTAAACCCTGTGTTGATCTCAAAGGTCCCTAGAAGCTCTCGGTCCTATGGTTTAGGAATACACAGAATATTAGTTTGATTTTGGGGTTTACAAAAAATAAACTCTCATACTTTCCCTCTCAAATGTTTCTGAATTTGTATAACACATTTATGAACACTGTGAATAGAAATGAGTCACTCAAGGGACATCCAACTTGAAGTTGTCCTTTTCTTCAGGTACCCTCCAATTCATGAAGTCTATGAGTCTATATCTTTTAAAAAGGGCTGAGGCATCTTGACCTGATTATTGAGCTGGTCCATATTCTCCACAACCACATGGCATTTTCATTCAGAAATAGGGATTTTGGTCCATCATGAGGCAACCTTACATCTAGGAAAAGTTCAAGCTTCTGTATTTTGTCATATTTTTTTCTGGTACTAATGAATTCAGGAGAGAAGCCTGAAGCAGGGACAACAAGCTGCTCATAGGCCATCCAGCTGTAATACATTAAGGTTTCTCTTAACATGTGCAAGTACTGTGGGAAGAGAATGTCTCATGCAATCTATTTTCCATACCTCATGTAAAACTAATCTCCAGGGAGCTATTTACTATTTGTTTATAAGCAACAAAATACACATACACACTCACACATATAGTTTATATAATTACTACTTCCTTTGAAGTATTACAAAGCAATTTATTTTGTAAATTTCATTTGAACTAGACAAAATCCTGTATCTTTTAGCGATGTTTAATTGGTGACATTTTAATAGGTTCCATTTTTTCCTGGAACACATTAAAAGCAAACTAGTATAAATTATGGATTGAAGGTGAGGGCCAGGTGACTTCTCAGGGAGGTACCCCACCACAGGGAAAGTCACATTAAAAAACATCATTGCTGAGGATTCATCAGCCATCAGAGTGCATAGTGGGTAAGTCATTTTACTTCTCAGGGTCTCTAGGCAACTCTAGTCTAAGGCAATAAGCTATAGGTATTAATCACCTCTAAATTTCAACTATTATTATTCATGTATATTCCCTATTTATCATGAGACTACAACTTCCATGAGAGCAGGAATTGTGTCCAAGACATTGTGTCTCTTATAATGTTCTGCACATTCTAGGTGTTTAATAAATGATCATTTCATTGAATTACCTCATCTTACTGCACTAAATCTTTGTTGAATTGTTTTATTTGTTAGATAAATGGCAGTGTCCCAGTAAGTCCTTGCTGTTAGTTGAAGTAATAGATTATTTAGGGTTAAAAGAAACTCCCCCTAATGAGATTATAATCTTTTTGGGCAGATCGAGGAATCCTTGATGGAGTCAGACTTGCTCAGGTATGATCCCTAGGAATCTTTATTAAGAGCATAATTTTAGCAAGAAGTTCCACTATTGGATTGGTCTGGTTAGTAATTCACCAGCTCATTCTATTACTCTAAATATTATGACATTCTTCCTTCACTTAGAAGAGTGGGAGGGAGTTTCTCAGGAAGAAACAAGTGACTAATCCCGTCTTGGACTTTTGGAAACAATTTGTGAGTTACATTAGAGACAGCTGCAGTAATACAACCCTCTTGGACTCTTAAAATGCGACTTTTTCGTGGAGATCACACTTATTCAAAGTGTCTGCTTCATCACATATCTGAGTCCCTCAGGCTCCATGCTACTCTGTCACCAAAAGTCTTTGACAGATTAACTTTCTGGAATCAGAGAAAAAACTCAACAGCCCTGAGTATGATGTAATATGTGAGTTGGTCTAGTCTCTTCATCATGGTAAAATGTGATACCACACCTGGAATAGGATTAAATGTCATAATGAAAGAAAAATTAAAAGAGTAGCAAGGCTAGAGTTGGAAAACTCTATAGACCATACAGAGCAGTACAATGATAGTCTATGATTACATAGCTTTGTCATAAAGATGTCACTTCAGATGGGCACATTAATAATACATTGGGGAAATTCTGAATTGATCCAACTCTTCTGGAAAACAATTTGGAAATATGCTGGAAAAATAACTAAACTTCATAACCTTAGAACTAGTGATCTCACTACTGGGCAGATGCCCCAAGGATATCAGAGACAGACTAAAAGTTTTTGTGTGTATACATACACACAGATATATGAACATACGTTTATATATATATTAACTTTATATATGTACATATGTGAACTTTTGTGTATATATAAATGTGTTTATATGAACTTTTGTGTACACATACATATATGAGATTTGTATACATGAACTTTATACAAATATACATATATATGAACCTATTATGTGTGCATAAATATGTATATATTAACTTTTGTGTGTATATATACATATTATAATAACTTCATGTATATGTGCACATAGGAACTTTTGTATACAGATGGACTTTTATGTACACATACATACATATATACACACTTTCCTCTCCCTTTGACATCCTTGAGGTATTAGCCCAGTGGTTATATCACTAGATCTAAAGATAAGAAGCTTAGTTACTTTTCTAGCATACTTCCAAATTGTTTTCTAGAAGGGTTGGACTAATTCATAGTCATTAATGGTGTGTACATATGTGTATATATAATATACATATATATGTATGTATAATATGTGCATTAATGTGTGTATATATTCATGTGTCCTGTATATTTTTACTTATGTATACACACACACACATATACTGTGGAAACACTTTTGTGATGGCAAAAAAAGAAACAAAATGGGTCCCTATTAATTGGGGAATGATTATGATGGACATTCTCTGAGATGTAGCCAAATGCCACAAACTATGATTCAGTGATTATGGAAGTACTCTAATTTTAGGCCACAAAATACAATTACTTTTTCAGTTACACACAATGCAAATTGTGATCCTTATTTAGAGTTGGAAAGAACCTCACATGCCATCTAATCTAATTCCTTCATTGTCTAAGGGATGGGTCAGAAGTCCAGGGAGGTTAGGTGAATAGCCCCAACTTACATAGGTAGAAAGAGTCAGAGGTAGGATTAGAGTCCATGTTCATGGATTGAACTAGTGCTTGTTGTACTATACCATGTTGCTTAATACCTCGAGCCATTTATTCATTATAGTCAGTAAAATGAGAAAGCTGGACTACATACTTGATAAGGTCCTTTCCAGCTCTAGGCTCTCAGATTTCAAGCATCTTGAGGATTTTGTGTTCAGAATGCTTTGTGTAGTGTCTTGGACAATGGCCTGTGGTGTCTCTACTCTTGATAATGATGGTGAGCTTCCTCTTTAGCCTTCATGAAAGAAAAACTTTCCTTAAAAAATCAGATGCTTCAAGGAAACCAAGCAAAGGTTTTTCTTGATTCTCTTAATTCTTTATTTTTTCTTTCCACTAAATATGAAAGCAGGGCAGCTAGGTGGTGCCATAGTGCACAGAGAACCAGGTTTAGAGTCAGGGAGATTTATCTTCCCTAGTTCAAATCTGGTCCCAGACACTTCCTAGTTGTGTGACCTTAGGCAAGTCATTTAACCCAATTTGCCTCAGTTTTCTCATCTTTAAAATGAGCTAGAGAAAGAAATGGCAAGCTATTCCAGTATCTTTGCCAAGAATGGGATTATGAAGAGTCAGAAATTACTGAAATGACCGAACAACAGCACCCCAAATATGAAAGCAATTATTCCTTTAGTCAGATTGTAGCCAAGTAGCACCTCTTCAGGAACAGGCCACCTTTACATTTAAGTGGCACGTAGATACATAGTTTAATCATCCACTTGGCACGATGCCAGGAAAAGAAATGTCAAGGGAGATGATTAAATAAATCAAAGGAGATTTAGCTATTCACAAGTCCCTTTGTGGGTTTGTGCTTGAGATCTCCAAAAATGGTAGAGATATTTCAGACTCTCTTCTCCTCCTTGTAAGACTGCTTTCCAAAAGGGAGGAGAAAGCAAACATTGTACTGTCTTTTCTATTGATAATCCACCTGCAGCCCAACTTTCCTCCAGTCTATGGAGAGTTGGGCTAGAGATGGATTATTCCAGTCTGTGAGTCTCAGTCTCTGTTTTTCCCATGATCTCTGGTGTTCCTGACTTCATTTTAGCCGCCGTGGCTCTGACCTCACTTTCTGTTTATAGCATCTGCTTCTGATCCTTGTAGCTCCTCTCTGTCTCTTGATTTGCCCTCTTCCTTGATGGCTTGGTTTCTGTGTACTTAAGTATTGACTGTCTCCTTACTTGGATCAGTAGGACAGATCCGGGCATAATTTACTTACATCTGCAAGTTCTACTTTATGAGCTACTCTCTACCTTATGACAGTAGTTCTCAATATTATTCAGTTAAAATATACATTAGGATAAATGGACAGATAGACAGATAGATTGGTGATAAATAAACAGATAAATGATAGGTGATAGATAAATGACAGATAGATAGATAGATAGATAGATAGATAGATAGATAGATAGATATAGATAGATAGACAGACAGATAGATAGAGCATTTATTAAACAGTCATAGCACCTGTGCTGTGCTAAGCACTGGAGTTAGAAATTTAAGCGACTGGGGCAACTAGGTGGTACAATGGATAGAGCACCGATCTGAGTTCAAATCCAGCCTCAGACACTTACTACCTATGTGACCCTAGGCAAGTCACTTAACCCTGATTGCCTCCCCTCTCCCTATCCCCCAAAAGAAATATAAAAAATCATGACAATGGCTGACCTCAAGGTCAAGGTTTTTAAAAAGCAAGGACAACACAAAATAGGTAAATAGAAAAGGGAAGGGAGAAGTGATACACTATGGAAATGTTCAGAAAGCAGTGAGGAGATCCAATTCCAGGCAAGATAAGGTAAAAATTTCTCTGTTGGATCCCATCATCATAGGGCCTAAGGTTCTAGTGGAGTTTGAGGGAAGAAAGGTGGAAATGACTGCCAGACTGGAGCCAGCAGGGTGTAAAGTTAGAGAAGGCCTGGACTGGTGATTTTTATAAACAGAAGCTCTCAATGAGTAAACTCCCTCTGCACAAGCAGATCACCATATTCAATGATATTGCCTTAGAGAGCTGCCTGGGGGACTGAGAAGTTAAGTGACTTGCCTAGGGTCACACAGCCAGAGTCGTCAGAGGTGGCATCTGAACCCAGATGATCTTGGATCTGAGGTTAGCTCTCTACCCACCATGCCACACGACTTCTTCATATTCAGCATGAATAGGATAGATATATTGACTATTGGTGTTGTTCTGTTTCCCTTGTATACTTTTCTCCCCTTCAAAGTAGGCAGCTGAACAGACATTTTGTGCTCAGCCCTCCATTGGATGTCTAGTCTTCTCAGTGTGATATCAGACTGATGTCTCAGACCGGTTCTCTACAGATTAAAATAGTTCCGTTAAGTGGTGGCTTGAATCTTTGGAGTCTCTGACACTCAGGCTCGATTATAAAGGGACAAATTATCTCAGTGGTGTCAAACTCAGATAGAAACAGGGGCCACTAAACTGGATCTGATCACATACTGACTTAGAAAGCCACAAATTAATATTCTCTATGTTCTATTGTGTTTTTTATTAATTTTGTTAAATATTTCCATTTGAATCTGATTCTTCACACACAAGAGTATGGCTGGCTCAATATAACCCACAATCTGCATGTTTGATACCTCTGGCTTCCCATCCTTCAGTTATACCCAATTTTTCTAGAGAACTAGAGAAAACCATCAATTGATATGATGGGAATAGTGGCACTAGCCTCCTAATCACCCAACAAGAATAAATAATAATAATGAAAGTACTAAGAGCAAGCACATCACTCTGGATTTAGGACATAAAGCTTGCAAAACGTTGTGCTGAAAACAGAAGGAAGCCCTTAGGAAATATAGAGGCCATCTCCCCTTGCTAGTGTTCTTTTTCTAAGTCTCTGCAGAATCCTTCAGATCTCTCTAGCAACTTTCTGTGCTTTTGGCCCATTATTGTTTTTCCTCCTTGAATTTTTGCATCTCACTGTAGTTCCATCGTTTTTCTTTTTTGTCTCTCGGTTTTTCATTAGGCTGTTCTCTTGTTCTGCTTTCCATCCAAGAACATATGAATTAAAGATGGAAAGATGTATTTGATCACCAAGTCCCTCCTTGTCCAGTGTCAAATAGTCCCCTTCTAGAGAGTGATTTTTTCCAGCTCACTTGAAAATCATTCAAGTGATGGGGTTTCCACCACTTCCTGTGAATAACGATTCCACAGACTGACAGATCCCATTACGTGGTCACTTTCTCCCTCATGTTCTGCCTACATTTTTCTTTGCTCAATTTCATCCTGTTTCTCCTAGTTATACTCTTTTGGACAACTCTTAAGAAATTCCTCTCCATCCCTGCTCCATGTTCCTTTCAAATACTTGCAGATGGTTATTATTTCTCCTTAGTCACTATTTGGCCAAGCTATTTGAACTGAAGCCTTTCATCTTTCCCCATCATGCATTGCCTCTGGGCTTTTCTCATCTTTCTGGTGTTTGTTCTCTGATCTTGTTACTGGTTGGGATTGTTCTGTTGTGTCTGGGGTATAGAACACTGTGGGAGTGAGACTCCTCCAGGGATCTCCGAGGCTCTAACCCTGACTGAGATCCCCAGAAAAAGGGAAGAAGAACCGTTTCTATGGAACTGTTGCCAGATCTGTGTGACACAACCAGATAAAGGACGTATGTAGAGCCAGCTAGCCGAAAATGACAATTCAGCCACAAGATGTGTAGACATGGTCAGAAAGAGGTGTTTTCTTGCTGCTCAGAGCTTCTTGACAATGTAAAATGTCAGGTAAAAAGTAATTTTATCTCAAATTATTTTGCAAACCTGATCTGCTCCCCAAAATTGTTCCCAGGTCTCCAGGACTTTTTTTGGGCCTTGTGTCAGATTTCTCATTAGCCAGGGCTGTATATATCATTTAAATAATCTGTCCTAAGTCAGACACTTTTATTTTTGCTGCCAAACTACCAATGTTCTATTTTTTTGTCAGCAGGAAAATAGATGAGAGGTGAAGAATAACCAAAACGAAAGGCAAAACACCCAGTGTAACAAGAATTCCACAGGTAGGTGAAGTCTGTTCTGAGACTTTTAGGTCTTTTAGTTAGTAAGGTAAACATTCAGCCATATTTTTGTCGTATCTCATTCCTTTTTCCTATTCTGAAATATCATCAACAGACTATAATTGGTAATTGTTAACTCCCATTTCTTTTTTCAGTTTCCCTTATATTTTGGTATTTTTCAGCCTCCACTAAAGCTTCTAGATGAACTTTTGGTAACTTTCCTTAAATTCTCTATTCCTGGAAACATGTAAGAATTCGATAGATGCTCAATAATAACCTCCAGTATTTTCTTATTGGAAACAGATCAATGGGTAGATGATCTTCTTTTGATATATATATGTATATTAACTCTACTACTCACAATATTTTTGTGATTCATAAGATGCGTCAAATAAGGGAGAATTATGTGATTTTGTCTTTATTTTCCTCTGACTTCTGGCTGGAAAATATTTTAAGAGACTGCTGTCAGGACTTCTAGTAAAGATGGTGATGTGAAAGATCCTAGAAGAACCTAGCTCTTCCACAAACATCCCAAAAAAAGATCTGAAAGAGAACTGAATAGATCAAACTTCCCAAAGTGGGTGATATCACTCCCTATGGGGTGCTGAAATGATGTAGGAGGGAAGGGAGGACAGTAGTAGCTTTGACTGTAATTCAGGGGCATTGAATAAAAATGAAGGGTGCTGGAAAGGAGAAGAAAATTTTGAAAAACCATTTGTTGGAGTTAAATGCTTAGTGATTACATTATTTTCCAAATAAACACACAAAATACAAGTTATAACCAATGGTCAAGCCCATCAACCGCCCTAAACAAGCAAGCCTTGGCAGACAAGCATGTCACGCAAGATTGGGAAGTCCACATGTATCAGCAGGAATATGTGTGTGTGTGTGTGTGTGTGTGTGT
This sequence comes from Petaurus breviceps papuanus, assembly GCF_028583685.1. Lineage (NCBI taxonomy): Eukaryota > Metazoa > Chordata > Mammalia > Diprotodontia > Petauridae > Petaurus > Petaurus breviceps. The sequence goes on from NW_027187308.1 coordinate 8,637,195, forward strand.
GTGTGTAATGGCTTGTTTACAATATGATATTATACAGTTACCTGATGCAATATTGTGTCATTAAAATTTCAATGAAAGGGGAAATCCCACAAATTTCCAATAAATTATTAAATTTAATATGTGTCAGTTTTAAAAATATATATTGTATATTTTTTTGAAATGACCCAAATTTTTTAAAATTGTCAGAGGGTTAAAGAAAGTAGATCTCCAGGGAGGCACTGAGTAATTTTTTTTTGAAAAGGGAGGGGCAGGCTAAATAAGTCTGGGAACTTCTGAAATGGATCGGTGATCAAGAAGGCCAAGAAAGGCATCACTGAGTTCTTCCATCCTGAATAGGACAACTCAAGAAGACAACGAGAAGCCTGTAGGGTGCCCTGAGGAAGGCTGTACCTGGAGAGGTGGAAGTTTACACTAAGTCTTGTAAATGGGGCCCATACCTGCAAGCCCTCTGAATGAGTATGTACCAGGATTATTGGAAGTTCTCCCAGATACTAGTAAATAGGGCCTGGAGGCTGTGCAAACTTGAAGTTAATTTGCATAGAGCTTGCATGCAGAGCAGTATGTGAGACCCCAGGGGTCTGAAAGCAACAGGATCTTTGCCCTGCAGTTTGGTGCAGCATTATGAGAGTCAGTCTCTAATAGGGCACTCTTATGGAGACAGGGCTATGCAGTGAGTGGTCTAGGGCACTAAGAGCCCCAGAAGGGGCCAGGGGAAGCTTAACGACCAGGCATTCAATCAACAAGCATTTACTATATTCCAGGCACTGTGACAAGCACCAGAGATACAAAGAAAGGTAAAAATGCAAGTATATAATGGGAGCATTCTTAGGAGTCCTGAGACCAGAATAATTTCTGACATCCAAATAGGGACTATCAAGACCACAATGAAAGATAGAGCCAATTGCCAGCTTGGAAGTATGAAAGGAAAATGATATAGAAGTGGAGCTTAGGTCCACACCCACATAGGACCATCAGAAAACAGAGTATGGAAGGAATCACGGAAGAGGATGGGGCCTAGACCCAATCATCCCATTCAGAACTGCAGAGACAGTGCCATCCAGGCTATAGAGGAGTCCAGACCAAAAAGGACTCACACCACCCATACAAGAAAGGATAGAGTCTGGACCTGGCACAAAGTCTCAATCTCAGAAATGAGATTAAAAACAGAAGAAAACTCTGAATACAGACAGTGATGAAATAGTCTGAGTGAAGAGAAACCCAGAAAAAGAGACTAACTCCACAAGAAATCCAAGCACAGCCTTATAGAAAGTAATGCCTTGCCCCAAAGGACTATGAGAATGGTTGAAAAAAATGAAACAAGGGATGAAAATGAAAATAGAGCTCCTGAAGAAAAATATGAAGAAAAAATAGCTCACAACAGAGGGCAAAAAACATTAATCAAATAGCGGATTCCCTGAAAAACAGAATAAACAGCACTTGATGACTTTAGGTGACAAAAAAAAATAAGAACAAAGCTTAAAGACTAAAAAATTAGAAGAATATATTAGTTATCTGTTTCTAAAAATAGCTGTATGGGAAAACAATAAGGAAAGAACCCTCAAATTTCCTGAAACTCTGACCAGACTAAAAGCCTAAATGCCATATTTCAAGAAATCATAAAAAAAAACCTTCACATATTTATTAGATCCATAGGGAAAAGTGAATAAGAAAGAAACTACCAATTGCCTCCTGAAAGAAACTTCTAATTGAAAATATTCAGGAATGTTATAGTCCAAATCCAGAACTTCCAGTTCAAATAAAAAAGCTAGAAAGAAAAAATTCCAATGTTGAAGAAAGTGTAGCCAGGATCACATAAGACTATGTTGCTATTAACATAAAGGAGAGAAAATGTTTCAATATGGTGTTCCAAAAGGCAAAAAATAAAGACTTACATCAATGAACAACTTACTTTTATGTGTAGTTAAATGAGAAGGGAAACTATCTTATACTAAGATACCAAAGATAATGAAATCATATCAATATATACTATATATATTTTATGTGTGTATGTTGTATGTGTATGTATATATGCCTATATATGTATTGTATATTTATACATGCATATATGTGCATTATATATACATATGCAGCACTGAAATAATTCATCATCATCTTTGGTATATACACACACACACCAAAAAGCATAATATTTAAGTACTTGAAGAAGAAGAAGAAGAAGAAGAAGAAGAAGAAGAAGAAGAAGAAGAAGAAGAAGAAGAAGAAGAAGAAGAAGGAGGAGGAGGAGGAGGAGGAGGAGGAGGAGGAGGAGGAGGAGAAGAAGAAGAAGAAGAAGAAGAGGAGGAGGAGGAGGAGGAGGAGGAGGAGGAGAAGAAGGAGAAAGAAGAAGAAGAAGAAGAAGAAGAAGAAGAAGAAGAAGAAGAAGAAGAAGAAGAAGAGGAG
>NW_027187308.1:8639694-8676958 GCF_028583685.1 Petaurus breviceps papuanus
AAGAAGAAGAAGAAGAAGAAGAAGAAGAAGAAGAAGAAGAAGAAGAAGAAGAAAGAGTGAAACTGAAATGGCAGCAGACCTCAAAGTGTCTTTTTCAAGCCCAGACAAATGTAACAAAAAATATAAGCAAGAGAAGGTCACAAGATGGTAGGTAGCCTAGACATTTTTCTTACCCCTGTGACTTCTCAAAGTTCTCCAAAATAGAAATTATGTGCCAAAGAAAAGAAATTTCAGTTGTTCCCATGGTTTAGGGCATCCTCACACACACACACACACACACACACACACACACAAACACGCCTGAAAATGAAACTTCTCTTCCCAAGCCAAGAAACTGATGCTCACTAACCCCTAGCTCACTTAGCACTGCTTCCCAACCTCCCACATTTCAGTAGTAAGCCCCACTAGCAGACCCAAGGACACAATGCAGGCTTACATCAAAACCACTTCTGTACCCCACTCCCTTCCTCTTTCTTTCCAGTGCGGACCCTAGTTCCAGGCTGCAGAATTTTCTCAAGCTTTTACAGCCAGTTTGGCTACAGCCCTCCAGGAACAAAAGTCTGCTGGGAGCTGCAACCTAGAAGTATCAGTGCTGAAAGACTTGGAGTTGTCAATGTCACAAAAGCAGGCTCTGAACTATGGGTGCTAGAGAAATAAGTGACAAAAGGAGAGGAACAGGTCACCATGACAGGACATTGAGTATCCTGAGGCAGAGCACAGCATCCAAATAGGGCTCTATCAGGCCACTCAAAAATTAGCTAGGGCAGAGACCTAGTCTGGTGGACTATACATTGCCCAGTGTTGGAGGAAGCTAAGATCCAGCCAACAAAGAAAGCACAATTAGAGGAGAGAGAGTTAGGAAGTCATTAACAGGAAAAATAAAAAACTGAAAGTACCGAAGACTTCAGGAAGAAGAAATCTCAAAGACCTTATACATAAACAGATAAATCATTAGGAAAAACAGTAACAGAAGGAAATATGGCCTCTAGACCGAGTAAACAAGTTCAAGCATCTATGAATAAACACTTGATAAGACAGAGAACTCAGTAGTGTGAGGAGAACATGGAACCACAAAACACTGGTCCAGAATGTTTTAAAAGGGAAATGAGAAATATGACAGTGGAATTTATGGTCTGCACAGCCAAAATAATGAGCAAATGGAAAGCCTTAGCAAAGAAATGAGAGAACAATAGATTGGGAGTGAAAATACACAGAAGTAAAGGATGACTTAGAAGAAGAAAGCAAAAAACAAAAACATTAAAAGAATATATGCTCACTATGCAAGCAAGATATCTTTATGGATCTCAAAAACAGGATGTGTGGAGGCAACCTAAGGCTCACAGGTCTCCTGGTTGAACACAATATCCTGTTGTCCTTCATTCTCTAAGAAGATATCACTGTTTTAATGTGATGTGTGTCTGACAGTGGATTATCAGACCAATGCAAACTCAAGATGCTCTACTACAGGTCAGGCACAAATAGTCCATGTGAATATTTGGGGTGGATATTCTAAATTTGTGCATCTCATGTTTCTTTTGCGATACTTCAATTCTGCTTTGCTTATAGAGCACAGCACCTTCTCTGTTAAGGGCATGCTATGCTGGGTGTTCCTGTGCCAGTGTCTCCCACGTCACACAATCAATTCCAAAGTTCCTAAGAGAGACCTTGAGACTATCCTTGTATCACTTCTGACCACATGAGTTCTCCATAAAATAGTCTTTCAGGCAAGCATATGCTTGGCATTCAAACAGTGAGGCCAACCCATCATAGTTGCACCCTCTGCAGTAGAGTTTGAATGCTTGGCAGTATAGTTCAAGAAAGGGCCTCAGTGTTTGGTGTCTTATCCTGCCAGGTGATCTTCAGAATCTTCTTAAGACAATTTAAACGAAAGCAATTGAGTTTCTTTGTATGGGGCTGATATGCTGTCCAAATTTCATAGTCACACAATAATGACATCAGCACAATAGCTCTGTAGATCTTAATTTTGGTAGTCAGTCCAATATCTCTTCTTTCCCACGCTTTCTTTCAGAGCCTCCCAAACACTGACCTAGCTTTGGCAATGCATATATCCGCCTCATTATCAATGTGTACATACCTAGAAAGTGTACTGCCAAGGTAAACCAACTTATCTACAGTATACAAGACTTCTTCATTTGCTGTAACCAATGGTTCCACATATGGCTGTTATAGTGCTAGCTGACAGAGTACCTGTGTTTTCTTGGTGACCGTGATGCCACCAGTTTGGCCTCATTGAAGGGATTTCACAACATAGCTGAAAATATCATGTTAAAAAGCATAGGAGCAATCACATAGCACTAGTTTCAATCCATTGGTGACTGGGAAATCACAAGAGCATCATCCATTATCCAGAACTCAGGCAAGAATGCCATGAAATTGGCATTGTACAATACTGATGAACTTCTCTGGGCAACCAATTTTTTTTTAAGCAATCAGGGTTAAGTAACTTGCTCAAGGTTACACTGCCAGTTATTTCTGGGTGTGGTGCTGAGTATCTGAGCCCAGATTTGATCCCCAGGTCATCCCAACACTGGAGCCGGTGCTCTTACTCGCTGTGCTACCTGGCTGCCCCGGGGCAACCAAATTTTGACATAATTTTCCATAAGCCCTCATGACTAACAATATCAAAGGCCTTGGGCACATCTACTAATGTGTACAGACCTCTGTTCTGCTCTTGGCATTTCTCCTGGGGTTGTCAGGCAACAAATACCATATCAACCATTCTTTGGCCCTTTCTGAAGTCACACTGGCTCTCAGGTAGATGACCATCTTCAGGTGGAGGATCAGTCTATTAAGGAGGACCCTGGTAAGAATATTACCTGCAATGACTAAGAAGGAATATCCCTCCCCCTGTCATTGTTACAGGACAATCTATTTCCTTTAATTTTATAGAGTTGGATAAAAGAGGCATCCTTGAACTCCTAGGGGATAACTCCTCTTGCCATATAACCCAGAATAATTCAGTCAACTTTTGTATGAGCAATGAACCCCATACTTTGTAAATCTCAGTTGGAATAGAATCAGCACCAGGCACTTTGCCACACATGAGGAGCCTAATGGCATTCAGAACCTCTTTTTTATTTGGAACTTCAGCTAGGAAGGGATTGATTTCAGCCTGAGGTAGGTGTTCAGTGGCTTAACCATACAAGACAAAAGATGGATGTACAAAAATAAGGAATTTGAAACATTTTTTGAATGAAAACCAGAAATGAATAAGTTATTTCCTTCTTGAATATCACCCAAACAACAGAATTGCAGGAGGGGTAAATAAATGCGGGCAACAATAGCAATAGAGTGACAACAAAAAGACAAGTAAGATATTTTTTCTACAAGTACACAAGAAGACAGAAGTGAAGGCAGAAATCTGATAGAGGCAACATGAAGAGGAAGAGAACCTGCTCACACCCTGCCTACAAGTAAATACTCTTTTGTGGGAGTACATTTCAACATGGGCAGGTACGTGAAAGGGAGGGAGAGGAGCAGGGGGGTAATGAGGAATAATTGATGCTCTAGGGTCAAATCAAGGATTAGCAATAAGGGGAAATGACTTTTGTGGTCTCAGAAAGAGAATGAATAGGTAAGAAAAGGGTAGGACTGAAAAGGTTGGGGGGGGGAGAAGAGATCTTGCTTTGGAGGTGGGAGAAGGTTGCATTGAGTGCTCCTCTAGGTGAAGGGAGAATAGGACTTTATACTGGATAAGGCATGGGGAATATGGTGCCTGAAAAGTCTGCTTCTTGGGGAGGGGAAAGAGGGGGGCAGAACCCCTTGGAGTGGGGGTGGGGGGACAGAGCACAAATCGTACCTAGAGAACATGGATACAGGGAGAAGATTTTCAGATAAATTTAGGGGAAAGAAGGCCAACGAGAGAGGGAATAGATCAGTGGTGGGAGAGGAGGAAGAGCCCTACCACGGGACAGTGTCCTTTCTGAGATCTACAATAATTGGTATGATTCTGAGAGTGAAGTACAATGGAAAAGGGGAATCCTTGAAAAAGCCCCGCAAAACAGTGACAGAAAGTACCTAGAGGGGAGAGCCTAGAATAGATACTTTGGAAGCTTTGATTATATAAAAAATGCAGAGAAAACCAAGAGACCAGGTGGTTATATGGATTGTGAATCAGAAAACAAGGGTCTAGAGTAAACAGAAAAAGATGAATAATGAAGAGAGAGAAATCCTTTTTGGAAAGTGGCTCAAAAAACTAACAAATGGGACTAGGTAAAGGGTAGAATAGAAAGGGGGAAATCTACTTGACTGAGAGGAAAATGACAATACTACCAAAATCAATTTAGACTTTTCATTCTATACTTATCAATTTGCCAAGAAATTACTCTACAGAGATTAATAAGATCATAACCAAATTCCTTTGGAAAAAAATGAAAGATCTAGAATATCAAGGAAAATGATAAATAGAATTACAGATGAAGGGGGAATAGCATTTCCATATTTCAAACTATGTTATAAATCAGAAATGATCAAAACCATCTGGTATTGGTTAAAGAAGAGATAGATCAATAGAACAGACCAGACAAGAAAGATTCAGAAATAATAGACCTCAATAACCCTGTGTTTGGCATAGTGGAAAACTTAAGTTACCTAAGGAAAAATTCCCTATCTGATAAAATTGCTAGGAAAAAATGGAAAGTGTTCTTACAAAAATTAGGCTTAAACCAAAACCCTTCACCAAATAAAGAAATACATTTGAAAAGGATATTTGAACCTTAATACTAAAGACCATACTATTAAAAAATTAGAAATAAACAGATCATATACTTTCACAGTTATGAGTAGGAAATGTATTCTTAAAAAAACAAGAAATAGAGGCAATTACAAAAGATAAAATAGATATACCTTTGATTACTTAAAGCTGAAAAGTTTTTGCACAGACAACATTAATACATCTAAGAGAGGAAATGATAGAATGGGAAAAATCTTTGTATCAAATTTCTCTAATAAGGGTATGGTATCCAAGATATATAAACTTTCATATGTATGTATGTATATATTTATATATAATGTATATACACACACATATACACACTAGCTATATATACATATGTTTATGTATACATGAATGTATATCTATATATAAATGAACTACTCTATAGACTTATGTTTGTGTGTGTGTGTTTACTAATATCTATTTCCAAATACACAAAGGATATAAACAAACAGTTCTCAAAAAAACTGCCAAGTAATCACAACAACATGAAAAAAATGCTCCAAATAACTACTAATAAAAGAAATGTAAGTCAAAGAAACCTTGAAGTTTTTCCTCACATCTTGCAACTTGGCAAAAATGATAAAAAATTGTAATGGTCAATGTTGGAGGGTTTGTGGGAAGATAGGCACACAAATACATTGTTAGTAGAACTGTGAAGTAATACACCTTTTAGGACAGCAAATTGGAATGATGCAAACAAGGTGACTGAAATTTCTATACTCTTTGAGCCAGAGACTCCATTACTGGCCTTAAGCCCCAAGGAAAATATCAATATGAAAAAAGGGGAAAAATTTCTATGTACTCTGAAGTATCACTTTTTGTGATAGCTAAGTATTGGAGATGAAATTGAGACCCATCAATCAGGGAATGACTAAATAAATGGTGGTATAATAATGTAATGGAATTCTATTGTACTGTAAGAAATGATATGTGTGATGAATACAGAGAAGCATAAAAACATCTATATGTACTGATGCAGAATGAAGTAAACAGTCAAGAAAACATCATATAAAGCAAAAATAACAATGATAGAAAAAAACAATAATATGCCAAAAAAACAAAAGTAAATATAATAAAAAATATATAATATATTTTATATATTATATATATATTATTTTTATATATTATATACAATATAATATATAATATAAAAAAATAAATATTATAAAACTCAAGAAATGCTTGAATGTAGAGATATGAAAAGAGATACCTCCAGTTTACCCTTTGTGAAAGTGGGAGGCCCTAGGCATTACACATGACTTTTTTCCTCTAAAAAAATACTGTCATTAGAGATAACTCTTGGGGAGAGGAAAGGGATATAGAAGAGTATGTTGATATTAAAAAAAGAAAATCTCAATAAAGACTTGTTTTTAAATATAAACAAGGAAGTCTTTAAGGATCTGAATAAAATTTTAGAGAAAAGTCAGATATGATAGATTCTTGGTAATTAATAAATATGAATCAAGAGAATACACATATTTTTCATGTGTGTGGCATCTTTTAAAAAATTAGCCATGTGTTACTACATAAAAACCTCATAAACAAAGCAGAAGTATAAACAGATTCTTTACTAACTACAACAGTTATAATTATAATCAATAAATTGCATTTAATAAAAAATATTAAAACTTTTCTCAATGACATAATCCTAAAATAAGTCAAAGAATAAATCATAAGACCTATAGATCATTTCATTGTTAAAATGATAAAAATGAGACAACATACCAGAAACATTTGGGTTATAGGCAAAGAGTACTCCTTAGAGGAGAATTGGTGATTCTAAACATTTTTATCTAAAATGGAAAGAGTAATATATTGGATTTGCAACCACAAAAAAGACTAGAAAAGCAAGAAATAAAAAAACAACTAAAAGAAAAAACAAAAAAATGAGCTAAAAATGAAACAAAAAATTCTATAGTATTGATAAAAGCAAGAAGCAAGTTTTAAAAACAACTGATAAAATAGACAACTAATCAAGTCAGCCAATTTGAATTTTTCAAAGGGAAAAATCAAGATGCCATAATAAAAAGGAAAATTCACAACAAAGAGAAAAAAATTAAGAGGGATTTTCTTATAATTAGAAGTTATTTTGCTCAATCATATTTCAACAATATTGATAAAATAATATCTGATAACAGATATCACCTATTTAGATGAATTTGGATTTTATATTTGATCCTCGTAGTAATTCAGAGCCATTGGAGCTTTTCAAATGTGGGGGAGCGGAACAGTGATTTGGACAGACCTACATTTTAAGGAGATCAATTTGATAGCTAAGTGACTGGGCCAGAGTGGGGAGAGAACTGAGGCAAGGAGACCCACCAGCAAACTATTGCAATAGTCCAGGCATGAAGTGATGAGGGCCTATAGCAGTGATGGCAATGTTAGAGGAGAGAAGGGGGGTATATTGGAGAGATGTTGCAAAGATGAAATTGACAGGCCTTGGCAACAGATTGGACATGGTGGAGGAGGGAGTCAAGGATGAAATCTAGGTTGCAAATGTGTGTGACTTGGAGGATGGTGGTGTCTTTAACAGCAATGAGAAAGTTCAGAAAAGAAGATTGGCAGGAAAAGACAAGTTCAGTTTTGGATATGTTGAGTTCAAGAAGCCCATTGGACATCCATTTAGAAATATCCAACAGGTCATTTGAGATAGAAAACTGAAGTTGAAGAGAGAGGTTAGATAAGGACAAATCAATGGGACAATTATCTGCATAGAGAGGATGATTTGGAGCCAGTAAGATCACCAGATGAAATATTATAGAAGAAGAAGAGAAGAGAGCCCCAAAGAAGCACTATGGGATACCCATGGTTAACAGGCACTATCTGGATCAATGTCCAGCAAGGGAGACTGGTAAGTGACAATCAGATATGTTGGAAAACCAGAAGAGAGCAGTGTCATGAAAATCCAGAGAAAAAAGTAAAAGAAGTTGTCCTAGATATCAGTTTTGTTGTTTATCAGTCATTTTCAGTCATGTCCAACTCTTCATGACTCCATTTGGGGTTTTCTTGGCAAGGATACTGGAGTGGTTTGCCATTTCCTTCTCTAGTTCATTTGGCAAATAAGGAAACTGAGACAAACAGGGTTAAGTGACTTGCCCAGGGTCACCTAGACAGTAAGTGTCTGAGGCCAGTCCTGACTCTATGCTCAGCATGCTGTCCACTATGCCACCTAGTTGCCCTGCTGGATGTTGGTAGACAACATCTACTGGAATTTTGATTTGGTAGTAAATATGAACTGAGTAAACCCCAAAGGAAGAGAGGCTACTGAGTGATTTTCTTAGAGGGAGCCTGAAAATGACAATGGGGTGGGGGTAGGTGGGGTAAGGAAGAAGGCAAGCAATAATCCAATTCTCTCACCTTAACCAATAAGTCAGGGATAATGAGTGAACGTACAACCAGTGGTGGAAAAGGTGGCCAGGGAAGCTGTGTCATCAGGCAGGAGTCAAGTGTCAGAGAGAGCCAGAACATGGCTCTAGGAAATAAAAAAAAAATTAATATGAAAGCAAATTTGTTATCTATAGAACACAGAACAGTGGGGCTGTGGGGGAGGGGGAGAGGGGAGATGCAGAGTGGAATGAGGATGATGGATAGCATGCAATATGGAATGGAAAACAGGTTTGTTTTTTTCATAGTGTCTCTATATATCCCACATAGTCTATCAATAGACTTGTATTAAAATCTTTTCCAGCTTTGTAGGACATGTCTGAGTTTGCCCTGCCCTGGCATAGTCTTTAAGAGACTAAGGTTATAAGTTGTTATGTGATACCAGAATGCACCAGCTGAACAGATTGACTTAAGAATTTCAAACACTTGAAAGAAAAGGCATTTCTGTTGCAACAAGGCTCATAATAACAACCATGGAGAAATCCACCTTTCTCCATAAACCAGGATGGAGGAAGCCAATCACATTTATCAGGCTACTCAGCGACATTCTAGAAGCCAGAAGAATGTTCCAGTCACTGAGTAGTCAGCACTTAGTTCATAAGCCAAGCTCAGATCACCAAATCTTATTAACATGAAGAAAAAAAGTGATGTCTTAAGACATGATCTATCATGTATGCTGTTACTCTGACCTTTCATTCTCACTGCCCTTCCAGGATTGAGCATGAATGACTGCTCAGGAATCCATAGTGTGGTTACATAAAACCTGAACTTTCCAGATACGTTGAAATTAAATGTGTATATTGTTCAAATGGAAAGGATAAGGGCATGGATGCTATACATATTGGAAAGCACTTCAGTCTATTAAATTTCACCTTTCTTGCACAAGGGAAAGAGAAGCATTGGGGGAGACCTAATTGAGTGACGAAAAGCTGTCAATCTAATCTGCTTGTTCTCTTCTTGGCTCTGCATTCCAGGTGACCCGGAGATCCCTTTCAGCATGATTTTCCATAATTATCTGAATCTGCCTAAATTAGCCAGTGGCATGTTGTAGTAATATCACAGCCGCAATGCTCATTTCATCCTTGGCTGTTCAGCCAGAATTCTTAGATGTTATATTCCATCTTGCACCTTCATTTAAATCTCCTCCTTTGCTTTCAGGGATATCATAAAGGCTAAACTTTAAAAAGCAATTCCACATTTTTAAGAAAATAAAAACACTGGAATGTACTACATAGAAATTGGAATACTCTCTACTTGTGTGGGGATCCAAAGCCAGCCTTCACATGGACACAACTAAGTGGTGCAATAGATAGAATTCTGGGCGTGGAGTTAGGAAGACCTAAATTCAAGTCTGGCCTCAGACACTTGCTCGTTGCCTAACTCTGGTCAAGTCACTTAACCACTATCTGGTTCAGTTTCCTCATCTGTAAAATGGGGATAATAATAACATCTACCTTCCAGGGTTGTTTTGAGAATCAAATGAAATAATATTTGTAAAGTGCTTTGCAAATCTTAAAGCACCACATAAATGCTATTACTATTTTTGTTAGTTTACCATTAAGCTTTTATACAATGTGTTAACAAGACATATAGTAAGAATGCCTCTGGTGGATCTTTGATGTACATATGATGAATGACTTCTCTCCACTTCCTTCTCTAGAGAAAGTTCTCAAAAATTTGCTTGAATTATTTGAATGAACTGTTACTATGGTGATAGAAAGTAATAGCTTTAAAACATGTTAACTCTTTAAAATCTTTTAAAATTTCAATAATTTGTTTTTATATCACTTTCATTCCCCAACACATCCCTCCTTCTGTCTCCTCTACCCAGTGAGTTCTTATCAAAAAATAAAATAAATAAAAAAGGAAGCACTTTAGTTTCCATCCAACAACTCGGTTGAATCTGTTAGTATATTCGATATGCGACCCACCACAGTCCACAAGCCATCCAATGAATAGGAGTGGACATTAATTGTAAAGGGAATGTGCTTAGTTTGTTTTTTTTCCTCTCTTCAATAGTCCAATGGTTTGAATGTCCTGCATCTCACACATATCACTTTCCCAGAATCACTATCTTACAACAGCCTTTCTCATTTGTGTCTCTGTTCAAGCTTCCCTCCCCTGGAAAAAGTCCTCCCTTCTAAAATCTTATTCATTTTTCAAGGATAAACTCAAAAGCCACTTCCCTTAAAAAGCCTTCATAGAGTACTCCAACCCTTATGGAGTTTCCTGTTCTCTGAACTTGTTTTAAACTTGGAGTACTTTTCAGGCAAATTGGTACTTGTTTGTTTTTGAGTTTTTTTTAAATTAGCTTTTTTTTCTCCTTAATTAGATAATCAATTCCTTGAAGGCAAGGATCTTGATCTATGCTATTTTTTGTATCACCTTCCCCAATGACCAGAATAATGCTGGCTACACTGGAGGAATTCTGCCAATGCTCCTTGATCAACTATAACCATTTTTCTGCTATTTCTCCCAGAAAGAAAGAATCAAAAAAACAGAAAAATATGGAAATAAAAGGATATTATGCCAAAAATGGACAAAATGCTAAAATTTTGGACATGGTAGTTAGCTGCTTTTATTGCAACTGTGTTGGACAATGTGTGTAATCACAGAAACTCCAACCTAATGCTTAGACATGACATCATGCCTTCTTATGACTCAGGGAGATTAAGTGGCTGCTCAATCCTCCAAGACTCATTCTATTCCAAAGTCTTACTAAGACAAACAAACAAACAAAATGAAATCATTTTTATTAACCTGTGGCTTTCAAGTTCCGAAGTCTTCTCTTATCCTCTATTTTACTGGAAACTCTAACTGTAACTTCCCGCAACAGAGCTGGAGTTTGGAAGGGAATTTCTGGGGGGCTGAGATCATTTTTCCTTCCATTCCAGTCCAAGAGCCAAGTTTTCTTACCCCATATTTTCCCAAATACTACAGCCAATTATGACCTGAATACCTCAGTGATATCCAAGGATAAATACCACTACTAGACTGACCTTACTATTTGAAATTCCTTACAGAAGGCCTACTTAATAATTTGCTTTTTTCCTTTGAAAAAAAAATTCCATCATTAACCTCCTTTAAAGAGTTCTAATTATTCTATTGATTATTTTAGTTACTACTTCAAAAGGTTTTCTAGATCACTTTAATCTTTTTGACAGCAGCTTTCTTAATCATATAACCAATTTTCTCTCTACATTGTAATGCAAAAAATTGTTGTTATTTTCAATCATGTCCAACTCTTCATGACAACATTGGTGGTTTTCTTGTCAAAGTGGTTTGCCATTTTCTTCTCCAGCTCATTTTACAGATGAGGAAACTGAGGCTAACAGGGTTAAGTGACTTGCCCAGGGTCACGTAGCTGGTAAGTGTCTGAGGCTGGATTTGAACTCAGGAAGATGAACTAGAACTCTATCCATTGTACCACCTCACTGCCCTAATGCTAAGAATAGTCAATCAATAAACATTTACTAAGCACTTGCTATATGCCAGAAAGTCTGCTAAGTGCTGGGTATACAAAGAGAGACAAAAGACAATCCCTACTTTCAAAGAACTCACAATCTAGTGGGGGAGACTGAGAAAATATGTACAAATAAGCTATATATGGTATAAGTAGGAAATTCATAGAAAAGAGTTCCTGTAGGAGATAGGATTGTAGTTGGGACTTGAAGGAAGCCAGGGAAACCATCAGACGGAGATGAAGAGGGAGAGCATTCCAGGCATGGCGGACAGCCAGAGGGAATGCCTCAAGAGGAGAAATGGAATATCTTATTGAAGGACTATGAAGGAGCCCTGTGTCACTGAATCAAAGAATATGTGGTAGGAGCTAGGTGTGAAAAATAAAAGTACACAGATGAGTGGCTTGTGAAGGGTTTTGAATGCCCCAACCAGGATTTTGTAGTGAACAATTCAGTGAAGCAACAAAAGTAATCCAGCATTAAAGAAGTATATTGTGACACGTTAGTTAGAGACCAACTATGACCAATGATAAGAATTCTCACTAGAGTTACAAAGCAGAAGGCAACTCTAGTTAAATTTTTTAAAGGATTGGTTTCAGATTATTCCAGGTTCATAGAATCTTAGAGATGGGAGTCATCTTCAAGGTCATCCAATACCTTTCTGAAGCTTGGGGACCTTCTTTAATATCCCCAAGAAGTGGTCAATTAATCTCTACTTACATACCTAGTGATGAGGAGTTCCTCACTTTAACCAGTAATTCGGTTCATTTCTGTCCCGTTCTAATCATTGAGAAACTGTTTCTTATTTTAAAATGCAATCTTGCCTGCTTTTTATCTACTAGTTCCTGTCAGGACAGGACGTCTGGGGCCATGTGGGATAAATCTGAGCACTCTTTCACATAACTTTTGTGCTTTTGATCTGGGATATGTAGTCAGGATGTTTGGAAGAAGAACTATCTGGTCTTTAGACTATCCTTCCTAAACCTTTTATTGCTTCTCCTTGTATCATTTGTTTTGCTAACTCCATTTAGACTATGAAATCTCTACCCCTAACTTAGCTAGGAGACTTGAGTGAGTCAATTTCCTGACTCAGTTTCTTCTTCAAAGTGAGTATCAGTCTCCAGAAGTGGTGTGAAAACTGCTCAATACAAAGGCATGCTCAGCATTAGCATAATAGAGTCTCTCTAAGCATTGCCATTCTATCATCAAGCCAGTCTTGATCCCAGAAACTTCTATTTGTTTATATGTACCAAAGATTTGGAAAACTTTGCCAAGGTGCAGAGTGTATTCATTTCCAGACAGCGGTTTATACTGCAGGCAACTTTCTTGTTTTTTCAAATCACTTTATTTGATGAACATAATGCAGAACTGGGGGTAGAGTTGTGTGTATGTATGTATATGTATACGTGTTTGTGTGTTTGTGGTAGTAGGAGAAGAGGGAGAGAGTAATTTCTCACCATTAGAATGTTCCTTTGCTATCGGGTACAAACCTGTAATACAATGGAGTTACCTTGGTGAAAAACCCAAAGAGCTCAAACTTTGCAGAATAATAAATGCAAAGGATATCCAAATTCAGAGCAGGGAATGGAGAAGGAAGTGGATCTAGACACCTATGAATCTCTAGGTACTTGCCCAAATATCCTGAGAAATCCTTTGGATGTAATTGAACCAAACTACCTGAGAGATTCACACTGAAAACTCTTGTGACTTCACACTATACTGACAAGAGTTTTTTAATAACCCCAAATCCACTAGAAAATTCATGAACCCTTCAAGGAATTTGCGAATCCAGAAATAAATTATAATGAGTAACCATATAAACTGAGCTATATCATTGTATTTCATATTATAGGAATGTCTTAACAGGGTTTATTTTCTAGCTGGATTTCCTTCTGTCAATAGAATTTAGCCTTCAGTGTCTTATACTGAGGATAGGCAGGACTGAACAGCTGGAAATCAGGTGACATGGGAAAGGGCTAGGTACAGCAGAGCAGGTATCAGCCATGAAAGAGTTAGGTGGAAATGAACCACTAGAGTGCTGGCTTATGGTCCTGACCTGTGTAATTAACTTGTTGATAATTCATAATGATACCTTCCCATGGAATTGAGTATGATTTTAGTTGTTAGGATCCCCAAGGGAGTAGCTTTCAAGAAACATGTCTCATGTGGTTTGTAACACATAGAGATTTGCAAGTAGTACAAGGCAGTCACAGACTCTGGAGTCTATTGTTGGCAAGAGAAATGAGTGTTTCCGTATTGCATTTAGCAATTGCTATGCATTAAGGCAATTTTATTTTAAAA
Organism: Petaurus breviceps papuanus; assembly: GCF_028583685.1. Lineage (NCBI taxonomy): Eukaryota > Metazoa > Chordata > Mammalia > Diprotodontia > Petauridae > Petaurus > Petaurus breviceps. Next base: position 8,653,582 of record NW_027187308.1, read on the forward strand.
TTATTAAAGGCTTTATATCACAGAGACCCTGTTAAATTACACAGAAAGAATTAGATTTAGGGGACAAGGTGGGTAGGAGGATATTGGATATGAGGCACAGATGGTCTTGATCAACTTGTTAACACACCAGAGCCAAACTGGAAATGTATGTTTTATGTGGTTACATATGTTGTAAAGAAAACTACCCCCAGTTCTTTTCTGAAAGAAACAGAGAGGCAGAAGGAAGACAATAAGGTGGAGGAGGAAACAGAAAGAGGAGAAAGAGGTAAAGGGGGAAACAGAAGAGGAGGAGACAGAGGAAAGGAGTTACAATTGGCAGCAAAAGGTGAAGAAGATAAGAGTAACTCAAGGTGCAGATGACTGGCAAAGGAACAGGAAGACCAGGAGACAAGGAACCTGAATTCCTATTGTCTGTGGCATTTGGGAGATAGAACAAGATAAGATCTTTCCTATGCTAGGGATTGGAAGTTTAGGCATTTAGAGTAGGTATTTCGCTGCTGTTTGTTACCCAAGGAATCCATGTGCAACTGCCTGCCTTGTTAGGAATAGTATAAAAGGCGACTACCTGAGAACAAATCCACATAGCAATGATGATGATGAATGCCTATATGGCACTTTAAGGTTTGTAAAGTGTTTTACAAATATTATTTTGTTCTCACAGCAACCTTGGGAGGTAGGTACTATTATCATCTCAATACAAATGCTGTATAGTATTATTCCAAACTGTCTCATCATTCCACTGAAAAACTTAGAAAATCCCTATGTACACATTGTAAGCCATATAAAGAAGACAATGACATTAATAAAGCTATTGTTTGGCTGGAGCTTAATAAGAAGGGCAGGTAAATGACTTAAATGACTTGACCAGCATTGAGTAGCTTGTGCCTAAGCTCACACTGGAACTCAGACCTTCCTTACTACAGGTCTAGCTCTCTGTTCACTGTGTCATCTAAGCTTCCACTGTTTTCTATAAATTTAGAGAATTTAATTTGATTCAGTTCAACAAGCATTTATTAAGGAGTCACTCTGTGCCAAGCACTATGTAAGGGGCTGAGGATACAAAGACAAAAATTAATCAGTCCCTGCCTCAAGGGACAGATTAGGAAAAGTCTTATTTAGGAGCACTCAAAGTGAGCCTTAAAGGCCACTGGGGGTTCTAAGAGGCAAATGTGAGGAGAAAAAGAATGATGCCAGGAGTAAGGAACTATTCTGGGTCAGGTCTAATATGCAAGTCCCGGGATTCAGGTTCTGTTTAGAATGCAATAAGATTCTCATGGACCAGAAAAGGCAATGAGCTACTTTACCAGTAATAAATAATATTACTAAGATTTAAAAAGATAATAATTAGATGAAATAACTATATTCCCACAGCAACTTGGCTCATAAGGTAAGAAAGGTGCACCCTCATAGCATTCGGAATTATACATCTCAGATAGGAAAGAAGCCAATCTAAAAATAATCCTGGAAATGATCTCCATGCCTCTTTAACCTTCAAGGTAAATCATTGAAATTGTATAAGACAGGTGACACTCCTGTCAAAGGGACAGACTTTGAAAAAGTTCAGAGGTAGAAGATGGAGTGTCTTTAATAGGTGAATAGTGTTGGGTCAGTGAGTAACGCACCGGCCCCGGAGTCAGGAGGACCCCCCCGAGTTCGGTTCTGGCCTCAGACACTTAACACACACACACACACACACACACACACACAAACTAGCCGTGTAACCTTGGGCAAGTTACTTAACCCCATTTTCCCTCAAAAAAAAAGGCAAAAAAAATAGGGGAAAAGTGTGTAGGGCAGTTTAGCTGGAATGGAAAGTGGATGAGGGAAAGTAATGTGAAATCAGCCTAGAGAGATAGGTTGGAGCCAGTCTCTGAAGCCCTTTAAATGCCAAAGAGGAATATATTATAGTAGCAAGAAGGAGTAACTGAAGTGTCCATGAGCAAGGAAGAGACATGGTTGGACTTAGGCTTTAGGAATATCAGTCCAGTAGTCCTGTTGGGGGAAGGATTACTAGGGAGAAAGACTGGAATCAAGGAGATTGATTAGGAAGCTATTACAACATCCCTTGTGAGAAGTGATAAAGGTCTGGACTAGGATGGTGATCATGTAAGAGAAGGTTATAGATAAGAAAAATGTTCTAGAGTTTTGAGAGAAAATATTATTTTGCTATGATATTAACAACCAATTATTAAATTAGCATTAAGATTTTTCTCCTTTATTTCCTCATTTAGGGATCAGCCCTGTAGGTCAGTCAGTCAGTATCTGAAGGATATAGCTGATGGATGAGATTACCCCTAACCTTTGGGAAACATGTTCTTCAATCTTGTGCCAGATCCCACCCAACCAGGATGGGGGGAGTATAAACAGAATCCAGTCTGGGTGAGTTCTTGCCCCAAGGAGAACACCACTGTCCTTGTACCCCTCCATTGGAGTTTAGGATGACCCAGTTCATGAAGGAGAAAACTAAACAGAGTGGTCTGGGTGGAGATGAATTCCCCTAAACAGATTGCTGGAGGCAGCTGAGCCTCATCATCAAGCCACCAGGAGGAGTTGAAGATTTTTAGCCCAACTCCACACTAAATGTCCCCCAATCCAGGCTGATTTCCATTTGTCATGGGCATTTCCTTTAAAAAAATTTTTAAGGCTTTCAGGCTCCCCATGTTTTTGTCTGGTTACTAGGAGAAACTCCTGATCATCACTTTATTGAGTAGCCTAATTGATAAAATCAACTTTATTGATAGCCTAATTAATAAAATGATTATTCAGAAACTGTCTCTTGGGCTTTTCATTCATCACAGTTAGAACTGGCAAGACTTGGCAGCTGCTTGCTTCTAGGAGGTGAGGAAGAGTAAAAGTCAAAGATGACTAGAAGGGCATGAACATGGGTGCCTGGAAGGATGGTGACATCCTCAACAGAAACAAGGATTAGAAAGGGGATTAGGTTTTAAGGAAAAGATAATGCATTTTGTCTTAGAGATGTTAAGCTCAAAATGCCTAGGGTACATCAAGTTTGAGATGTCCAGTAGATAGGTGAATATGCAGGGCTAGAACTCAGGAAATATATGTATGGTAGATGTCTAGATTTAGAAACCAGCTATATAGAAATGTTCAGTGAATACAGGAAAGCCTATGAGATCACCAAGAAAGAAATTGTCAAGACCTTTTCCCTTATGGTTGTGCTTCTGATTCCTCAAATTTTGGCACCTGGACTTAGCCGTCTTCTCACCCTGGAACTGGACCCCTTTTTCCATTGGTATCTTCCAGGGGCCACCATTTTGAGGGTGGGCACATATCATATTTCATTCTCTTCCCAGTTGTGCTTCTGACTCTCCAAACTTGGCCACCTTTTCTGTCACCCTCCCTCTGCTTTTCAGCTTCATAATTTCTTTTTTGTGTATTGTCCTCCTTCATTAGAATGAACTCATTGAGGGCAGGGATTGTCTCTTTTTGATTGCATTTGTATTCCTAGTTCTTAGCCTAATGCCTGGCACATAGTAAGTACTTTAAAAATACATATTGTTGAATGCCTAGAGAGAAAAGCTTAGAAAAGGGCTCAAGATAGCACCCTTTGGTATCTACATGTCTAGAGCAAGACATGAATGATCCAGCAAAGACTACTGAGAAGGAGCCATCAGACAGGTAGGATGAGAAGAACTGTGATCTCACACTGTCACAAAAATACATAGACATTGCAGATGGGTCCAGAAAGACAAAGTCTGAAATAAATATAATGGGATTTAGCAGTTGAGAAATTGCTGATAATCACGAAGGGAGAAGTTTCAATAGAATACTGAGGTCAGAAGTCAGAGTGTAAGAGGCTGAAGAGAGTATGATGTGATTAAGTAGAGGAAACAGTAGATAATGTTTTAGGAGTTTGGATGTGAAAGGCAGGAGAGATATAAAACAATAGCTTCAGGGGATGGCTGAGACAAATGAAGCCCTTTGGGTTTTTCCCCTTTTTTTCAGGTTTGGGGAGACCTGGGCTTATTTGTAAGCAGAAGTAGATAAAAAAAAGATGGATCCATAGGGGAAAAACAACAATGACAGAGGTCTAGTCTCAGGGATTTAACTCTTTAAAGAAACTGGAGAGAATGAGACAGCCTCTTCCTCTAAGTCTAGAGAAAAGGATAGAATGGAAGATGATATTGAGGGAATTGAGGTAAAATTTAGGGAGGAGAGTTAATTCAGCAGTGTTCTTAGTAAAATCTGAGAAGAAATATGGAGGGGTGGTGTGGGTAGATTAAGGAGAGAAAAGGTTTGGAAGTGTGGGAAGTGTGATAGGGAGTCAATCAGGAAAGAATACAAGGATTGGCATGTAGCAACAAGGTCCAATTCAAGATTAGATAACCTAAGATTTTAGTGAATGGGCAGCTGGGTGGAACAGTGAATAGAGCACTGGGTCTGGAGTCAGGAGGACCTGAGTTCAAATCAGGTTTTACACACTTGCTAGCTGTGAGATCCTGGACAAGTCACTTAACCTGGTTTGCCTCAATTTCCTCATCTGTAAAAATGAGCTGGAGAAGGAAATGGCAAGCCACTTTAATATCAATTTGATATCAATTTAATCCCATGACCCAAATGGGGTCATGAAGAGGCATATATGACTGAAAAATAACTGAACATCATCAAGTTTATAGTGAATCCTAGGTGATTTCCTGTAGCAGTATTCAGAAGCAGCCCAGTAGGAACAGAGAAGTGACCTGGTGGTAAACATCCAAGAACTGGGGTCTAGAAAGGAATGAAAATGAAGGCAAGGCATTAAAGTATTAGTAAGTACAAGGTCAAGGGTGTGCAAGGCAAGAGGTGATGGCCACAGTGACACAGTTATCTAGATGGTCCTGTAGAAATGGAATGGATAATGAGTTTACTAATCACTCTGATTTGCTTGAGCTCCCTTATTATCCAGGAGAGGCTGAAATAACCTGGGAATCAAAATCAGCCATTTAGGAGGCAGAATGAGCATTGCTTGAGTTTGACATTCCAGTGATCATTTGCAGTGTCCACAGGGTGATCCCAGGACACCTCTGTTGTGCCAACAACCACCGGGCCTGCTCAGACTGGTTCATACCAACCCCAAATGGAGAGAGCTTGCACAAACCTGATTCCAGGTACTCTGTATTCTTCCTATTTTCCTGCCTTCCTCTGTGGTAAAACCATATAGAATGTTTCCTAAATCCCCCATTTTTAATCAAACACTGGGAATAGAATCTGTGTTTCATCAACATAAAAAATCAACTCCACAGGATATCTCTGATTTCCTTTTTTCTTTATATTTAACCTGAACTCTAAAACACCCTTCACACTCCCAAATAGCCAACAATCACTCATCTATCTGTAAAGCAGTAAACTAAGTTCTGCTGTTTTCCACATGCCCTGTGCTGTACTCACCCAATAAATGCTTCCAGGTTTTACACCTGAACTGTGCCTTCATTCCCTTTGATTGGGCAGATCCTATACCCCAACTGATCAGATTGCCAATTAATCAGGTTCTATTCCAGGATCAACTTACTTACATTCTAGGGTCTATCCCGGGTCTTGTAAAGGAGAGATTGTGTGACATGGTAGGGAAAAAAAATGCTGGTTTCATAGTCAGTAGACCTTGGCTCAAATACTGACTGACAATTCTATTACTGTGATTCAGTTGTTCTGTCATTTTTAGTTGTGACCAACTCTTTGTGACTCCCTTTGGGCTTTTCTTGGCAGAGATACTGGAGTAGTTTGCCATTTCCTTCTCCAGATCATTTTATAGATGAGGAAACTGAGGCAAAGTTAAGTTACTTGCTCAGGGTCACACAGCTAGTAAGAGTCTAAGGTCAGATTTGAACTCAAGAAGATGAGTCTTCCTGAGTACTGGCTGGCATCTCCACTGTGCCACTTAGCTGCTCTCCAGTGTGTGAATATGGACAAGTGCCTTATACTCTCTAGGTCAAAGCTTCCTCATGCATCAAAGTTTGAGTTTGGACTAGCCGTCCTCTGAAACACCTTTCAGCTCTAAATCACGATCCTCTGATCTTACATCAGAAAAAAGAACAATGAGTTATCCCTCTCAACACAATTTTAATCTTCAACAAGAACTAAAATATTCAAACATGTGCCTACCAAATGCAAGGTACTAGTGCTACAAAGAGAAAATTGTTTCATATATTCATTCATTAAGCAACTTTTTCTCAGTAGGCCTAGTATGTATCAAATATTGGGTAGGGAATCTGTGTTTCATCAACATAAAAAATCAACTCCACAGGATACACAGAAACTGGGCATAGATGATTATCTAACACCATATACTAAAATCAAGTCTAAATGGGTGCATGATCTAGGTATAAAGTCTGATACTCTAAACAATCTGTGAAAGCAAGAATTAGAGGGCATTATAAAAAGCAATATGGATAATTTTGATTACATTAAATTGAAAAGCTTCTGTACAGGGGAGGCCAGGTAGCACAGTGAGTGGGAGCACCGGCTCCAGTGTCAGGAGGATCTGGAGATCGAGTCCTGGGCTCAGACACTTGGCACCCGCCCAGAAACACCTGGCCATGTAACCTTGAGCAAGTTACTTAACCCCAATTGCTTAGGGGCGGCCAGGTGGCTCAGCGAGTAAGAGCATCGGCTCCAGTGTCTAGATGACCTGGATTGAATCTTGGGCTCAGATACTCAGCACCACACCCAGAAATAACTGGCAGTGTAACCTTGAGCAAGTTACTTAACCCAGATTGCTTTAAAAAATAAAAAGAAAAAAAAAAGAAAAGCTTCTGTACAAACAAAGCCAATCTAACCAGAATTAAGAGGGAAGTTGAAAATTGGGAAAGCATTTTTACAACCTATGTCACTAATAAAGGACTCATTTCTAAAATATACAGAGAATTGAGTCAAATCTATAAGAATACAAGTCATTCCCCAATTGATAAATGGTCAAAGGATATGAACAGGCAGTTTTCAGAGGAAGAAATTAAAAATATTTATAAGCATATGACAAAATGCTCTAAATCACTATTGATTAGAGAAATGCAAATCAAAACAACTCTGAGGTACCACATATCACCAGTCAGAATGGCTAAGATGACAAAACAGGAAAATGACAAATGCTGGAGAGGATGTGGACAAATTGGAACCCTAATGCATTGCTGGTGGAGTTGTGAACTGATTCAACCATTCTGGAAAGCAATCTGGAATTATGCCCAAAGGGCTATAAATAATTTCATACCCTTTGACCCAGCAATACCACTCCTAGGGTTATATCCCAGAGAGATCATAGAAGTGGGGAAAAGTCCCATATGTACAAAAATATTTGTAGCAGCTCTTTTTGTGGTAGCAAAGAATTGGAAATTAAGGGGGTGCCCATCAATTGGGGAATGGCTGAACAAGTTGTGGTATATGCATGTTGTGGAGTACTATTGTGCAATAAGGACCGAGGTACAAATGGACTTCATATTTACATGGAGAGGCTTATACGAACTGATGCTGAGTGATAAGAGTAGAGCCAGGAGGAGTTTGTACACAATTACAGACACAATGTATGTGCGATGACCAACTTTGATAAACTGGACTCTTCTCAGCAATCCAGAGTCATAAGTCAACCCCAAAAGACCCATGATGGAGAGAGATGTTTACATCCAGAGAAAGAGCTGAGTTTGAACCCCGATTGAAGCAAAGTACCTGCCCTTTTTTGTTTTCCTGTTTGGTTTTGTTTCCTGTTTCCCATTCTTCACTCCATCTGTTACAGTCCTTCTTTATAACCTGACTAATGCCTAATGTGAAAGTATTTGCAGATACTATACTTGATTATATGCCACCACAGGTGGGGGGGGGTGGGAAGGGGGAGTAGAGAGGGAGAGAAAATTTGAAATTCAAGGAATTGTGGTAATGAATCTTGTAAACTAAAAGTAAACAAATTAATAAAGACCAAAAAAAGAAGAAAAGAAAGGAAAAGAAAATAAAGGGAAGAAAAGAAGAAAGAAAAGATGATGAATACGTGGGGAGGTTGGGGGTAGAAATGCTGCAGAAAAAAAGACATGCTGATGCACTATTGGTGGACCTATAAATGAGTCTAACCACTCTGGAAAGCAATTTGTAATTATCCACAAAAAATTAACCCATGCATGCCTTTTGGGTCAGCTAGACCACTGCTAAGGCAATACTTCAGAAATCAAAGAAAGAAGTAAAGCTCCTCTATGTTCCAAAATATGCCCTTTTGTGGTGAAGAAAAAATTTAGAGACTACGGGGGTTGGGAGTCATCAGTTGGATAATGATTGAACAAACTATGGTATATAAATGTAATGTATATAATACTATCATGCTGTCAGAAATGAGAAAGAAGATAGTTTCAGAGAAATTGAAAGAACTCTACGAACTGATGCAGAGTTTAGTGAGCAGAACTAAAGAAAACAATTTATACTTTAATACCAATATTGTAAAAACTAACAATTCTCAAAGACTTAACTCTGATCAAATAAATGATCAACCTTGATTCCAGAATGATAAAGAAGTCTGTCTACTTTTTAATAGGGTTATTAATATTAAGAATAAGAAATACTCTTTTGAATGTGATCTTTGTGGAAATTTGTTTCTCTTTACTGAGTTTATTTGATATAGGAGTTTTGTAATTTTGGGTTTTTTTTTCAATAGGTATGGGGAGGTGGGAGGAAGAAGAATAATGAATGATTGATAGCTGTATTGCTTTCTTCCTCTTTCTTTTCAATATTTGTTAACAAAGTATGGCTTGCTGGATAAGGGGAGGGGTAGGTTAAAATGAATATGATATAGAAACAAAATGTACAATGAAATCAGATGAAAATTTTTAAAGTAAAAATGAAAGATAGCATTTATACTTTGCTTTAAGGTTTGCAAAGCACTTTGCAAACATATCTTACTTTATTTGATCCTCACAAAAACCCTTTGAGGTAAATGCTACTGTTATCTTATTTCATAAATGAGGAAACTGGGGCTGAGAGAAGTTTAATGACTTTCTCAGGATAGTACTGCTGGTAAGGGTCTGAATTAGAATAGAAACAGAGGTCCTCCTGTTTCCAAGTCTAGCATTCTATTTACTGTTCCATCTATCTGCCTTATGCAGTTATGTGGATGAGTACAGGCACAATTACTACAGCTGATGAATTACAACTACTACCCTCATGAAAGGAAGAGGGTCCCTGGGGAGGTTGCCTGGGGGGAGCAGTAAGCAGCAGGTCCTTTATGCACAATATTGCTTGGACATAGAGAACTTACACTGATAATAAACATTCTTTGAAGCTGTTAATGTGAGAATTAATTCCATTATTTATCCATACAAATCTCTTCCAAATTCATTTCTATAGAGAGTTAATCAAAATGTCAAAATAGATAAAAGCATGAAAATTGAAAGCCTGGGGTATGTTCTGTGTATGTATCCAGTCTGACAATAGACTCCAAGTGAAAAATAACAGCTCCAATGGCAAACATCATTCTCCACACTGGCACAATATAAATCAAATGCCTGCATGAAGTTTAGATAATATGAAATGGTTATAAAGAGCATTCCTTTTTGTCACAATCTTAATTTGTAATCCCATGTTCCCTTTCAGAGTGCCATATGGAAAAGGAACAACATTCGAAATGGATTTCTGAAGAACTACAGTTGACATGAATACAAAAAAAAATCACAAAACCACTAAATATTTGGCTAGTCTTTAGTCTACTGGAGGTTCAAAGAAAGCTGAAGACAAACTATTATGTTAAAAGAAAAAGTCCTCAGACTATGGTTGACCTTTCAAATGACCAATGGATTGCCACCACTGGAATCTTAAATCACCCATCCTTTAGACTCGGTGAGCCACCTAATTAAAACAGCTTCTCCTTCTACCCCCCAAGGTTTGGAATCGGAGTGTGCTCAATTCTGGCTCGCCTGGCATGTAAAGTGCAGAAAGTCTGGCCAGCCATCCAGACCTCTTTCCCATACATCACAGATCCAATATAACCTCAGCAGACACTCAAAGTGGAATCACAATTTTCCAGTTTCCATCTCACATATCTTCCTAGAAAACAGAGCCCTACAATCCATGAGATTCATGCTCCAACATGGAGCTTGGCAGATAATCCTCTGTGCATAGAATGGGTGTAATATTTGCTCTAGGACTTAATGAAATTAGAACTGGAGATGAGATGCATAGTTTGTATAATGAAAGAGTTAGTCAGTCAGTCAATAAGCATTTATTAAAGGATTTACTATGTGTCAAATTCTGTGCTAAGTGCTGGGGATACAAAGCAAGGCAAAAATAGCTGATAAGAAGAAACTTTTATTTGTAGATAAAATTTGCCTCTGACCTTAACCATTCAAACAACAGAGAAGGCATTTGATGATAAGAGCATTTTGAATCCAGGACTATTAAGCAACCTGGTATTAATGTCTGCCCCATCTTCTGCCATGTCTAATCCAACCATCCATCACCCCGATATAGGTGTCAAAGCTCTTCACTGTGGGTGACAGGTTTCCTTCTTCTTCCAGACTCTGCCTGACCCTTTGAGTCCAGGTAGAATATTCAGATACAATATACTGGTGTTTAAAGTTACAAGGCAGCAACTCATGAAAATTGTGTACGTCAAAAGAAAATATATCAACTAAAGGTTCATATTCTGATTTCCTTGGACTTCACCAGTGTGAGAATTGTTTTTTCCCTCCTTGGAATGCAGACTAAAGCTGAAAAGTGCTTGTTATAGGATTACAGATGGTGACGAGGCCAGTCTGGCTTCTTTGTAACAAGGGCTGAGAAAGACCAAAGATAGGCCACTTCAAGAAAAAGGAAATAGAGGAGCCTCACAATCAGATTTAGTAGAAAATGCTGCAACAACACTGAGGCTCTTGAATAAAAACTTAAGGGCAGGGTCTTGTATCTATCTCTATTTTGAGAACAAGAACATATGAACTCTGGTGTGGGAGGGATGGACCTTCTCATGTCCACTTGTCCACTTGTCTCATGTCCAGATTTCCTCTGTTTAATTAAACAAAAGTAAATTCTGGCTTCAGAGAGACTCTTGGAAATCAGGTTTTCCTGGAGGTAAATTTTCACATCTATACTGAATGCCCTCCATGCCTGCCCCAGGTACCCTATAAAAAGTACAGATGGAAAGTTCTTTGTCTTTGCCCTTTATTGGACCCCTAGACCAACCTTATACCTTATACCCCATAAGCAGAGCTAGCATTGAACTGTGGAAAGACTATGGAACTCATAATCAGAAAACCTGGATTGTGATTAGGATCTGATATTTATTATCTGGGTTACCACAGATAGAACCAGGGTGACAAGTTTTTTGCCTCTGGGGTAAATATCACAGATCCTGTCTGGGGATCAGTTAAGATGGGGAGTAGGCCACCCCAGCCTGCCTATTCTGAAATGTTGAGACACATATAGTACATATTTTCATTTTTTAAAAGTTTATTGATGTCATCTTTCTGATGGTAGTTTCCCTCAAAGTGTTTCAATCTCCTTACACACTAGGAAATTCACAGTTCACCAGCCTAGGGCTCTGCCCTTCGTATTTTTTTGGCTGGGGGTGGGAGGGAGGAGGGAGTTGAGGGTTCCAGAACTTGCCCCAGCTGAATGCTGGGCTTTCCTCCTCAGGCTTAATGGAGTGCTGCACAACCCCTCACACATGCCTTTCTGCTCCATTCCCTGTTCCTCTATTCTCTAGCCAAGTTTTACTGAGCACTGCCTTGCTACTATTATCACAGCCTGGGCAAATTTCTGCCATTTTGAGTTTGGCTTTCCACAGCACTGGGAGGAGACAAGGGTCAGAGCATAGGGCTATGTGCCATCACAAGCCCAGACAAATATCCTGCATATTCCCTCAGTTCTTTCTCTGTCATGCAGAGCTTTGTTGCAGCACAGAATTCTGTCTCAGTGCTGGCTAGCTGAACCTGAGGACATGTCTTCATTTTGGAGTTTGGATCTCCATGGTATTAGAAATGAAGCATGATGGGGCAGCCAGGTGGCGCAGTGAGTAAGAGCACTGGCCCCAGAGTCAGGAGACGTGGGATCAGTTCTGGCCTCAGATACTCGGCACCCACACAAAAATAACTGGTGGTGTAACCTTGAGCAAGTTACTTAACCCCAATTGCTTAAAAAAAAAGAAATGAAGTATGGAAGGGGGTGAGGAGTTGCATTCTGCTGTAAGTCCATGGGTCAGGTTGGCTCTTGCAGCCTTACTGCCAATAGTGTGGTAGATATTGGGGAGGGGCTTCTGAGTGAGCATGAGTTAGGTGTTAATTCATAAAGTTTTTGCCTTCCTTGGTTTCTCAATGCCCTACACCATAGAGACACCTGAAATTGCTTTCTTTCTATGACATAATTTCTATTTTGGAGACTTTGAGAGGTCATAAGGGTTAAAGAAAAGATCCAGTTTTCCGTCATGTTTGTCTCTCCCCAGCCCCTTTCTGGCACCAAAACTGTGTGAAGAAAATACTTTGTGAATCACAAAGTACTAATTAAATTATAATAAAGAGCTGATTATTCATCTGATTACAACTGAAAGATTCCAAATGTTCCACCTAATTTTTTCAGCCCTCAGAAGTGACTGATATTTTCTGTGTTAATGCTGTTTTATGGCATTAAACACATCTTAATTGAGTTAAAGCCTTGCTCTGTCTGAGAAGGGTACAACATTGGCTAGCCCACAGTCATTTAGTGTAGTTTACTTGATTAATCATCACTCTCTGATGATAGCAAATCAGGGTTCTAGAAGGATGGCTAAGTTAGGTTGAGGGGGGAGAAGGGAAAAGAGAGGGAGGGAGTCAAAAGAATGAGGAAACATTTCAGGGGGCTTTGTGAGCCAGAGGCAGAATGGAGACACTGACTGCCTGTTTGGAGAGGTGCTAAGAGGTGAACCAAAGGAGAGGTGGATGGGTGCCAGAGAAAATCTTGGCTCTCACTATTTTTCTTAGTGCCAGTCAGCCTTGGCATCCATCTTTTCAATCTCCTTCATGGCCCAAGTAAATGGGGCTATATGGGGGCATTGTGTGAAAAGTGCCTGCAAATTGGGATCAAATGAGTGACTCCACTCTGGTGCCTCCATCATTTCCACCTAACCCATAGCAAAATGTTCTCTCTGTTCAAGCCCATGTTTATACAAGTTCATGTCCCCTGCCAACATAAGGGAGGAAAACTCATTCCATTCTACTTTATAAAGTTAATTTGTCTCTTGAAGTCCCTTCTATTAATCTAAGATGTTATCATTTTTTATGCCTAGCAAGCTTTTCTTCATTCATGGTTCTCAATGTGATTGATGGATATGCATTCCTCATAGCATCCTGGCAATTGTAATGTAATTATAGTCTTTCAGATGAGGGAATTTTGGCATGGATGTATTATACAATTCGATCAGTACCTCCCAGCTGAACATGTCTGGGGCTAAGAAAAAACTCAAGAGTTCTGTATATCTTGCTGTGAAGGTTACTAGGCACCAATAATCTTTTCTTTCTTCCCTCCTCTTTTTCTATTACCTTCATCTCCTCTTCTTTCTCCTCTCCTTCTTCCTCCCTTCTTCTTCTCATTTCCATCCCTTTTCCTCTTTCTCCTGATCACAGGACTTAAATTTCACTTCTCATTTTCTCATAAGAGCCTTTCCACTAAATGCCTCCCTCAGCTTCTAGTGTAAGAACTCAGCAAGAAAACACTTGGGAATGCTGATGCTCTTTTGAGGGTGATGATCCCTTAACATAGTTTTAGGACGGAGAAAAGTTATTGAATCTGTTCATGTGAGTCACTGTTATCTAGCAGAGAGTATATATTAGAGTTCTTACAGAGCCATAATTAGGGCAGGGCAACTGGGACTTTGCTCTAGGATGATGAAATTCAAAAGGTGTTGCTAGTATTTGCATTTCTTTTATAGCATAGCAAATAATAGTAAAGAAAGTGAGTAAAAAGATAATTTGTTAAAATGAGGAGCTACTAAATGTGCTTTAGCCATGGTCCAGGTGAAGAGTCCTTCCTATCCTATTCTCCAACTTCAAGGATTGCCACATGTATAACATTACAGGTCATGTTTTGCATTCTAGTTCAAGTGCTATCTCCCACTAACCCTGTGAGGCTAGCTAAAGTCCATTTATCTGTGCTTCAGTTTCCCCAAGGACCTCTCCCAACCTCACAGGACAAAGATGCTACAGCTATTTCAAACTTTTTATCAGAAACTCTGGTAGGATAATGGGTAGAGAAGAAGTGGCCAAAAAATGAGGTTCTTGGATTATCTTTGTCTGTTGGTAGTATGAATAAACAAGTGTTAACTACACTTGAAATCCTAAACTAGTCCTTACAGTTAACCAATAATGAAAATCCATGCCACTGACATATCTCTCTCCTAGATGTCTGTAGGCTGCAGATAAAATTCTGAACTTAGATTTAGAAAAACTTGTGTTTGAATCCCAGTCTTTCACCCTTATTTAGTTGTAGGACCAAAGACAAGTCACATAACTTAAGCCGAAAGACCCAATTCCCTGAACTTAAAAAAAAAGGTGGGCATAGTACCTTCTTCACAGGGTTGTCAAAGAAAGGTGAAAGGGTGTGTATGTGTGTGTCTCTCTGTGTGCATTTGTCCATGTGAGATATGTATAACCACATGGTTTGTCTAAATGTGACTGACCAGAGAGACATTGAGACATAGCTCTGAAATCTGGAGCACTTCTCTCCAAGGGGGACTGTATTTCTTCTCTTGAAGCAGGAAAAGGATCCTGACTGAGTGTTCTTTCTCTAATCTCTGAGAAGGGTATTCTATCAAAATTATAACTATCTGCTCCTCTAACTATTGCTGAGATAAGGGTATAACAGGTCCAAAGTAAAATTATCTCCCCTAATTGCTAATCCTTAAGGAAGAAAAGTAACCCTCATTTTACATCTGCCAAATGCTGATAACACAAAAGATCATCATAAATACCAAGTAGCAGGCAAACCTAATTATTTAATAAGAAAAAAAAAAACCAGAAATTGGAAAAATTGTGTAGATTAGACTATACCAGAAAATACACAAGAGTGATTGAGCTCTCTAGCTAAGAGTGAGGTATCTCGACTTAAATTAAGAGAGGAGTTTCAATCTCACCCCAAAATAGCATCTCTCTCTGAAATCAGTAGGGAGGTAGATTGAACATCAGGAAGGGTAAGGAACCAGCTCTTCTACATGTCCAGTTTCCTTCTCTCTTTTCTCTCTGGAGCTAGTCCTAAAGAGTATGTGCCACTGCACCTATCTCCCCCAAAACTTTTGAACCAACTCTGTCTATTATATAGGCATGCAGCATCTGTCAGTACTTTCTCCACCAATTAGTAGTCACTTTCTGCCGTCTCAGTGGCATTTCCAAGCAAAAGGCTTGGAACCTCAAGTTACATACATGAAGTGCTTTGTAAACCTCAACGTTTTATACAATTGTGAGCTAACATAATCACCACCACCACCACCACCACCATCATCATCTTCATTAATGAACCGTAGTAGGCATCCATATCCTAACAGCATTTTCTATGGTCTCAGCCTTATTATGGCTCCCTGATAGTTTTAACTATATTTGCCTCTCTATGGTTGTAGCTACAGACCATGAATTCTGTAACCAACATTCCCAGGACCTATAATAGTACTCTATTCCCATCAGGCCCTTAATAAAGATTTATTCAATAAATGAATGAATGAAAAGAAATTTTTCTGATAGGTGCATTAAAAAGATTTCCTTTGAAATTCTCACACTCATCTTCATTTATCCTCGCTAAATTAAATGGTTTTCTGAAGACTCTTCCTCCTCTGCCTTTGGACCTGATTTAAAAGGTCAGCCAGGACCTCTTCATTCAGCATAACTCCCCTTTTTAGACAGACAAACTATATTTAAATGAAAAGAAAAGAGTTGCAGTTATGCAAATGTAGACTGCCCTCCAAACTTGCCTTGACCTAAATTGCAAAAATAAGCCCACACTATATCTTCAGAACTTCTGCTACATGGATCAGATTTGGCCCCTGGGGAAACTCCATCAGTTCCCCCATGCAAAACCAGACCTGAATTTGAAGGTACAGTCCATCCTTCTCACTTGCCTGAGACTACATAATTCTCATAACTCTGGGGACTGGTAATGGAAATCAACACGCCAGGCATAAAGTGTGCCCTGACTTCTTTTTTCCACCAAAGCAAATGTACAGCAGGGCACATAGCTGACACAATTCTGCTCTGGTCAGTGCTATGGGTATTTTCTTTTTTCTTCCTTTTTTTGAAGAGCAGGTGGAGACAGTAGAACACTTAGGAAAATCAGAATCACACTGTGACTTGCAGACTGTCGTCAAAATGTCCATCCTGCACTTCGGGCACCAGCTCTGACCTGAACTTGGCTTGCTAGAACCTAGAAGTAGGGAGTCTCAGAAAGTTGGTGCTACAGAAATCATTTGAGTAAAAGTAAATAGGATCATGTAAATTCTAGAAGATGAAACATGTCAAAAAATAAAGAATAAAATATCAAAGGAGCTTGTAGTTTTTTGTTTATTTTCTTTCTGAGACCCAGTGATTGCTTCCTATTCCATAAGCATCTGAAACAAGTATCACAATACGGGGAAAAATGAAAGACTAGTCCAAATAAACTAATACAACATGATTTTTCAAAGTCTGCAGTAATCTTTAATGATTTAAATACTTGTTATTTCTCCTCTATTCTTGAAGAGGACCATGACATCAAGGAGGTGATGCCATGACATGGAAGTGAATTGGATTTAAGTGAGAGAGGGCTGTGTGAAGTCACCAGCCTCACTTTCTCCTCTGGAGCCATCTGGGTCCAGTGGTCAGATACACGTCAGGGGATGGCCCTGGGTACAGTGGAAGACCTTGGCCTTTTAAAGCTAACATCTTTACCAGGTCTCAGTTTGACTAAGGCAAAGTCCATTCAGTGATTAAAGCTAGGTAAAAAATAAGGCAAACAATGGCCTCTTTAACCTAGTTCATATACATATATACATATATATGTATGTATGTATCTGGGAAAGGAAGACCTTAGGGGTTTTGGCCTAAACAGAAACAATGTCTATTTACATTCATTCTGAGTTAGTGAGGGCCCAAACAATGACCAAGTCGGGTTTGGCCTGGGACCTATTGGTTAGACAATCAGTGAGAGCCAGAGTGATTTAAAAAGGCATGGTCCTTAAGAAAGAAATCTAGCTTGTAAACCCCAAGATATCTTACAACATTTCTGAAGGGAAAGAAATGCTTTATATATTTAAATTTTACATATCCTAGATACAGGCAGTTTTATAATATAATGGATAAAGTGCTAGATCTGGAGTCAGAAAGACCTGTCTTCAAATCCAGTCTCAAGTACCAACTGCGTGCCACTGGGTAAGTCACATAAGCTCTGTGTGCCTCAGTTTCCTCATCTGTAAAATGAAGCTAATAATATCACCTGCTTCACAGGGCTGTTGTGAGAATAAAATGAGATGATGTTTGTAAAGCACTTTGCAAACCTTAAGGTGTTATGTAAATACTATGATTATCATTATTATTAGAAGGTATAGTTGAAGTAAAAATCCAGTACATTCACTTTTCCTTATGCTTATATTGCGTGTTCTGATTGATAGGCTGTTTCTTCCATGAGAATATCATCTGTTGTATTCAGAAAAAGTGAGCAAGACATAAGTAACAATTTAGAATTGGACCTTTATTTTACGCCATGTTGGCTGTTTAGGCCACACATGGCAGGCTGATGAGTTCCTGTCCCCCTACTGTCCCAGGTGGTACAGCAGAGATCTCAGGTAAAGCCTCAGCTTTTAAAGGGATGCCACATGGCCAATAGTTAGGTATTACATAAGCAGAAACTCGCAGAGGCCAAAAACAGTGATTGGTCAGTACACACCTCGAAATTCCCACCAGCCTCAAGTTTCCCTGACCCGGCAGCCCACCCACCTCCATGAAGGACAGCTGAGGTTGGGGGAAGGGCAAAGCTGAACCCAGTAGTCTGCTCACTTTCATGAGGGAAAGAATGGATAAGGCATTTAATCCTGTTTGCCTCAGTTGCCTCATCTGGAAAATGAGTTGGTAAAGGAAATGGCAAATCACTTCAGTATCCTTGCCAAGAAACCCCAGATGGAGTCCCAAAGCATCAGGCAGGACTGAACAATGACTGAACAATAGCAACAACAAATTCAAGTAGGAATTGGAGAGAATGAGTGTAGACTTTAGAAAAAATTTTAGTAGCAAAAGGGAAGATAAATATAGGATATTAGTTTGAAGGGGTCATCAAGTTAAAGAAAATGAGTAAATTTTAGGTTCATAGAGGTTAAATGACTAAGACATTACTCATAAGGGATAAAAAGTGACAAAATCACCAAGATGTTGAATGGATTAGGGTTTCCCTTACTCTTTTCTACTCTTCAGATTAGTGTTGTGTGGTCTCTTTTACGCTCCAAGGTCATCCTTCATATTAATTTGAATCTGATTTTACCAATATTCTGGGGAAAGGAGGGGGAGGGAGAAAAATAGGGAGGAGAAGAAGAAAATAGAAAGTGTGACTAGTCCAGCAGCCCCAAGAAAATGGTACTAAAGGCACTTGGTTTTCATTAAGTCAGTGTTCACTATCTGAAAAACTTTTGGAGACTTCAAATGCTACTGTTACTAATAGATCAAACATTTTCATGTTAAAAAAAAACACCAAACTGTGAAGCAAGGATTTATTAAGACACAAACTAATTATTTAAACTTTCCTCCACTTTTGCCCTGATTCTAGGCAATTTCCCCTCTATCAGAAACATGACAATGGTGACTAGAAACAAGTTATCTGACACACCGGGTTTGTTTATGATGTGACAATGAAAATGTGACAATGACAAGATGACAGACAAGATAAAATGCAGAGCTGCATATCGTTTGATTAAATTCTGGGAAGATACTTATACGTAAGGGCCAAGAAGGCTTGGGAGACTCTTGCCATTTCTTAAAGTTAAAGCATAAATCAACACACCTGGCCTTTTCGCCACAGGATGTTCTCAGAAAACATTCCAGATTGACATCTTTACCCAAGTCCTTGCTAATATGTTGGGGGCCACCTCTAGTCATCCTGATGGATATCTGGCCACTGGACCCAGATGGCTCTGGAGGAGAAAGTGAGGCTGGTGATTCTGTACAACCCTGCCTCACTTCAATCCAATTGGCATGCAAGCCATGGCATCACCTTCCTTGTGTCATGGTCCTCTCAAGAACAAAGGGCAAACAACCACAGCTAATCCCTTAATCATTGTATAAGCTGCCTCACTGATTTTGGTTTCAGGCCTTAGTTGTCAAAGATGAGTTTAACCTGGGAGAAAAAGAAGTGGACCAGAAGTCAGAAGACCTAAGTTTTAAGCCAGTGTCATCCTTTACCTTATCTCTAATAAAAATAATGAATAGCTGACATTTCTGTAGTGCTTTGTGATTTATAATGGACTTTGCCTTCTTCATCTCATATGATTCTCACTGAAAGTCTGTGAGATTTTGAGGCTAAATATTTTGTCGCCATTTCACAGATAAGGAAAGTGGAGCTCACAGAACTAAAAACAACCTGCCAAACGTCCCACAGGTAGCAAGGACACAAGTTCAGGACTGAAATCATGTCCTTCTAACTTCATATTCAGGACTTTTCTACACTTTGGTTCCCCCCCCTTTTAAAATACATACTGAACCTTACACAGAAGATAATAGAATGGGTGCAGAATAAGCATGTACACAAAACCTATTGATGACAAACACTGTGCTAAGCAATTAAAAATTATCTCATTTGATCATCACATCAATCCTGTAAGGTAGATATTATGATCCCCATTTTATAGTTGAAGAAACTGAGGCCAATGGAGGTTAAGCAACATGTTTAGGGTCACATGGTTAATAAGTATCTGAGGCCAGATCTGGACTCAGGTCTTCCTGACTCCAGACCCAACACTATCCACTGTGCCATTTGCTGCCTCTAGAATAATAATTTCCCTACCTACTCTCAAACAATAGACATGCAAATGTATAAATATAAAATAGTATGAAATTAGAAAGTCCCACATTATGTAAGAGTCATTCTCTTAGAGAATACAGTGTATCTAACTTTTTATTCTTTCCTTAGTAAAAAATTATTAGCCCAGAACAAAAGGAGTTCTAGGTTTTTATACAACAAGTTGCAAAATTAGTAGTGAAGAATTTTGACAAACATATCATTAGAAAAATATCACAATATTTTAGACATCTATGATTTCATCAGTGTGGGTACTCCCTGGTCCAATGCAAAATACAACTCCTTCTCTTCCTTCCTACGCTCAGCTTAGTGCGTGTTCTTCTTGTATTATAAGGAATAACTGGAAAAAACAAGCAGCATTGTGTCATGGTATTTGTGGGCCTTGAGTCTGTGTCATATGAGGACTTGTGGAAGGAAGCAAGACTGTTTAGCCTAGAGAAGACTCAGGGGAGGAGGCACAGGATAGTATCTCCAAATATCTGAAGGGCAGTCTTGTCAAAGAGAGATTAGATTTGTTCTATTACATCCCAAAGGGAAAAACCAGGAGCAAAGAGTTGGAAATTCAGGTTTGATGGGAAGAAAAATATCCAAACAATTACAGATAAGTAAAAGTAAAGTGGTCTGTCTGAAGAGGTAGTGAGAGTTTCTTCATTGAAAGTCTTCTAGCAGAGTCTTGATGATCTCTCATTGTTCTTTTTGGGAATGAATTGGGCTAGATGGCCACTGAGGTCTAGTCAAACTATCAAAATTCTATGATTGTGTGGGGCTTCACCCTTTGGTGATGAGCATATCTGCACTTAGCTAAGCTGGTCTTGGGGCTTTTATTCAAAAATTTTCCAGCTTTGAATGACCCACCAAAACTTGTACTTCTTTGATAAATCCAAGGTCATCACTTTGCCAAAAATCCACAGCAGAGAATATCACTGGAGGCTTTATAATAGCTCACATCAAAGTAGCACTATACATACATACATACATATATATACAAACATATATATAACATTATATGTTATGCATGTTTATTTGATCTTCACAACCCTGAAAACCTGTGAGGTAGGTAGAATAAGTACTATTCTCTCCATTTTGCAGGAGAAGAAACTGAGCCTCAGGGAGGAGATTGGTAAGTGGCAGAGAGAAGACTCAAACTTAGGTCTTTGGTGGTCTTTTCATAACTTCATCCATGCTATCTCTCATAAGCATCAGCATTTTCTCCTGGGAGAAGAAATACAGTCCTTATCTAGTCTTTATTTTCCCACTGATTTCTGGTGTTACACTAGAGGATGCCTGTCTGAAAACCCAAAAGGAAATACAACAGCCAGGGCACAAGGAACAATAGACTTCAGGCTTCTTTCTTTCCAAGATGGCGACTTTAAGTTCCCCTCTGATGCCGTTCTTAAAGAAGCTTACTTTCCTTTGGGCATTTCATGCTGGATAAACTTGATGGGAAGGAAAAGGCATAGATATTTCCATGGCTCCAAACATTTGCCTCAGTCTTGACACCAGCACAGCCAAAGGAACGGCATTCAAGCCTTGTGAATAGTGTTCTTTGTCATGGGAAGAGCTGAGCCAGGAATCTCTAATAGACATATGTAGTGAGCCACATGTACTGGATGCCAAGAGCACTCCAGTGGTGCAGGAATGTGGAACAATGCATGCTGGGGCATCTAGGGAACTATTTCTTATTTTGGGGAATGAAATGAGGTTTTGTTTTTGTCTTTTGCGATACTCTGGGCCTCCATCGAGAGAGTTCTTACTGAGGAAAAAATGGAATGTCATAGAAATACTTAGCTAGGATTTTCAAATTGACATAAAAGACTTATGGTGAGCGTGAGTGGTGACATTTCATTTTTTGACTAGCTATCAAATTGTCAACACTCAACCAAAGTTGGATTTCAAATGAGTGTCCTTACCAACACCGTCCCATTTATATTTTGCATATACTTTTTAATGCCTTATTTTTGATCCCTTCAACTGTTTGGTTGGTTGTTGTCCTTTGTCCTTGAAGTGGATCAAAGTGACGTTACTATATTAGAGTCAAGTTACAGTGTGGGTTAATCAGACCAGTATGAGCTCAGATTGCTAACACAAGGCCAAAGAAAAGGGATCCATACCAATGAATTTCCGTTTATCTGTCATCTCTGTAATTTCCTATTTAGTCATCCCAGAAAGAGTTCACAGGCAAGGTAATGATTGGGGTTTTTTTCACCCATTGCTCTGAGGGCCAGTTTCTGACCTGGTCCATACATGGGAAGACTGGTCCAGGATTTCTCCCAAGCTAGTTCCCTGTGAAGGCTATATCATGTCTTAAGATTGGCTCACCATCTCTTCCTGACTTGCAGGAGTTTAGGACATGATAACTGAGCAGTGACCCAGACATAAATGCATGCAAGGGAACAAGGACATTAAAACATGGGTATACGTAAGTGAACAAGGACATTAAAACATACAGATGTACATCAATAAACAAAGACATTAAACATTTTTTTCATGGGAATATAAGAGATAATTGTTTTACATTCATTATATAAACCCTGCCCTCTGATCAATAAATCAAAACTGTTATGATAGATCCTGCCGGGCTCGTGTCCATCATTCCACACTTCTCGGTTCGGCCTGTGCCCGTTCTGATGCAGGCATCAGGTTTTATTTCCCTGAACTCATTAGAATATTAGCCTAAGGTGATAGCAGCAGCCTCAATTATGAGAATAAATAATTATGTAAAAGAAAAAATGTGGAAGTTAGATGTCCTGAGTTCAAGTCCTTACTCAGTATTTAAACTCTCAGCCTCAGTTTATCTTCTTGTAAAATTGGGAAAATAATTGTACTATTTATCTCAAAGAGTTGATACAAGAAAAGCATTTTAAAAACTACATATATGTGTTTGTATGATATTTAATTATCATCAATTATTAGCACTTACTGGTTGCATGAACTAAGTGCTGTTGGAAGTGTATTTTTTTAATGTAATAATCTATGAATACATTGT
The DNA here is from genome assembly GCF_028583685.1 of Petaurus breviceps papuanus. Taxonomy (NCBI): domain Eukaryota; kingdom Metazoa; phylum Chordata; class Mammalia; order Diprotodontia; family Petauridae; genus Petaurus; species Petaurus breviceps. The sequence continues at coordinate 8,676,518 of NW_027187308.1, forward strand.
TCCTCTGTCGCATCCCACCGCTAAAAAGACTATAAATTCCTTTTTGTCTTTGTATTCTGTGATAGTAATGGCAATTAAAGATTCCCCTGTATTGGCTTGGTTTTCAAATTGATTGTGTTAAAACCCAGAGTTTGTTAATCCCACCTGTGGGATGGGCTTGTTGATGTGAAAAGAAAGTCCTGAACTGGGAGGAGCTGGTGACTTAGATTTGGAGAGACAAGAGAGAGGAGGAAGATCTTTTTGGAAGCAGCACCTCGTGGAGAGAGAGAGACTAAGAGAATTGCTGGTGGCCGCTTTGAATTGCCCTGGACTTTTGAGACCTGCCCCCTGAGCTGCCAAGGACTGAGGAGACGTGGCTGTTTTGCTGGTACTTTGTCTGTCTGTTTTGATGTTATTTTGCCAGATTTGTCCACTGGTGAAAGACAGTCCTTTTGTTGAAGA
>NW_027187308.1:8676968-8746363 GCF_028583685.1 Petaurus breviceps papuanus
GACTTTGTAATTGATTGAATGATTGGAAGGTCCTGGGGTGGGGTAGTACTTGGAGATTATTTAATCACTCTTAGTAAATGCTGTATTTTGAATGATGTCATGTTTTGATCTTCTCTGTTCTTGGTTTGTCACTGAATAAAATAGAGAGCACCTATGCTGGTATTCTGAACCTTGGGAAGTTGCCTTTCTTTGGCATTACATTACACCATTACACCATGCAATCTGGAATGTTTGGTCTATTGTCACTATACTCCATTTTAGTCTCAAACATTTTGATCAATATATTATTTTCACCTCCTTGTTTATATAAAAACCTACCTCTCATCTGAGGACACTACATTCCTTGTAACCAGTTCCACTGGAGATTACTTTCCCTCATGGAACCTAATTCAAGGAGCCAGAAGGACAGTTGGATGTGCGTACAGCTTGCTCCCTTGGAGGGGTAGACCAACCAGACTAACATGGTATCATTCCCCAACAGCCACAATCTGACCCATGTCACCAGATCTGATCTCACCAGATCTCTACTTCCCAACAGTTTTGGAATTGGGCCCCTACAGGTCTTTAGTTGCAGGAAAGATAAAACATCCAGGAGTCACCATCTATAAGCCTTCCAGTAAGATGAAGGTTTACCAGGCATTACCAAGAGCCCTGCTACCAAGTCCTCTTATCTCCTATCTTGCCAACTGTGCCTTCAGCTTTTACAGGCATTGTTGTCTATCCTGCTATAGCACCACCATAAGAACTATTCGACCTTGTCATTCACCCTGTCTCTGGACCTTATAGATGTACCCTCCTATATGGGTTGATTAGCCCAATTAAAATATGAGCCTTCTGACAGAAACTGTCACATTTTTTCTATTTATATTCTTAGTTTAGTGCTTAACATATAGAAGATAATTAATAAATGGTTTTTCATCCTAAATGCCCATTTCTAAATCTTTGCTCTACTGTCAACCCTCAATGACTTTTTATCTTTTGAATTCCATGGAACAGTTATCCACCAAATTCCAAGTTAATCTCCCAATTGTTTCAGTGAGTTTAGTAAATGTCTCACATTGTTCCTTTCCTCCTCATCTCCTGTCACCATATTCAGCAACGTCAGTATTCATGATGATGATCCCTCCAACAATCCGACATGCATAGCAACTCCTTAACTTTCTCAATTTTGTTGGCCTGGTCCAATGAGAGATATTGCTTAACAACTTGGGGAAATTGTGTTCTAGTTTAATCCACTTGAGCAAAGATTTCTTTTTCTAATATTTAGTCCAAATATTCTTCTGTTTTAAACTTACTGATTCCTGTCCTTTGCTCAGATACCCTTTATATTCTATTATCTTTCCTGCTAAACATGGTTTTCTTTATAGTCTCATTATTTTTAATTTTGCTGCTTCCTAATCTTCTGTATTTTAAGCCTAAAAGTTTTCTTTCACTCCTCCTTTTCCCTTACTTCTGTCAGAGCTTTTGACACTGCTGATATCATAACTCCTCTTCCCATATTCTCTTTTCCTCCCTTGCTGTTCATGACTTTGCTTTCTGTTGATTCTCCTACCTATATGATTACATCTTTTCAGTCTTTTTCATGGCTCAGCTCAGGTGCAATGTCTTTCACAAAGTCTTTTTTAATCCAGTTATTAGTGTTCCATCCCTTTTCAAAATTATGTGTATATATGTATTGTGTGTATGTGTTGTGTGTCCCTGCAGAAGAATATAAATGCTTTAAGAACAGGTGTTATTTTCTTTTTTATCATTGTATTCCCAGTGCTCAACATAGTGTCTGACAGATACTGTTGTTTTTTCAGTCATTTTTCAGTCGTATCTTACTCTTTGTGACCCCATTTGAAGTTTTCTTGGCAATGATAGTGAAGTGATTTGCCATTTCCTTCTCTAATTCATTTTACAGATGAGGGAACTGAGGCAAACAGAGTTAAGTGGCTTGCACAGGGTCACACAACTACTAGGTGTCTGAAGCCAAATTTAAACTCAGAAAGATGAATCTTACTGACTTCAGGCCTAGTACTCTATCCACTGCTTGATCTAGCTGCCCCCAATACATAGTAGGCATTTAATATACAACTGATTACCTGGATTCTTTCATCTTCTCAGATTCTAATGACCTTCACATTTAAATTTCACATAGTACTTTGTTTTGTAACTCATACCTTTATTGTAAAATCCATGCTGGCAGTAACTGAGTCTTACATGTATTGTATCTCTAGGTAGCTGGGAGGCACAATAAGTAGATGGAGAGCTTAGCCTGAAGTCAGAAAGACTTGAGTTCAAATCTGGGCTCAGATGGTTACTACTTGTGCTACCACGAGCAAATCACTTAATCTCTCTTTGCCTTAGTTTCCTCAACTGCCAAATGAGGATAATAAAGCATCTACTTCCCAGGGCATCTCCATCCACCTATCCATCCATCCATCAATCCATCAATCCACCCACCCATCCATCCAAGAGAAATGATTATTAATAACCAATGATTTGGGGAGATCCAGAGTTCCCCTTTTTTCTAAAATCTTTATTTCAAAAATGCAGTCTCTGAAGGTTGAATTAAGTCTCTTCTCTATCAGACCCATCTTATATCTTATAAGGAACCTCTAATCTAAGGTGAATTCAACTCAATCAAGCTTAGGTGGAGAGAGATCCTTTGTCTAGATTGCCCAAGGCTGGGAGTGGTCTGGGTACAGGACTAGTCTCTCTGTGACATGATGTCATTCAGCTCCTATTTGTAATATTCACACTTTCATTAATTATTAACCAATCAGAGTTGATTGCCACCCTCACCCTCTTCCAAGGGCTTATCAACCAACAAGTTGATAAGGAGGAGGATTGAAAAGGAGTACATTGTTCTAGCAATTTGGAGATTGTTGGCAACTTTAAAGAGGTTTCAGTTGGTCAATGAGGTCAGAAGTCAGACTACAAAGGAGTAAGAGTAGAGAAAATGGAGGCAAAAATGTAAACAGTTCCCCCCCCCCAGGTAAATGAAATGATGTAAATCCATGCTCGAGTAGCTTTCCCAAGGACTGCTACTGTGAACAGCTTTCAAGATTCTGATTACATAGTATAGTGAGCTCTCTATTTATTCAATAACAAATCAGAGCAAAACATTCACAGAAAATCAAGGTACAGAATTTACAATGTTACAACTTGTCACAGAAAATCAAAATACAGCATTCACCATATCACAGCTTAACAACTTATCACTAAAATGGCCACATAGTTTTCACCAAAGTAGTCACATAGTTTTGAACAAAGTACATCCATTTAGTCAATCACAAAATCCTTAATTCAATCACAAATTGCAAAAGTCAAAGTTCTCCACCCCTAGATCACAGTAAACCATAATCTATCACAGTAAATCATAATCTTCTCAGTCAGTACACAGTATCCAAGTCTTCTTTCAGCTTGACTTGAGGCTGGCTCTCAGCTTCTGTGGTTCCAGCTCCAACTGTCACCTGGGTTCAAAAGCAGGCAGCTCCCAGTTCCTTGTCCAGTTCCTTGTCCAGTTCCCATTCCATATTGAAGCTCACAGTGTCCAGTCCACCTCAAGTCCTTCATAGTTGATGTTTCTGGGAAGACAAAGCTTAACAGAGCCACAATAATATTCATGCACATTGCTGGCACCATCATCAATTCACTATCTGCCTATGAAATCAACTCAGACCTACCAACAAGGTCTGAGAACTCAACACAAATCATCAACATAGAAATCAACACAAACCCACAAACAAAGTCCAAAAGGTCAGCACAAATCATCAACATAGAAATCAACACAGACCCACAAACAAGGTCCAAGAGGTCAACACAAATCATCAACATAGAAATCAACATAGACCCACAAACAAGGTCCAAGACATTAGCACAAATCATCAGCAAAATCCCAGGACCTCCAAAACCCTCCTCCAGGACTTCTGTAAACATACAACCAGAAAATCCTCTTTCAGGGCTTCCAGTAAGGTCCCAGGGCTTCTGTACAAAGTATTACAAACAAACATCAACACAGAGCAGACAACCACAAGTTTTCTCCTTCTTGACTCTTGCCATCACAAGAGCCCTCTTTTCACTTCCACTGTCTCCAGCCTGTCGCTCTCCTTATATATGGTCATTAGCTCCTCCCCAGGAGTTTACAAGTTCTATGGTTCACAAGTTGTGGGGTTCACATGTTCTGTTTCTTAACAGACTTGAAACAAGGCTCAAAAGAAACTTGAACTGAAACAAGGTGTTAATTCAATAGCTGAAAAAAGGTGTGAACTACTTCTGTGCTTGCCATTACAAATGATATGATTCAAAGTTGACTGATATGAGGGAAGGCAGTGCAAGGTCACCACCTCACTTTTTCCTCCAGAGCCATCTGGGTCCAGTGGCCAGATATTCATCAGGATGACTAGAGATGACCCAGGATACAATGGGAGGCCCTGGCCCTTTTAGGCTAAGTGCTTTTTAGGTACTCACTCTGAGTATAAGTGAGTACCTAAAAAAGCTTTTTTTTTCTAGGAGTTTGGTTGGGAAAGAGCGGCAATATCTATAACAACTTGAGGGGATAAGAAGGCTTTCAAATAACCTGTGAATAGGGACAGTTTGAACATAAGAGAGAGATAGGATAGGATGTAGGAAGCAATCTACTAGAGAAGATGGGTGATGGGATCAAGGTCATATATAAATGGGGAGTCATTGGTAAAGAGAAGGGCCATTATTCTCTCATGATCATGGAACAGTGGCAAGTGGGGACAGAAGGTCAATTGGTTTTAAGATGAAGAGAAGGGAAGGAGAAGAAGCTCACAACAAATGGCCTCAATCTTCTGAGTAAATTTAAAATGAAGTCCTCAGCTAAGAGGGTATAGGGAGAAGGAGGTGTAGGCTTGAAGAGAGAAGATTTAGAATAGATCAAGTCTTGGGTAGTTCAACCATAGAAAAAATATTAGTATAATAAATATAGATAGCAAAAAATAACATATAAACATAACAATAATGTAGAAAAATATTTTGACAAAATATATTTATTTGCTATTTAAAAAAACTAAAAAGTATAAGTTTGCAAGAGATAGGGATTGGATATGCATAGACCTAGAATGCTCTCCCTCCTCTGTTCTGACTACTGACCCATTGGCTTCAAGTCCTACCTAAAATCCCACCTTCTATAGGAAGCCTTCTCCAACCTCTTAGTTCTAGTGCCTTCCCTCAGTTAGTTGCTTCCTATTTATCCTCTATAAAGCTTGCTTTGTATATACACGCTTGCATATTGTCTCCCCCACTAAAGTATGAGCTCCTAGAGGAGAAGGACTTTCCTCTGTCTCTTTTTGTATCCCCAGGGCTTGGCACATAATAGGTACTTATATTTATTAATTAATAGTTGATTGGTATAAGGAATTTTGGGATAACAGTACCACTGTAGGTCAGCACTTTCCCTGTATTTTATAGTATTAAAGAACTGACTGGAGCATTGAGAAATTAAATGACTTCCCTGAGGTCCCCCAGTCAGAATTTATCAGACCTGGGGCTCAAACTCGAGCGTTCTTGCCCCTGAGGATGGTTCTGTGTTCACAATGTCATGCTACCTTTTAAGTTTGGAATGGTCTTTCTTCACATATGATGAAATATGTAATAGGTATGCATATCCTCTTTTATATATGAATGCATATATAACCAAGATCTTGTATTATTTGCCATGGAAATGCAATGGAAGCTTTATCGGTAAGTTCAGTGACTACTTTTTTATTAGAGTATTAAGAGCCTAATTCAAGTCTTCATCACATCTCATATGAACTATTGCAACTATAGCTGCCTAAATTTATATCCCTACTCAATTCTCTCCGCTTTCAGTACATCTTTCCCATGACTGCTAAAGGAATATGCCTAAACTTCAGGTCTGTATATATCATGGCACCACTCAATAAATTCCAATGACTCCCTATTATCTCTGCAAACAACAACAAATTCCTCTGCTTGGCATTCACAAGTTGGATCCACCCAGTCTTTTCAGTTTTATCTTTAAAAATTATTCACATTAATATTCTTTTTTGTTCAAACCAAACTGTTCTTACTATTCCTTAGACTTGACATTTCATCATTTCCCATTTTGTACTTTAGCATAGGCTGTCCCCCATGCCTAGAAGCATGTCCTTCTCACCTGTGCTTACTGGGACCCCTTATTTCTATATTCTCAGTTCCATTGTTGAAATGAGGCTTTTCCTGATCTACCGTGTGCTAATAATGCCTTCTTTATCAAAAAACAAAACAAAAATCGTGTAGCGACTATGCATGTTTTATATGTACTTGTTTGTGTATGTATCATTTACCCTGATACAATATTAGTTCCTTGAGAAGAAGTGATTACATCATTCTTATTTTTGTAGCTCCAGCTCCTAGCAAGATACCTGATATATAGTACGTGCTTAACCAATGCCTATTGATAAATTAAGATTAATGAAAAAAGGAATAAACATTAGCAAAGAGAAGACAAAACTATCCCTATTTGTAGCTGAGATATCTCCATTAAAGAAACCCAGATAATCAACAAATAAACTAATATTATGAGACCATTCCCCTTCTTTTTTGTTCACTGTCTCTATTAATGTAGTTTTAATTTTATTAGATGTTTCTGACAGACACACATAGTGAGGCCTGGATCTATGTCAGAACATAAAAGTTCTGACAAGTCCAATATTTGTCATTCACTGTCTCGCCTTACTTCCATCTTTCTCAAATGCTATGTGTCAGAAGTCTTCTGCTACTGTCTCCTCTAGCCCCATATCACGTGATGAAGTGACCTCACTCCTAACCAAGGCTAACCCCTCTACCTGCACAAGTAATCCCATTCCATCCCATATCCCCATCTGTCATCCCCACCCTTTCTCTCATATTCACCTCTCTGTCCACTGACTTTTCCTGCTGCCTAAAATATACTCATGTCTTTCCTATCCTGAAAAAACCCTCACTTGATCCTTCCATTCCTGCTGTTGTCCTATATCTCTTATTCCCCTTGTAGGTAAACTCCTCCCAAAGTCTATGTAAAGTAGGTGCCTTCATGTTATCTCCTCTCTCTTCTTTACCCCCTTATGATCCAGCTTCTGACCTTTTACCAACATTGCTTTTTCCAGAATCATCAATGATCTTCGAGTTGCCAAATCTAATGGCTTTTTCTTCAATCCTCAATGTGCTTGACATCTTTGCAACCTTTGATGCTGTTGATCATTGTCTCCTCCTTGTGATACTCTCTCATTTCTAGCTTTTCAGGGTACCACTTTCTCCTAGTTTTCATGCCTATCTGATCAGATCTTCCAGTCTTCCTTGATGGATCCTCATCTAGACCACTCCCTCTAAATATAGGTGTCCTTCAGGATTCTGACCTGGGCTTTCTTCTTTTCTCCCTCTATACTCTTTAACTTGGTGGTCTCATCAGCTCCTATGGACTTAATTACCATCTTTATGCTGACTATTCTTAAATTTACCCATCCTGTCCCAACCTCCCTAATGATCTCCAATTATGCATCTCCAACTACCTCTCAAAAATCTCAAACCAACATCCAGTAGACAGCTTAAACATACATCCAACACAAAACTCATTGTCTTTCTCCCTAAATACTCCCCCACTTCTATGACCTTTATTACTGTAGAGGGAAATACCATTTTTACAGTTATCCCAGACTCCTCATTCTCTCTCACCCCATCCTATTCAATCTGTTGCCAAGGCCTGTCAATTTCTCTTTAGTAATGTTTCTCAAATTTGTCCCCTCTCCTCAGACACTGCCGCCATTCTACACCACCTCGTGTCTGGATTACTGTAATCGCCTTCATTCTGTTGTTTGGTTTTATTCCTGTGCATTTCCCCCCTTATATTCATTTGCACAGGAAACCAAACTGGGAAAAAATTGGAAGCCCTCAAACTTAGAGAGCTTTTAGTAGATTTTTTTAAAGGTCAGTCTATAAACTGATACAAGTATGGTATGAATTAACAATGAGGAATACCAGTGCCCACCCACAAACTGCCCAGACTACGTGTTATCCTCTGGGTGTATCTATTCTCCCTGTATGTCCTGTGAATGATGCATATGCCACAAGGTTGGTGGGAAATATTTTAAAGCTATTTCCCTCCTCTTGAAATTTCAGTAAATGCCTTTGTTTTGAATTGTGACCTCTGGCTGACTAGAAAAAATAAACATATCATCAGGAGCTCTTGAACTATTGTTTCTGAGTATAGTTGACAGCATGTCATTGTTATTAATTTTCCAGCAAAGAAATATAATCTCTAGGTCACTTATGTAACACTGTTCAGTTCAGGTATCAAGTATGTTTGAAGAATTACCTTCCAAAAGGGTACAGCATCCCATCAAAGCACCAGAGGGTGCCAAGTCTGTAAATGATGGAGCTGCTGGTACAGGTACTTCTAGCACCATAGGACAGGACTTCTATGTCTGTGTTTCCCTTGTCCTGTGGAGATGCTTCCTAAGCACATATAGTTTCTTGGCATTTTACATATTCTCTTTCCCTCTGTGTGAACTTTCTGGATCCTCAGGTCCCCAGTACAATGAAATGTCACTTCAGAAACATTACCATACAATTTCAGCAAGTATCAAGTACCTACTATAAATGACACACTGTCTTCAGTATTTGGAATGAATTCTTGCCTTCAGAGAGTTTGTGATCTACTGGGAAATATAATAAGTACACAGATAAATGTAATTATAATGAAATAAAGAATGTGAACTATCAAATCAGGAGAGATTTCATAAGAAGCGAAGTCATCTGAGCTGCTTTTAAAGGTAGATGAGGATTCTGAGACAGAGTTGGAGAGGGTTTAGAATGCAAAGTACCTGGAATAAGCTTGTATAAATAAATATACAACAAAGGATGGAACTAATAAGCAGATTCAGTTGGAAGAGAGTGTCATAAAAGGCTGGGAAGATAGGGAAGAGGTCTTTAGATAGATGGAGCTCTTTAAATTGCTGGTTGAGAAGTTCATATTTAACCCAAGCCTAGAGATAAGGGGAAACTCTCTAAGTCTTGTTGAGCTGGTGGTTAGGATTCAAAAGTACCCAGAGGATAAGGCTTCTAGACTTCTTCTAACCTTCAGCAATTGTATCCATAAGGAGTTTACATTATAAAGTTAATGCCAAACAACTTTCAGTATCAGAAATGTTGATTCTTTTATTTCTAAAGTCTGAGCCACATGAACTGTCAGAAAATACACTCAAGACCGTTTAGCCTCAGGCTGCCCCTTCCCAAATCCATATCCTATTCCTTAAAGAGTAGGTAGAGCCTAGATTAGCCCATAAGTATCAGGGAAGAGAGAAGATCCAGAAGGAATAAGAGATGAAACAAAGAATTGGAGCAAGATAAACCTACCAGTGTAGAGAATGTAGTGATTAAAAGATTACCCCAAATGAAGGACAGTCTAAAAATCAAGTGCCATTTTAATACACCCCAAGGAGGCTAAAAGGTCAAGGTAGTTTGTTGTGTGAAAGTACTATATGTAGGGGGAGGGGGGGGCAGGTAGAATAGGATGGCTTTCTCTGACCTCTCCCCCTTAATCAAAAGGCCAAATGAATTGTGTCCCTGCAAAGCTTGTACAAGATGATGAAGTAGGGGTAGCTATACTTTTTTTCAAACATGGCAAAGAGAGTAGGCTTTTGTAGGTCATTTACACAGCAGTCACACTGTTGGCCATCTGCATTTAAGGGAGGAAACAGGAGATCTGGTCTCCCATGAGCCTTTTCTCCAACCAATACTTTGGCTAATACCATGACATGTCCAAAGTCAGGAGCTTGTTCTGCATTCATCATAGCAGCAGTTTGAGCATGTAAGGAGAAATAGGTTGCAAGGCCCAAGGTGCCTGGCGATCCACTTAGCTTGGGGTCCAGGCCATTGACTGCCACCTCTTCCATTTTCAAGGTTGTTTGGTGGAAGAGATGATACTCCAAGGGTGTAGAACCTGTCTTGTTAATTGACTCTGACATCTTTATCTTCTGCCTAGGTGCAGGGAAAGGAGGGGAGGGAGAGGCAAAGGAGGCCTTGTGTAAGTTTAACTATTTCAGCAGAACCCTTTTCCATCCCTACTTCTCCTTTTCCCTTTGTCCTTTATTATCTCTCCCTTGTAATCATCTGACCTCCCACAAAACAACAACAAAAAACTCAACCATCATCTCTGTTTTCTCCAGTGCCCAGTTAGGCATCTCTTCCCCAGTGCACAGAAGCAAAGAACCTCAGAGATGCAGGGCCCATTCGAAGTGGTTTAGTCCCACATCTACCTAAAATATAAGTCCCTATTCCTTGTCATCCTCCCCACTCAACTAGCCCCTGTGACTCCTCCCCCCTTCCCCTTTATCTCATGGCTCCCGCACCTCTTGTATTGTTCCCAGAGTAAAGGGTTGTACAACCGGAAGGCCCTTAAGACCACAGCTTCCTGGTGATGGATGGAGGAGTAGAAATGCTTGCAACAGTTCCGGTACCCAATGTCTGAAGGCAACATCTCCATCAGGGTGTAGCTTTCTTTCCCTTTCACTGTAGTTACTATGTTTGTTCCTGGGTAAGGCCCAAAATATGCATCTGTTGCTTCTTCCCCCAACAAGAACAGGTCATTTGGTTCTTCCGTATGCCATAACCTAGTAAAGAGAGGGGATAGCCAGGAAGGACAGAACAATGATCAGGGGCATGAGAGAGAAATATTATCAGAGAAGAAACATAGTTTGGGGTAGAAACACAAGATAGATATAGATATGATGTGCTTCGTTCTCCTATTTCATAGGAAATTGCACACTCTTTCTTTTTTCCCCTTCTCCCACCCAAAAGTAAAACCTTTAGTAGAGATGCCAATCTCTACCTTGCAGAAGGAAAATCAATCCATGTGGGAGAATAATAATTTTCATTTTTGGTTTTTTTTTTTTTGCAAGGGGGAAGATAGGGCAATTGGGGTTAAGTGACTTGCCCAAGGTCACACAGCTAGTGTTAAGTGTCTGAGGCAGGATTTGAACTCAGGTCCTCCTGACTGCAGGGCCTGTGCTCTATTCACTGCACCACCTAGCCACCCCAAGAATAATGATTTTTAATAGTGTTTTAAAGTTTTTATAGCTCTTTATATACTCTTCTTCATACCCTTCCAACAACTTTGTGAATTAGATATAATAGATATTATGATTCCCCATTCTACAGATGGGAAAAGTGAGATTCAGCAGAGAGGGGACACAACTTTGTTAGTGAGTGATCTCCACCCATTTTATTCCATTTCCTATCACTTGCTAGCTTTTACATAGGTTGTCCGCCACCCCTGGAATTTTCTCTATATTTTCCTTTGCTTCTTCTCCTACTACAAAAGATCTTTTTTAATTCTATGCCCAGGCCTATGGCCAATAACCCTAGACACAATCTCCAACACCCTTTTCCATCTGCCTGTCTCACATGTGTACGTATACACACACACACACACACACACACACAGCAAGTCAGTTAACTGGAGCTCATTTTTGACTTTTTGTTTGTTTTATCTGTAAAAGAAAAAGAGACAGATTCCTTGCTTTTTAAAGATCTCTTCTACTCCTAAATTCTATGATGCTAATAAGGATCAGGCTTCCTCCCTAAATCTTTATCTCCTGCAGGGGACAAGTCCCCTTTCTTTAAGGAAGGGTGAGCTTATTTGTGCTAGGAGTAAATGCAGCTTCTCAAAAAGTGTTGTTTTATGATTGGGTAGAGATAGACTGAGGAGGAATGACTAGGGAAATGATTTGAAATGAAGAGGTGACCAGGTTGACAGACTAATACTGTTAATCCTAGGGATGGGGGACAGGTGAGGAGGGGATAGGAGAGGACAAAGAATGACCAGGACCTTTATTAAGAAAGGAGCTAAGAAGAGGAGAAAGAAGGAAAATGTTTTAATCAAATTAGAAAAAAAAAAAGTCTTAGAAGAAAACGGATAAGGAAGCTAATTTAGATTTGGGAGTATAAGGAATACTGAACCAACAGCCCAATAGTTGAGGGAGCTTTCAGGAGAACATTTGCCACCCCAGACCTCAGATCTGTTATATCATGAATACATTCTCTACGTTTAATTCATAATTCATAAGTCTGATCTTGTCCTTCTGCTAAATAAAAAAAGAAGATAGTTTAGCTCAAGTGCTATTTGAATACTCTTTGTGTTTTCTATATCTACTTATGACCTTATATTTGGTGTTTTCTGCCTTTTCTAGGGGAGGAGTACAAGCTGCTTGGTCTCATACTTAAAACTCCCTATATATAATCTAACTCCCAGGTGCTTTTCCAGATAAATTTCATATTATTGTACTTCATACACTTTGTATTTCTGCCACGCTGGCCTTCATTTTGTTCCTGGAATTTGGCATGCCACCTCCCATTTCTGATCTTTTATGAAGTTGTCTCCCATGATGCTCTCTGTCCTCATCTCTACTTCTGACAATCCTCAGCTTCCTTCAAAGACCAACTCAAAAGCCATCTCCTCCATTAGTGCCCTTTCCCTACTTAAGTCATCCTGGTTGATACCTATTCACACAGGACAAATCAGCTGGATGATGTATAGCCTTCACAACCTGGCTTCAAATCTTTACAGAGTGATTTCCTATCAGATTCCATCCCTGCACACAGCATTCTAGACAAACTGGTTTACTCAGTCTCCACCCATCACATTACATCTCCTATTGCCAAGATAGCTTTTATTTGTCCCCCGCCCCTGGAATTTTCTCTATCCTTACCTTTGCCTCTTCTCCTACTATCAAAAATCTTTTTTAATTCTACCCCCACCTCAGTCCTAAGTCTTATTCTACACTCAGAAATTTCTTGTCCATGCAATAGGTATTAATCAGGGGTATTTCCTGATCAATCCAATGAACTTCCTCAACTGATTTGATGAAGTTTCAGGGAAAGAACCTTTGTCTGAGATCAGGAAAGCATTTTCCTATGAAGTAGGGGTTCTGGGGTTATGTTCCCTTCTGGCAGTCTCATGAAGCCTCTGAGACTTCTTAGAATAATGTTTTTAAGTACATAAAATAAAATGCATAGAATTACAAAGGAAATAAATTATATTGAAATACTTACTATTTTTTTTTAATTCATGGAAACCAGGATAAGGACCCTTGCCACCAGGACTAAGGAGTGCCTATTATCACCTTGTTGATAAGAAGATTGCTATTGATTAGATTATGAGAACTAGGATTGCTTCTATCCCAAGATAATTCCACTGTAGAATAGACTCTTGCTATAAGCACTGCCTCCTTTGCTTTGACTGATAGAGAAGAATGAGAATCAGTACCTGGTAACCTTTGCATTTTCCTTGTTCAAAGGGCAGATTAGAGTACCACAGAGGGAACCTTTGTTCCAGGGATTGAAGGGGTAAGCAATGACTTCCTTCCAAAAGATAGGGTAAAGAGGAGATATGCTTGAGAGTTGACTTCCACAAACCAAGACAAGTCAGCAACCAGGATTATTCTATATGTTGCTATTAAAAACCATAGCAAACATAGACCAGAAAGTAGTTAACAGCAACAGTGTTGCTGAGTTCCAACTTCCTGCATAGACAAAATATTCTTATGATTTGGCAGTACGAACCTACAAACTAGCCTTCAAACCAGAGAAAGTCAATTTCTTGGGCAGCACATGATCAGGGATATTTACTTTACAAATAAAAGAGTCCAAGGATCAGACCTCCTAGAAAGAGAGAGGGGTTTTCTTGAGGAGGATTAGACCTTACAAGAATAAAATTGAGGGAGAGCTGTGGGGAGTAAGGGACCTGAATCTTGCCACCCCATTCCAACCTCTTATTCCACTGAATAATTTGGACAATACTGACCCAATGGGAAAGATATTGCTTATTCAGAAGCTTCAGTATACGATATCTTTCAGGGTTGGCTTGTGGGCTATTTGAACATTGTATGTGTTTTATGTATCTGCTTATGAGCTCTTGGTGCTTTTTGTATTTTCTGTGGGAGAAAAATGAGAGAGTAGGCATTTATATAGTGTCTACTACGTGTGTGGGCCATGAGATGCCGCAAAAACCCCAAATGGGGTCACAAAGGGTCAGCTATGACAAGTGACTGAACATGTACTGAACACTATGATAAGTGTTCCCCCCACACACCAATATTCTCTCATTTTATCCTCCCAATACTGGGAGGTAGGTACTATTTTTATTGCCATTTTCCATTTGAGGAAACTGAGGCAAACAGAAGTTTAAGTGATTTGTCCAGGGTCACCCAACTAGTAAATATCTGAGGCTGGATTTGAATTCAGGTTTTCCTGAATGGTGGGACAGCAAGATGATGTAGCGGAGATAGTGACAGGCCTGAAAGTCAAGAAGCCCTCATTTCCCTGAGTTCAAATCTGGCCTCAGATACTTATTAGTTGGGTGACCCTGGGGAAGTCACTTAACTCTGTTTGACTTGATTTCTTCACCTGTAAAATGAACAAGAGGAGGAAATGGCAAACCACTCACTGTCTTTGCCAAAACAACAAAAAAACACCAAACAAACAGGATTATGAAGAGTTGGCCACAACTGAGATGAATGAACAAACTTCCTGACTCCAGGCCTAGCACTCTATCTGCTGCACTACCAATGGACTTCACGCTTTGAGATTTTGTCGGTGTGTTTGTCCTTCGTGACATCAGGGAGATGATGACATGACCTGCAGTTGATTTTGATTTGAGTGAGGGAAGGCTGTGCTAGGTCACCAGTCTTATAAAAGCTCTCCTAAACATAACTGACTTTTGTTTTAAAAGTCAGTTTTTCAGGGAAACAGACATAAGCTATGTAATTAATCTATATTTGAAGATTATGCTTCCAGTTTAGGGCTAGGTGGCACAATAGAGACCCAGACCTGAAGTCAGAAAGATTCATCTTCCTGAGGTCGTCTGGCCTCAGACACTTACAAACTGTGTGACCCTGAGCAAGTCACTTAACACTGTTTGCCTTAGTTTCCTCATTTATAAAATGAGCTGGAGTTGGAAATAGCAAACCACTCCAGTATCTTTGCCAAGAAAACCCCAATGGGGTCACAAAAAGTCGGACATGTCTGAAACTACCGAAAAAAAACTTCTTGTATGGACATAATGAGCCAAAAAGAAAAACTGACCTTCTTAAGTAGGTCCCCAGAATGAAATCTGGGGAGAGTCCAGACAGAGACTTTGGGCAATACACAATACATTTGTGTTCATGTATCTAAGTACCTTTCTCCCTTTCTTGCAATAGAATGTAAACTCCTTATGGGCAAAAACTATGTTCTAACCTTTAATCATTTAGTATCACTTTGACACCTAGAAAAGTGCTTAGTATCTTGTAACTATTTAATAAATGCTTGAAATGATTTGAGTCACAGACTCTCAGATTTCAAAGGGAACTAATAAGTCATCTAGCCCAATCTGTACCTGAACAGGAATCCTTCCCAAACCTAACAGATGGTGATATAACTTCAATTTCTCACCTCCCCTTTCATTTTTTTAAAAGAAGAAATTGAGGCCCAGAAAGTCAAAGTCATTTGCCCATATTCACAGAGTGGAAAGACAGATTCCAACCCAGGTGCTTCAATTCCAAATCTAGGGCTCTTTCCCATATATCAGACAACTTGTTATTATCAATAGATCAGCTAAGTGTGATGTTACTAATGACTTAGTATTTTTTTTTTTTTTGCTTTTTGGAGGGCAATTGGGGTTAAGTGACTTGCCCGAGGTCACATGGATAGTTTTTGTATTAAGTGTCTGAAACCAGATCTGAACCCAGGTCCTCCTGACTGCAGGGCCGGTGCTCTATTCACTGCTCCACCTAGCCTCCCAAATGACTTAGTATTATTGAGAAAGGATACTTAAAGAATTAATAGGCAGAGAGGGCTGTTCTTTAGACCACACTATAGATAAGCTCTCTGCAGGATGTCAACCTTCGGCCTCTACAATGGGAAAACCAAAGAAATAGATTGCAAATAGAAAAATATTATACCATCCCATCCCCCGCCCCCTCAACTTAATTCCCATAGTTGGCACTCTTTACCTCAACTTATTCACAAGCTGGTAAAGGGGGGTGTATTCAGCCCGACGGGTCACTAACTGCACCGAGTTACCCTTAATTTGAACTAAATTATTTGGGTCTAATATCACTTCCATGTTATCCGGTTGGGAGATGAACTTCAACACCCCTTTATTTGAGGTTTGGATCAAATGCTGCACTTGCTGGAAAAGAAAAGACAAGAGCCAAAGTTAGACTGTGGTTCCAAATACAATTCAGATTGTTGTACCTTGAGGCCCATCTCAGAGTCTGATCTTAGCTCTATTCCAAGCCATGTAGCACTAGTTGATAGGTCCCAGTCCCCCAAATCTGAATTTGGAAAGCAAGGAGGAATCAAGACAAATGACATGATGAATGTGGAAGGCAGGGAGTCAGGAAGGACTTGTCAAATGCCTTATTATGTTCCAGACACTGTGCTAAATTCTTAACAACTATTACAGCATTTGATTGTTTGCTAAAAGTAAAGGGAGCTCTGAATTATTCACCAATTTTTAATCTGAGGATGGCTTCCGGTGGCCACTTAACCTATCTCTAAGTTTTATGACCCTTACCAAGAGAGTTCAGGGAATAGCAACATTTTTTAAAAGTTCACTTTGTCTGGCCCCAAGCTGGGCTCATGTTAGATGTGAATCATGTGAATTTTAGCAATACTTCCATGGGATGATCTAGAATTGTAGTGGGGTGACAGATGAAACTCTGGTTTTTTTTTATTTGCTTTTTGGAGGGGAGAAGGCAGGGCAATTGGGGTTAAGTGACTTCCCAAGGTCACATGGCTACTAAATGTTAAGTGTCTGAGGTCATATTTGAACTCAGGTCCTCCTGACTCCAGGGCTGGTGCTCTATTTACTGCACCACCTATCTGTCCCCAGATGAAACTCTGGAAGCATCTTAAATTGAAGACTTCTAATCTTGTTGCAAATTCCAACCCACATTTCCTACTTCCTCTCCCAACTTGAATGTAAATTTCTTGTGGTTAGGGACTTTCATCATCAGAACCATCCCTTTATCCCCTGTCCAGATCATGGACTACTCTGTCCCTGACCACCAAGATAAAGCCTAACTCTCTTCTGCAGTAAATCATCTAATACCACTAAGAATTCTCTCTCTACTCCTTCCCAATCTACATTCCTCCTTCCCAACCTGCTTATTCTATAAAGGCTTACTTTATCATAAGGTGTCCATGTTTCCTCATCTGCAGACCAATAATAGTCAAAGGAAGGGGGAAATAGACTATTTTCTTGACAAGTAATCCTTCGAGCTGTAATGAAAGGAGCAATTTCGGGAAAGGACTTTGTAGTCATTTTGAAGAAGACTTTTTTATCGGGTCTGAGGAAAGAAACAAAGAATCTGTTATTAAGAATCAGCCCCCAATATGAACAATGTAGGAATTTATTCTGCTCAACTATGCAAATTTATTATAGGGATTTTGTTTCTTCCTCCTCAATTTGTGAGGTGGGAAAAAGATAAAATAAATATTTGTCATTTGAAAAAATTAACCAAGACTTCTGGGTCATATGAGCGTCAAGATAGAGGACAAGACAGTTTCTCTGATTCCTGTTATCTATTCCTATGACCTCTCAAGTCATTCCAAAACAGAAAGCATGCAACAAAGATAACTTCAGCTGACTCCATGATATAGAACATAGTCTAAAAGAAGGCAAACAAAACAAAGCCTAAACCAATCAACAGATGTTCACTAATCCTGAGATCACTCAGCACCCTTCCCCCACCTCCCATACTACTTGCAGAGAGGCAGAACTAGCAGATCTAAGGACATAACATAGGCATACAACAAATCCCACCCACATACCTGGTCCCTTCACTGCCTTGCCAAGGCCATGGAAACCCTGCCTCCAGGCTACAAAAATTTCTGTGTCTGCAACAGCCAACCAAGTGGCTATAGCCCTTCAAGAGCAAAAGCCATCAGGAGGACAAAACCTGGTAACACCAGGGCTGTAAAACTTGAACACAGTGCCAGGGGCCAACAACCCCATAACACTAGCATTCAGTGCCAGGGCAGACAATCCTGTTGCAACAGTCCTGCAAAGCTCTGAACTTCCAGTGTTAGGCCAAAGAATAGGATACCAGGACAAGACACTAGGTTGGGGTATGAAAGAACTGTGTAATAGTCTACTAAGTCTGAGGAGGGAAATAGTATAGCATCCAACTGGGGCATGTTCTGACTACCCAAATGTTAGCTGGTAAAGAGACCTAGGTTGGTAAAATAAGAATTAGTAAGCACAGGAGAAATCTGAAATACTTTAAGATTCAGTCCCCAAGAAAACTACAATCAAGAGGAAAGTGAGATAGAAATTATGTAGTAGGTAAAATAAGAGGGGGGGAAATTGAAATTAACAAAGACTTCAGGAAGAAGAAAATTCATGGATGTTGAACAAAACAGATAAATCAATAGGAAAAACAACAGAATGAAATATGTCCTCCAGCTCCAATAAACAAGTTCAGGCATCTACAAATAAATACTGCAAAATAAAGGAAAATGAAGCAACACTTCATTAGATAGAGGACCCTGTGGGATTTGAGAAGGATATGAAACTATAACACATTGTCCCTGGAGTGGTTTAAAAGAATTATGGAAGCAGAATTTATGGTATAATGTGGGTTAAATTGATCACATTTGTAATCAGGGCAAGTAATTCTTAAGTATTCTAGCTGAGTCTAACTCAGCTAGAATATGTGTCTGGCAGCCAATGTCCTGGTTGAATATTCACACATCCTGCTTCTTTGACCATAAGCTGCCAATATCAGCCCACTCCCACCTTCAGCAGTTTCAGTAAAAATATGTGTGAATATGAGCATGTGTTTATGTCTATGTGTGTCTGTGTATTGTTAACGTATTTTTGTTTAATGGGAAGATCTTTCCCATCTATTAATAGACCCATGTGACCTGCCAGAGTCACATGGAAGCTTGAGTCACATGAATCTGTGGTGGGAGGAGCTTGATGAGCAGGTGGGGCAGGAAGGGTAGAGCAGAGCCCAGAGAAAGTTGGTCAGACAAGTTAGAGCAGAGAGAAAGAGAGGAAGCAGGCAGAGAGCTCTGAGTGTTCATTTGTGGGAAAGCCCTAGCAGGGGGAAGGTTTGGGGATGCCTGCATTGTTATTGTATATAGATTTCTTTGTTGCCATGATGTATTTGGCTTTCTGGTATTTGAATAAATTTTTTGGTTCTATCTTCCATGTGGAGAGTCTGTTATATTTTGAGATCCAGAATTATGTTGGCATATTCATAGCCATCATAGGCACTGTGAATATCGCATTGGCACTGAAGCATGCATGTGTGTGTGTGTGTGTATAGGTTTAAGAACAAAGTTATAGCACAGAAAAATTTTCTGCTGCTTGTTGTCTATTGAAACATGCTATTGCAGAGTCTCCTGTAAGTAAATCCACAAATCCTTTAAAAACTTGGATTGATTATCCTGTTTTATAATTTCTCTATCCACATAATACCTGTGTCACAAGCAGGTGCAATTGGATAGTTTGGTGTCTGGATCTACAACAAAAGCACAGCAAAAATAATGAGCTGAATAGAAAAATTGATACTTGTAAAGGTGAGCTTTACCAAAGAAACAAAAGAAAGAATATATTAGAAATCCAAAAACACAGAAATAAAGGACAATCTAGAAGGAGAGAAGCAATAAAACATTAAAAGAAAATATGCAGAGGGGCAGCTAGGTGGCAGAGTGAGTAGAGCACTGGCCCTGGAGTCAGGAGGACCCAAGTTCAAATCTGGCCTTATATACTTAACACTTACTAGCCATGTGACCTTAGGCAAGTCACTTAACCCCAATTGCCCTGCCTTCCCCCCTCCAAAAAGCAAAAAAAGGAGAAAATGTGCTTATTCTGCAAGCAAAACATAGTGATATCAAAGACTAGATATATAGATAACCTAAGGATCATAGGTTTTCCAGAAGAACTTGACTGGATCAAAATTCTTAATAACATACTGAAGGAAATAATAGAAGAGAACTGCCCAGAACTTCTGATTGTAAAAAAATGAAATACCAATTGAAAGAATTCACAGATCACCTCCAGGAAAAAAAAAAAAAAGCAAACAAGACCCCTCCCCCCCCAACTTCAAGACACATAGTGGTTAATTTAACAATTCTGGTCAGAAATAACAAATTCTGCAAGTACTCAAAAGAAAGCCCTTTGCATACAAAGGAAAGGACACTTGAATAACATGACTATTTCACACCCACTAGCAAGCAGAAGAGGGAATGGAATGTGTTCCAAAGAGCCAGGAGCTCAGGAATCAGTCCAGGAGACCTACTCTGCAAATTTGAGCTTAAGTATACATGAAAATAAGATGTATTTCAATAATAAAGATGCATTTAAAGCATTTTTAGAAAGAAAACCAGAACTGAAGAGAGGATTTGCTTCTTTAACATCCCAAACAACAAAACTCAGTAGGAGTGAATAAACAAAGCATGCAAGGACAGCAATTTCCAACAGGTGACAACAGAGAGAAAAGTAAGAGACTTCTTTCTCAGTGTATTCAATGAAAGAAAGGTGAAGGCAGTTATGTGGGAGAGCTAACAGGGAAGAGATGGATGTAGCATTATGGACAGAACTTGGTGACATTCTGCCTACAGGTTAACCAGTTTTGTAGAGGTGAGGGGCAGCTATGTTACAAGATGGAAATGTACTTGAAATAGGGGAAAGGTAATAAGAGGATAGAGAGACATATGTGATGTGCAAGGGTCAAAAAGGGCTATCAATAAGGGCAAAGTGAACACTGTAGTCTCAGAAAGAAAAGAAACTACATGAGATTGGAAGAGAAGGAAAAAAGGATGTCTTGAAAATGGTAAAAAAAAAAAAAGGAGGAAGTCTTACTTTGGTAATAAGAGGGAGTTCTAGAGATCAGTATTCCTATGGGTGACGAGAGATGATCTATGAAGGGATATAGGAACTCCAGGACTAGGTATGTCCTGGAGAATTTGATGCTTGAAAAATATATTCATCTTATATTGGAAGGCAAGGGAGTTGTCCCTGGGGGCAACTGGCACTTGGGGAGAGCAGGAAAGTGAGGCTATGAAGGGGAAATTTTGAAATGAATGTGAAGGGAGATAATTAGGGGTATAGATCAGTGGTGGGCTACATAATCAGGGACAGGAAAGGATGGGCCCTACCAGTGTCCTCACTAACACAATAGTTGAAATTCCAAAGGGAAATGGTTAATGAACAAGAAGAGGTGATCAAGTGTGAGGGGAAAAGAGTCAGGGAAAAATAGAGTAACCCAAAGGAACATAATACTGTGTTTTCAGTGGAAGAAGGGAGGGGAATTATGACTTAAATAACTCCCAACTCAATGTTAGAGACATATGGAAAAAAATATAAAGCTAACTCATAACTTTAAATGTGGCTGTATTAAACAATTCAATTAAAAAAAAAGAAGAGTAATAGGTGATTGAACAATAAAAGAAAACCCTACAATCTGTTCCTTACAAGTAACACATTTTTAAAAAGCAGACATGAAAAAAAATCATACTGAGAGGATGTGGGGTTGCGGAGAAGAAGGGGGTGGATTTATTATTCATCAAGTGAATCAAAACAAGCAAACAAACAAATCCAGGAGCGGTAATCATGCCACCTGATAAAGCAAAACAAATCTTAGAAAAACAATATAAAGGAGTGAATGAGGAAACTATATTTTGCTGAAAGGAACCTAAACAAGTGAAAATTAGTAATAAACTTATCCTAAAGTTCCAAATGCCTTAACATACAAATTCATGAAGGAAACATCTGAACTTAAAAAAGACAAAAACAGTAACATAATAGTGGCAGGGCACTTCAATATACCTCAATCAGTTTGGGATAAGTTCTAACAGAAAGACTTTAAAAAAAAAAAAAACAGTATGAAACTGAACAAATTGCTGGAAGAACTAGAGTTTTAAAAATTATGGTAGCTTCAAAATGGGACAGCAAAAGAATATACATATTTCTCTGCATCATATGGGGCTTTTACAAAAATTAACCATGTACTAGGGCACAGAGATAGCACAAACAAATATAAAAGAACAGAAAGATTTAATACATCTTTTACAGATCACAACACAATAAAAACAGAAATCAGTTTAGGTAACACAAATGAATAATAAAAGTTCAAATGGAGACTTAAAGGTAAATTCTTAAATAATGAGTGAGTCAATGATTTATGATTTATTATCATAAAAGCAATTAATAACTGTGAGAAAGAAAATTATAATGATTAACAACATACCAAACTTTCTGGGATGCAACTAAAGCAGTCCTTGGGGAAAATCATATCCTTACAAAGACATATACATGAAATAGGAAAAGAATTAATTAACTTATTATGTATTTTTCACAATTAGAAAATTCAACAAAAAACAAATTTCAAATACACACAAAAGAAAATTTTTAAAAATTAGAGAGGAAATACATAAATTGGATATTTAAAAATCTCCATAGAAATAAATAAAACTAAAAGCTGTCTTCAACCAAAAAAAAAAAAAACAACTAAAGAAGGAAATAAGATTCAAAACACAAATGGAAAGCCAATACTTTAAAGAAAAAAAAGGAAGAACTTTTCTTACCTCTGATATGAGATAAAAGGAATAAGTTGCAGAATAATTTTGAGGCAGTAGGGAAGGATGCTGAGTGATTCTTAGAGAGATAGTCAAGAATAAGACCAATAACTTCAAAGTAAGAAATGTAAATTGTCAACAATTCTATGAAAAAAATATTACTAGCCACTAAGCAAAATGCATATTAAAAAACAATATTTTGAATTTATCAATTCTGTTGAGGAAAAAAATACAAATGGTCACATGTTAGAGAGGTTTGGGGGCAATTTGCACATTAATATATTATTATATTGTTGGTAGAGTCATGAAAAAAGACACTAAGCTTTAGCCAGAGGTGATAGCAGTATATTCAAAAGATTGTCTACCATGACTATGTTAAATTTATAACAGGAATGGAGAGAGGGTTTAAAATTAGAAAAACTATAAATATAATAAGCTACATTAATAGCACAAAAATTTTAAATCATAGCATTATATCAATAGACAAAAAATCTTTTGGCAAAATATAGTACTATTTAATGTTAGGAATATTAAAAAGTACAGAAGTAGGTACACCTTCCTTTACTTGGATAATCAAAGTAGAGATAATTAGGGAGAGAATCCCATGGTTGAGCTATAGCCTGTGACATTTGAAACTGAGAAAAGCTGATCAAAAATAAAGCAAGGATGCCCACTTCACCTCTATTATTAGATATAGTTCTAGAAATGCTATGTCAGTAACACACAACATCAAAGTAATAAGCATAGGCAAAGATAATACAAGATTACTGCTCTTTGTCTATAATGGTTTCCTTGAAAAATCCTGGAGTTTTAATGGGAAAAATTATTGAAAGTTGTAACTTAACCAAAAGTGACAAGATATAAACTAAATCTACAAAATAATCAGTTTTTCTGTATGTTACTAACAAAATATAACAGTAAGAGATATGGAAAAAATTCTGTTCAAATTGACTACAAAATGTAAAAAAGGATCTGATAGTCAGCCATGACACACTCAGAACACATCTAAATACAACCACAAAAGCCCTGTTTTAAAAAAAAGTAAAAGACAAATAACTGTAGAGATGTTAACTGTTTATGGTTGGACTATGCCAACATAACAATTGTATTACCTAAATTAATTTGCATATTTATTGTCCTAACAAACTTTCCAAGTTACTTTATAGAACAAAATAACAAAATTCATTTAGAAGAATAAGAGGTCAAGAATCTCAAGTGAAATAATTTTTTAAAAGTAGAAATGAAGAGGGCCTACTCTTAACAGGGGCAGTTACCTGGTGCAGTAGAGTGCTGTGCCCAAAGTCAAGAGAACCTGACTTCAAATTTGGCCTTAGACACTTACTAGTGGTAGGCAAGTTACTTAACCCTATTTGCCTCAGTTTCCTCATCTGTAAAATGAGCTGGAAACCACCTTGCCAAGTGAAAAAATACCTTTGCCAAGAAAACCCAAATAGGGTCACAAAGAGTTAGACAGGACTGAAATTACTTAACAATGACAAAGAAAGACTTTCTGTAGAAGGTGAGATTTTAACTTGGAGTTAAAGGAAGCCAGTGAATCCAGAAGTAGAGATCATTAGAGAGAGCATTCCAGCAGTAGGGGACAGCCTATGACAACTTTTGAAGCTGAGAGATGGAGTGTTTTGCTGAAGGAGGCCAGTGTCACTGAATCAAAGGGTAAGTAGAGGGATGATGGAGAGTGGGGGCAGGAAGGCAGTGTAAAGTGTAGGAAGATGGAAAGGTGGAGGGAGGAGCTGGGTTATACAGGGCTTTAAATGCCAGAGGATTTTTTAATTGATCCTGAAAATAATAGGAAACCTTTGGAATTTAGTAAATAGAGGGGTGATATGGTAGGTCCTGTGCTTTAGGAAAAACACTTTGGTGGTTGGAGGGTAGATTGTAATGGGGAGAGATTTGTGGCAGGCAGACCCTCAAGCAAGCTATTGCAATAACAGAGGCATGAGGAGATTAAAGCCTGCATTAGAGTGATGGCAGGGTCAGAGGAGAGAAGGTGGCATACTCTGACTGATGAATGGCTAAGTCGGAGTATATACCATACATAATATGTCAACATACTATAGGATGTAATGAACAAAAAACTAAATGAAACAGAATGTATTGATTTGGTTTTGCTTGATTATAATTTAATTTACTACAAGAGGAGACTATTAGGAGTAAGATGAGTGTGGTGAATTGGTGTAAAGTGATACAGATCCAAAAAATTAAAAAGAAAATAATATTCAAAAGAAAAAAATTTAGGAGGGAAACAAAATGGGTAATGGACACAAGTTTGTCAAATTTAATATTCCATAAACGCTATAATAGTTCATTATTTTATATATCATTCTCTTCTTCTTTGTATGCCTGTATGTTTGTGTTTGTTGATGATTAAAGTTCATTTTATATAATACAGCTCTGTGAAGATCAAAGGGAAGGGGAAGAAAGCCTTATACATACCAAGATAGTCATAGCAGCATGTTTGTTATTGTTGCAATAAACTGGGAGAAAAAGTGGGTACATATTGTTTGGGAAGCAATTGTAAATTCTCACTCTCCAAATGTGGACCTCCTATAAGATTTAGCCCATAAACTTCCTGTTCACCTTCTTCTCTACTTCCTTACTTGGGGGTACTCTGTCCAGGAGACGGTACATTTTGATGGCCAAAAGCTGCCTTTTTTCCTTTGGGTTGAATGGCCATATTTCTTACTAAAAGACCAAGTCTTAAACCCAGTTCATTCTGGAGCTCAGATATTGGACAATAGGTCCTCCTAATATAGGTCCTCCTGTCCTTCTAATACCCAGAGAATATAAATACTAACTTGTAACTGTTTCACTTTTGGCCAGGAAGCTTGAGGGTCTTTCCCTCCCAGTTTGATTTTGTTTTTCTTTTTGAATTGCAGGGGCTACCCCCTTGATTAACTTCCTAAAGAGGCCTATTCACTGAATGGGCATTACCTCACTCCAAGTGAGAACTTGAAAAGGCCTTAGACTAAGAGGGCCAGGGTCTCCCACTGCACCCTGGGCCATCTCCAGTCGACCTGATGAATATCTGGCCACCGGACCCAGACGGCTTTGGAGGAAAAAGTGAGGCCGGTGACCCTGCACAGCCCTCCCTCACTCAAATCCAAGTCATGTCGTCATTCCCCTGATGTCTTCCCCTGATGTCTGCGTCCTCTTTGAGGACACAACAAACACAACAACAAGAATGTCAGACTTAGAGATGATGACAATTGCCATCATTTCTGCTGTAGCTAGATGTGACATCTTTTAATCCAAGGTCTCTCAAATACTCTTTCCAAATCTCCAATGTCCTACTGAAGGACATCTTCACTGCATATCCCATTAGCTAAAGTTCATTGTGTCCTAAACATACTTTATCTTTCCCCAAAGCTGCCTTAAGATCTCCCTTTAGAACTCTCCACCTCATCCCCACCCCCCCCCCCCCCCCCCCCCAAAAAAAAATCATCATTATTATCCTCGTTATTCAGGATCAAAATCTCAGGGGTATATTTTACTCCTCTCCCAATTGGTTCCCTATTTGCTGCCCTTCTCTGACTCCTTTGATTCCTTAAACATGGAAATTTAATCATCCTAAAACATCATTTCTCTATCAAAATCTGTCATGGTTACTTCCTTCTCCTCTGAGAGTAGTAACCCCTCCACTTTCTAGTCTTTCTCTCCCATTCTTCCTTTACCTGGATCTCCTGTTCAAACCAAACTGACTTCTCTCTAAACAAACTTCAAACCATCTAAATTTCCTACCTCTGCTTCCATTTTCCCAAAGAGAGTTCTCCCCCACCCCCACTCCTTTATCTAACTCTAATGTACCGTCCCCTGGGCAGAGTACCCCAGGGTAAGGAAGGAGAAGAGAGGAAGGTGAACGGGAGGTCTGTGGGCTAAATCTTATAGGAGGTCCACATTTGGAGAGTGAGAATTTACAATTATTTCCCAAACAATATGTACCCACTTTTTCTCTCAGTTTATTGCAACAGTAACAAACATGCTGCTATGACTATGTTGGTATGTATAAGGCTAGAGAGAAGGGCTTTAAGACCTGATTCAAATCCCTCCTGCAGTCCATCCCTGCACATAATGATTCCTCCCATCTCAGAATTCATAGAAAAAGCTTGGAATCATAGAATATTAAGAATGGGTCTTACAGCATCTCTATCTTTTCTATAGATAAGGAAGCTCAGAGAGAAAGGGAGCAGCTGCTTGAGATCACAAAGCTAATCACTTACTTTATAGATAACGGATATAAAATATAGACAATAATCCTAGAATTCAGATAGGTTTTAAGGTGTGCAAAATACTTTGAATATATCATCTTATTTGATCTTCACAACAATCCTGTGAAGTAAATGCTACAATTTCCATTTTAGAGATGGGGAAACCTAAGGTGAGAGGTTAAGCGACTTGCCCAAGGTCACACAGCAAATAAATGTCCAAGACAGGATATGACCTCCTGTTCCTGACACTTCCTGTCCATCATCCAGCTTTCCTCTGGTTTAGGGTCTGCCACTCCCTACCCCCTTCCCTCACTTGTGCCCTCCTTTTTAGGAGGGTTATCCTCTGAATCATACTCACGCATAAGAAATTATCACTATGGTCCTCCTGGGATTAGTAAAGAGCATTTCCAAGTGCAGCTGAGAACCCAGAGGGATGCTATGCCAGGCGCTGTCTTCCTTATGTAGAAATTGCCAATGGAATGGGAGCATGGTGTGGTAACCTGGACAATTTCTGCCCTTCTGACAATTGCTCATCAAGAACTGATCACACACATACAAACTTTGCCCCTCCTTTATAAGCCCTGTTTCTGTACTTGACATCATATTCACTGTAGCACCTTTGTTCATGAGGTTTCTATGTGGGGAATGCAAATAGGAGGGTTTCTGCTCTTCTTCATGCCTTGATGGCTGGACTTCAGGGTTGGAGTTACCTTGTCCTGACAATAATTGCTCACTTGCTATACATTGAAGACTCCTGGTACTTGGACTCTCAGTCTGGATTTTCTCCATCAAACTTTGACACTGCTGCTGGTCTTTCTTGGAAGGTCTAGCCTTGGTTTCCTTATCCTTCTTTCTTCCAAAAAATTGCTTGACCAATGACATCAAGGTTGGAGCCTCCTTCAACTTCAAAGGAAAAAAGAGTCCTCTCTGTATCTCATCATTTTGGAGTGGCTCCTGGGGTTGTACTAGAGGAAAACCAGCCTGGGACATCCCTGTTTGGCTCTCTCCTTTCCCTTGTTCCACAGATGACTCTCTCTGGGCTGTCCCCAGTGATTCTTTATGCCGAAGCTGGAGATGTTTAGTGCTTAGAGGTAAGGAAATCTCAGCCCCCTTAACTAGCTCAGCACTGGCACCAGAGTTTTCCAGAGATGGCCCTGATCTATCATCTGGGACCTGTTCATGATAATTCAGAGATGGCTTTGCCATTGGTGGCCTAACACCAATCCTTGAACCTGACTGAAATAGCTTAGGCCAGGACCCCAAATCTTCCTGAAATGACTTAGAATAGGCTATCAAGCCTGCTGGAGATGGGACTTTCCTGGCCTCTACATGTGCCTTAACTGGCCTAGAGAAGGCCACCAGATCTACCTGAGATTGTCCTTCCCTGGCCTCTAAATATAACTTAGACAAGGTCTCCAAATCTACCTGAGATGGCCCAGAGAAGGCCACCAAACCCATCTGACATCATTTTTTCATGGTTCCCAAGTCTACCTGAGGTGAGCCTGGCCTAGCTGCCATGGTCTACTGAGTTACACCAATCTGAGTGTTACAAGCACTGAAAACACAGGATCCCTTAGCTCTGTAGCCTGTGACTCTGGATCCCTAGTCTTCTGACTAGGCCTCCACTGACGTCTCAGTAGATGGATCCCTTAGCTTTGATTCTTAGATCTTCAAAAACTCAGCCTTTCCAAGGGTACAAGAAGAGAAATCAAATTCATAAATTCTTCAGTCAGATGATAATAGGGGGTGGGGAGGGGGGGCAGAAACAGACGAGACCTTGCACAGCGACAAAAACTTGAGAAGTTGAGTCTTATCCTGTTCGGCATCTTCAAAGTCTATCAGCTGCACTTATCAAGCCTCAGTCATTTATTGCTAAAACTTCTCACCTGAGTCACTACTAATTAGGTCACTTGATCCTTCTCTTCCCTTCCTTTCCCCTCACATACACCCCCATGCACCCTACTCTAGTAACATCTTTATTAAGACATTAACAAATGAACCTTATTTCCACGTGGATTTCACCGTTTCTCTTCCTTGGATCTCTGGCTCTCCCCCTGACATTTCAGAAACCGGGAAGTATAAGAGGTGAGGGTAGTTCTAAAGATTTGAGACAATATGGCAAGACCTAGAATTGTCTAGTGAGGATTACAGATTTAAAAAATACAATACCAACCACTCATAACACAAAGCTGTCTTGGTATGGAATAAGGAACCCTGCCTTGAGCACCCAGTTCAGCTAGGATCACAGCACAGCTGAGCTTCATCAAGACCTTCCCACCCCCAAACTCCCCCATGGTGAAATCCCTACACCTGGTAAACTCTCTTTTTTTTTTATGCAATATCATGTCTTTAGTGAGAAAACCTAGTTTTCATCCTAATACCCTGTCTTATCCTGTGTTCCCTTCTCACACTACCTTCTAGTACCTAAAAGTGGCTATAATATTCTCTTTTAATTAGGACTAAAATAGATCTGTTTCAATAAACTTACTGACCCCTTGCCAGCCCCAAGGCTTAGTAAAGTCTGTGAAGTCATCTAGGAAAAGTACCTATCACAGGAATCATCTTCCTGAGGCCTTGTCTGCCCAGATACAAGCTAAGCAAAGCAGGTATGGAGAGAATGAGGCTCTGTTTGGGTGGCTGGAGATAACTTTTCTTGGAGAAGAAGTTTTTGGGGAGGTTTGAGAGACCTAGATGAACATTGCCAATGGGCATGGTTAGAGAAGGTAATAGAATGAAAAGGAGAGGGGGACCACTGAGGGAGGGAGCTGTGGCCTCACTGCAGGTGGGAAAACAATCAATAAATAAATATTTTTCAAGTACCTTCTAGGTGCCAACACTGCTCTAAGTGTCGGAAACAGGGGCACAGCTCTTTTTTTAGAGGGTAGAGCTGGATCTATTGAACAAGAAATAAGACACCTCAGTGAAACTAGGCATATGCAAACTTGTTAATGACCCTAATATGACTACTACTCCTGTGGTCAGTGACTGCTGAGCAGTATAGAGGGGGCTGTGTGGAGACATGGGGCTCAATGGAGGAACCTAGGACTTTAGAATTTTAAAAGTCTTTAAAGGTGACTAAGTCTTACTCCTTCATTTCATAGATGAGGAAATTAATGCTTGGAGAAATTGGGTGTGACTTGCCCAAGGTAACATATATAATAGGTTGAAGAGGCCTATTTTGAAACCAGGTTGGTTTTTCTGTTTGGTTGTTGTTACTTTTTTTACTCAAACTCATAGAATGTCACTGGATCAATCGTGAAACCTGTATATTGAAGAAAAAAGTCAGTGTACCTTAAAGGTGTACTTCAGACTGCAGTAAGAGACCCATGATGTCAGGTGAGAGTCCTACGGTAATCTGTTCTGATCAGGGTACACATGATTATTATTTAAAGTTCTATGCAGTATATTTTGGGATTAGGAAAAACAATAATACACTGGTTTTCATCCAAGGAAGGGAACTTCCTACATAAGGCAGAGAGAGGGAACTTGGAATGTTTAGCCTGGAAGAAAAAAAAAAAAAAGAAAAGAATAGGAGGCAGGGAAGAGTGGCACTGTCTCTCTATCTCTGTGTTTCTCTCTGTCTCTCTCCCCCTCCTCCTTTCCTCCTTTCTTCTTCTCTCTTCTCTCTCCTCTCCTCTCTTCTCTCTTTCTGTTTCTGTCTGTCTCTCTCTCTGTCTCTCTTTCTCTCCCCTCTCCCTTTCTCTCCTCCCTACCCCCCCCCCCCCCCGAAATATTGTCATAAGAAGAAAACTGAACTTGTTCTGATTGGTTCTGGAAGGAAGACCTGGTGAAAGGTAAACACAGTCTGTAGCAATCATTTAAAGAAATGTTACTATTGGTTCTCCAACAAAGGTGAGGCATATTTCTTCTTGGAAAAGGAGAGATCTCTAACAATTTATGTTGTTTAGTAGTAGAACGGACTGCCTTGGGAGGTAGTGGGCTTTCCTTCATTGCACATGTTTGAGGAAAAGATGAATAAACACCTGTTAGGGGATCTTGCTTCAGTAAGAATTGTACTAGTTAAGCCCTGGGATCCCTCCCAATTCTAGAATTGTGGTTCTGTTTTGAGAGCTAGCCTATCACATTATTGGACAGCTCAGACTACTTGGAAGTTCTATTTTATGTTGAACTGAAATGTGTTTCTCAGGACCTTTCACCCAGGCGTTCTAATTCAATAGCTGTAGTTCTCAAATTCTGTGTGGTGGTAGAATCTGTTGATTTAAACAAAACATTTAAAAAAGCTTTGTGATACAATTTCTAAATGAATGTTTTGTTGATTTGGACATTTTATTTTTTAGTTTTTAATCACTTTCTTTGAATTCTCAATCTTGCTGGCATGTTAATATGTCCATTTTTTTGTGGTTATCCTCTAGGTTTATTGTGAATTTGCCTTGTTTATTTTTGAAAAACTTGGTAATTTGATTTTCTTTCTTATTTTTCTCTTGTTAACTAATTGTTTATTGATTTGGTTCCTTTTGTGTGTGGGGGAGATATCCTTAGTTTGATTCTCCATAGTCTTTATATTTTTAAGTTTTTCTATTTCTCCTCTAATTTTCATGATTTTTCTTTAGTATTTAAGGGTCACTAATTTATTTTCTAGTCTTTAATTTCACACTCATTCAGTTTCTATTCCTTATAATATAAGCTTTCAGAGGGTTGCTTATAAGAGCAACAGGGAGGATAAAGGAAAGAATAGCACAGGGTGGTCGCTCAAGGATGGTGCACACTGCCTCTTTGGAGGGAACTCACTGATCAATGAGACTACACAGTGATCCAGTTGGTCATTTGAGTAAACTTTCAGACTTATGACAATTTCTCTGGGTACCACTTTCAATGTATTTTATAAGTTATGAAATGATTAGCTTATTGTAATAATCTTTAATATAAATTTATGTTTCTATCATTTTTTCTTTGATCCATAGTGTATGGGAAATAAATTTGGCTGAAACATAATCTGCATAAAGGAAAGTGATATACAATAAACCTAGAAAATTTGGGTAGAGATAGATTGAAAAGGCATTAAGTATTAAAGTGTCAGTATAAAGCCTCTTAAACTTCTTGAGGAGAATGATATGGTCAATCCTTAATTTTGGGAGGAGCAATTTGTCATCTTTTGTCAATTCTAATTCTTCTTAATCTCTCTGAGCATCTTATATTGTGGCTGCCTCTCGTCAGGATATTTTCTCCCTGCTGGTTTTTTGTGACATGGTTTCTCTTGGTTCTCCTCGACCTGCCAAGCTATTCCTTCCCAGATTTTTTTTGCTCAATCATCATGTGTCATCCCCTGACTCTGGAAGATATCTTGGAGTACCTTGAGAGCACATACTATTTCTTTTTCCTTTCTTTCTATCCCCAACACTTAGCACAGTACCTCGCAAATGCTAGGTACATAATAAATGTTTGTTGACTAAGAGGCAGTTAAAGCAACTTGGAGGCTATTGCAATAGCCTTATTAAATACACTTTAAGAAAAAGGTGACAGGTAAATAAAGAGAAGCAGGCAAATGCAAAATGTATCATGTAGGTCAAATTGACAAGAGCTGGTGATCGGTCTGATAAGGAAGACGAAGAATAAACGCCTAATGGGGGTTTTGAACCTATGGAACCAGGAGAATGGTTACTCAACAGAAATGGACGTGTTAGGGAGAGGAAACGATTTGAAGAGAAACAAAAAGAGCTCTGCTTTTAGACATATTGAGTTTATGGGTTTAATGACCATTCAGAAATGTCCAATAGGCAGGTGATGATATGCAGTGGTGTGTGTATTACTTGGAACAAGCTACAATTTAGATAGTTTCATTTTGACAGCAACAGCCATGTATTGTGTGCCCCTACTGACTCTATCCTGCCCCAGAAGTCTGTTCTTGACCAAATGGAATCAGATTGAGCTAATTTTCCCTCAATTAGTTAGTTTTCTTTCAGTTAATGGTAGATTTCATGTCATATAAGCATTTCATTGCTCCCTCTTGTTCTATTTTGAATTCTGAAGTTTTTAAGAATGGATTTTACTCTATGGTGCCGATTAAGTTTTAACAGTTAAAGAACACATTCAAGGGCTGCTATAGATATGGTAGTAGCTATTTGAGGTGGAGAAATAAGGTATTCAAGGATCATTCAAGCCCATAATAAAACAGGATAAATCATAGCAAAAAATGAAAGAAAATATAGACAAAAAAGAAAAATGATATCCCAAACTGACCAATTATCTATATGCAATAAAAATTTAAACCTGAGAAGATGTGAGTACCAGAATCATTTAAAACTCAGAAAACAAGCAAAAACCTTCAAAGGTATCTAGAAGTTGGAAGGATGGTTATTGATTCATCTAAAATGTAGCATTGCCTTCTTGACATTGGAAGAATATAAAAAAGATCAGCAAATGTCTGCTAACCATTGCTTTGAAGAAAAAAAAAATGCTTGGCATGGACAAGACAATGCAAAAACATTAATACTAAAGATTGGGGAAAAATAATTTTTATTGATTAAGCTCACTGTTTCTATTCAATTTGTACCAAAATTATTGTCAGAAGAGATCAAGGTGGGCCAGTAAGAGCTGGACATCTTCATTGGATTGCAAAACATTCATCCCATCCTGCCCCAAACTCTATTTTTTGTGGTTTTTTGTTTGTTTGTTTGTTTTTGTTTTTAGTCATCCTGACTGGTCCACTACAAAATTATGTTATCTTATGTTAATTGTGCACTTATTATAGCAAGGTAATTTTTTTCCTCCTTCCTAATTGATTCATTATCCCATTCCTGACAGAAGCTATTCCAAATCTTTCCTTCTCTTTTTAAGCCTCCCATACACCCTTCTCTTTAACCTCTAATCTGAGGCCTTGCTGAAAAAACAGAGCTTCCTCTTCTTCCCTTCTCTCTACCACAAAAGCTTTGGCAGTATCACCACCATTCATTCTCTCCATTACTCTAATAAAGAGATGGCCCTTCTTATCAAGGCCAACCCCTCTAAATACACCCTTGAACTAATCCCATCCAATCTTCACCAAAAGATTTATCCCAG
Organism: Petaurus breviceps papuanus; assembly: GCF_028583685.1. Lineage (NCBI taxonomy): Eukaryota > Metazoa > Chordata > Mammalia > Diprotodontia > Petauridae > Petaurus > Petaurus breviceps. The sequence continues at coordinate 8,710,772 of NW_027187308.1, forward strand.
AATCATCTCGACTTTACTTTAAAATTCAGTCCCTCCCTATTTGTAGGCTCCATATTTACTACCTACATATATTTTTGGGTCAAAGGGTATGCATAGTTTAATAAGTTTGGGGGCATAGTTTCAAATTGCTTCCTAGAATGGCTAGATCAGTTCACAGCTTCATAAATTATACATTAATGAATCTGTTTTTCCTGTGGTGCTCCAGAATTTGTCAAAATTGTTGTCAACTTTAACAATCTGATGGATTTGAGGTAGAAATTCAGAATTGTTTTAATGTGCTTTTCTCTAGTGACTTAAATTATTTTTTCCCCATTGGCTAGTGACATTTTGGATCTATTCCTCCAAAAAGGACTTGTTTAAATCCTTTGACCATTTATCAGTTGGGGAAATGGTTCTAATTCTCATAACTTTAAATAAATTCCCTTGCCTTATAAAAGAGACCTTGGTGGAGCTAGATGGTGCAGTGAATAGAGCACCGGCCCTGGAATCAGGAAGAACTGAGTTCAAATCTGGCCTCAGACACTTAACACTTATTAGGCGTGTGACCTTGGGCAAGTCACTTAACCCAAATTGTCCCTCCAAGAAGTAAGAAAGAAAGAAAGAAAGAAAGAAAGAAAGAAAGAAAGAAAGAAAGAAAGAAAGAAAGAAAGAAAGAAAGAAAGAAAGAAAGAAAAAAGAGACCTTGATCATTAGGCTGCAAAAAAAAAATCCCATTTGCCTCCTTCTCTAACAATTTTAGATCCATTGTTTTTGGTTGTAAATCACAGTATCATTGTGTTTATTTTCCTTCATCCTATTATTTTATACTTTTCCCTAACTTTGTTTCCCACCTTTATAAAAGTTTTGTTTCCCTTCTTTATAAAGAAGTATGAGGAGTTTAACTGCCCAGCCTACAAGAAAAACTGCTGAGTCAGAACTCTGAGACAGTGTCACTTTATTAAAAAGTCCATGGTCCCTTCTAATGAAGTAGACCTCAAATCTTCCTCAGGATCTGAGATGTCTCCTTCTTCCAGGGACTTATTTTTATAAGACTTGATACCTCAACATTCTAAAGAGGCTATACAAAGTACAGAATCCCATTGATGGGCAAATCTTGCTTTGAGGGTCAAAAAATGATGCATCAGCTAGAAATGGTATGTCAGTAGGTTGGGCAAAGCATGAGGCTTCTCTACTAAGTGGTCACAAGATGGTCTTAAGATGATCACCTGCTTATTTTGGACAAGAGAAAGTGGTCTGGAGGTACAAAAATAAGTTGGGGGATTCTTGGGTCTAGCTGCTGCCTTCTTGGGGTATTGAGTATTTGTTGTGTTATTCTAGGTTCTCAGAAACAGCTTGCACTGGCAGCCTGCAAGTTGTCAATACTCACAAGGTTCTCTGATCTAGGACAAATTTGATCACCACCCACCTGACCTGATCTTGGCAAGTTCCCGAACTGTATTTTTATCTGAACAGCATTGCTGTGGGTTTGCCACTGGTTGGCACTCCAGTGTATTGCTGATGTACTTTTTGAAGTGCACCTCCTGCTGCACCATTTGAAAAGCTCTGTTGGTTCAGAGTGACAAAACTGTAGGCCTCCCTTTCATGTAGTATTCATGCGTCTGTTATTCTGCTGCAGGCTCCAGACCAAGTTAAAGGATAAAACTGACACACTACCATACTCCTGGCATTAGAGCCACGTGACTACTCTATGCTTCTGAATTTTCCCCTTGCTCATGCATAGCCTACACATATAACCACTCACTGTCTGGACTGCTACTCTTGGAGTGCTGGTCCGCTCCTCTGCTCATTTTTAATTTATGACCTGGAGTTGAGTAGCAAAAGACACCTGCCTGTCAGGCACCTGTTCTTGCACCCGCCATCAGGTCAGACCCTTCTGGGTGGTCCTGGTACCCCTGGTACCCCTTGGTACATGTCCCCAGTCCTCTTTTAGTTTCTGCACTGAAATGTTCCACAAAGATATGCTTGGCTAGACCCTGTCCCCAGTATCCACAAACTTCTCCATCTATCTCCTGATGCTGACATGGGTTGAAAAATGACACATTGATTTTTTAAAATTTGGGTTTCTCTGTCAGGCGTCAGTCTGGGGAGTTGTGAGAGAGAGTTCTGCTGTTCTTCATCTTGCTACTCTCCCATCTTTGCTCTCCCCTACCACCACCATCCTTCTACTCTACTGGGTTGATAAACTCAGAATTATCTTTGACTCTTAACTTGTTCTTTCCCCACACAAATATAATGATCTAGTTGCCAAATCGTGCCATTCCTGTCTCCACAACATGTCTTGGATGCATCCCTTTCTCCTTCTACACACAGCTACCACAATAGCTCCTCACCTTTCTTCTGTACTATTGTAATAACTGACTAATTGATCTCTCTGTCTCAAGTTGCTTCCCATTCCAATCCTTCCTGTAGAGAGCTGCAAACGTGATTTTCCTAAAACACAAGGTCCTCATGTCAGCATTCAAAGCTCCTCATAACTTGGTCCCAACCTGCCTTTCCATCTTTATTGTATAATATACTTCTTTCCTCAACTTACAGACCAGTCAAACTTGTTGCTATTCTAAATCCATGTAGGATCCCCCATCTGCCACCACCATTCCTTTGAGCTGGATGTCCCGCATGCCTGGAATATATCCCTGCCTCCTAAAATTGTTACTTTCCTTCAAGACTAGCTCAACATCACCTTCTAAATGAAGCCTTTCCTGAACCCCTTGACTCCTCCCTTCCCAAAACATCTTTTAAGTATTTTAAGCTTCTTCTTTATATATTTATATACATGTTCATGTTGTCTTCTCCATCAGAATGAAAGCTCCTTAAGGTCAAGCATGTTTGCCTTGGTATATCCAGGACTGGACACCATGCCTGGCTTGTAATATTAATGGGACATAAGATCTTTCTGGCCCATTAATAGGCCTCACATGGAGCCTAACAAGAGAAGCTTGATTAGGGGAGGCTTGTTTTTCAGGAAGGCCTGTACCTTCTGTTACTTTGTAATTAGGTAGTACATCCTGAGGGTTGTGATGCCCTCTGACCCTGAAAAAGTATATATATATATATATATATATATACTCTGAAGTTAGTATTTTGCTTTGGGGCTCACTCATTGGAAGAGTACCCTGGTGATTTGAGCAGATGAGACTCTGGGGCTTAGCCATTAAGGAGCCTCACAGCTTTGGTAAACTCAGATGTTGGTGCTATATATGTATGTATGTATGTATATGTATGTGTGTATATATATGTATGTGTGTATATATATATATATATATACATATATGTGTATATATTGCCTTGATCAAGCAGTTGGACCTGTCTGTTGATCTGTGCTAATTTCTCAGACAGTTAGAAGCCCTGTCTTTATTTCTCTGCTTTTATTTTCTCTATTTTCTTTGTTTGGACTTTCTCTGAAGTTCAGGGTGCTGACTTTTCCCCTGAACTAGTGAATGTAATATTAAAAAAGGATCGTTGACCTTTGAACAGCTATCTTTCCTTAGTAAAGCAGGTCTAAGAACCTGTGCTAGCAGCTGTTATAATAATGTAAATTTTTAAGATCTTCCCTGCCCCTAGGCTTAAGTGCACCTGGAGCCTGTGGTGGGAGGCTTGTTTTTCAGCAGATACTTTGTGATTGGGCAGTGGGTCAAGAAGGTTGTTACATTCTCTGAGCCAGGAGAAGGCTATATAAGCCCTGATGTGAGGCTTCGCTTTGGGGCTCACTTTGAGAAGTGTTGTGTGATTTGACCAGATGAGACTCTGGGCAGCCATTTAGAGACCCCAGCTTTGAAAACCCAGATGTTGATGCTTCCCTCTCTGGTAACTGTGATTAGGTATGGATGTATGTAATGGTTGGACAGTTTGGAAGCCTGTCTGCTGAAATGTTCTTGTAACTTATGCTAGTAACCTCTGTATATTCTGAAGTTCAGGGTGCTGACTTTCCCCTGTACAAGGTAAATAATGTTTGATTGATTAAAGTAAGCTTGTTAACCCATTTTGAGTTGCTTTCCTTTAGAAAAGCAGATCTAATGACCTGTGTTGACAGCCACCCTGGGGATGCTGGGGTGCTTGCTGCTACAAATGGTGATGAGGATGACATATGCAGAGTGAAAGGAAAGTATATGGGCTTGGATAATTGTTTGTTTCCTAGTTGTGGTAGCTGTGACTCTGTGGAGCCATGGACCAGGAGAGAAGAACAGCCTGCATGCTGACTTCGCTGAGCTGAGAGCGCGAATGGTGAGCTGCCTGCATCAGGACCTGGGCAGAAGCCAAGAGTGGCTGCCACCTGCAGGAGGAGAAGGAATCCAGCAGTTGGGTATTCAGCCATAAGGACTGTGTGGCAAAGCAGGGGTACTGAATGTGTTTCCTTGCTGCATCCCAAAGTTTGGGACCCAGGGGGAGGATAGACTTGTGTCTGTGGTGGGTGGGGTGAAGGGCCATGGACCCCCAAGGACCCCACTCTACTGGTTTTGTTGCCTGGCTGCCCCTCGGAACTTGGGAGCAGGGGCTAGAGCAGTGTGAGGGGAAGGACACCCCCCTGCCCCCAAGAGAACTTTATTTGGACACTTGTTTTGAATTGAGGTGATAATGCAATGTACTTTGTGTTTATTTAAGGCCCTGTGGCCACTTTGGTAACTTTAGTTATGTATCTTGCAAATATGACCTAAGAGATGTTAATGCTAATTCAAAAGTAAATTGTCTATGCCGTGGGCATGAAAGATCTTGGGGCCAAATGTTGGCAGCCACCCTGGGGATGCTGGGGTGCTTGCTGCTATGGCAGCCATCCTGGGTATGCCAGTGTGGTTGCTGCTACACTGGGAAAGGTAGATATTTAATCAATGCTTGTTGTTAAATCTTCATAGTGATGATAATTGAGATTATAAAATCATAGAAAATGAGAAAGAAGAGAGGAGAACTAAGGACAGGGATTTAGGGAAACACACAGAGGGCATGGCCAAAACGATACCTGAGCAAAGAAAGATGAGAAGCAGCCACATAAAAAGAAGAGCAAAAACAAAACAAAACAAAGCAATGAGAAGAGATTATTAGTAGTACACACAAGCACATCTAAGCCTACCTCATGTCAGTCTAGTGATTCAAGTTTGGAACTGGAATGCAAAGCATAACTAGGGCATCATATAATGCAACAAAAACAACTTCACTTAGAATAAGTTTTAAAGTGATATGATTCCTAGTTGATAAAATATTATTTCTCTCAGTACCTCCCTACATTTATTACATGAATAGAAATTACAATGCTAATTCAGAAAGGAGTCACTTGGGGGCAGCTAGGTGGTGCAGTGAATAGAGCACGGGCCCTGGAGTCAGGAGGACCTGAGTTCAAATCCGGCCTCAGACACTTAACACAAAAAAAGACTAGCCATGTAACCTTGGGCAAGTCACTTAACCCCAACTACCTTCCAAAAGGCAAAAAAAAAAAAAACCCAGAAAGGAGTCCCTTCAGGGCACTAGAAACCATTATTTCTCTAAACCTCTGAAGCAATAATAGGCCTTTTAATTTAATTACTTCCCTAGACCAAGACCCTAGGCTAGCCTCCTTGCCTCCTTAAATGGAAATCATCTCAACTTACACAAAATGAATACTGTTCCTGCCATACCACTTTACAATGTATGAAGTGCTTTACATACATATATTGTTTCACTTAAGCCTCACAACAGTCCTCTGAGATAGGTGTTGCAAGTGTTCTTTTTCCTTACTTGACAGATGAGTAAACTGAGACTCAGAGTTTGTGTGCCTTGCCCACAACTGCTCGTCCAACAAACACCAGAATAGAAATTTTAACCTAGTTCTTCTGAGTCCAGTTCTATCACTGCATCCGCTGTGACTCACTCCTTTTGAAGAAAGAAGAAAAGCAGTGCTCTTAAGAGTAAACTCCAAAATCCTAGTGAGTTGCTCAAGCAATTTGAGAAGCCTACCCCATTCAGCATCAAGTTTCCTACTCACTAATAAGAAACTTGTACTTGGAGCTCTCAGGTCACATCCAGTACAATTCCAGACATACATAACTATTCATAAAGCCCAATAAGTATTTAGATAAAGAAAAGGATAAAAGGTTCAAGTACAGAACTGCCAAAACTTGACAATGATACATGTATTCCAGAAAAGAAACAATGGTTCCCTTTATTCTATATGTTTATATAGAATATGTTTAAGGTCTTCCTTGGACAGAACATAATAGCTCTTTCCATTTGCATGGTATGAGGGAAAATTACTAAGATTATTTTTATATTATTAAGATATTATTTTTATTATTTTATATTAAGATATTATTTTTATTATTAAGATACTTTTAAAATGAATAAGAAAATGTATATGGTATGTGAGAGTACTTAGTGTTCTTAGGGGAAAAGGTCCTACTCAAATCTAAGGAATTAGCATTGTGTTAATGTTGCATACTTTGTTTTCTCTGACATTGTTATACTTTTTTTTTATTAATCCACTTATAGGAAATCTCTGTCCAATCAAAGGATTAGTATGGCAAGTTCATAGTATTCAATACAGTCTCTAAGTGATGAGTTCCTGCTTGGAAAGACTATAAAACACACTGGTGTGGCAAGTCAGCAAAATCAGCCCTTTTTGACCACTATTAAAACCAAGATTGTGGTTAAGAAGTTCACTTAAGGTGAACCCAGGGCATCACTGCCAGACCCTGTTCCTCTGCTCAGATCCTTGAATGCAGTGAAATATAGCAAGCCCAGTTGTCTCCAGAATAGCCTCTCATACTATTTTCCTCTACCAGACAAGCAGTACCCATAACTAAATTGCTTTTTTAAAGTCCACTAAAACAGAAATCCCATAATGATCCAAGTCCTTAAAGGCCACAAATAAAATGTTTCAGAGAAAGATATGTCTAAGCAGCATGCAGAAGCAATATTTATGAAATGCCTAAAACCTCAAGTTATAAAAGATATACAGCCCATCCATGTCTCAGGAAACAGTTGAGAAAAAAATGACTGGTTTAAAGCTGGCTGTCTCTCTGATGCCAGGCTGAGTTTTCCTTCAGTCTTGGCTTTAGACATTGTCTTCTGGGGGCACAAACACTTTAATTTAGGTCCATCTACCTGTAGCGATGTCATTGTGAAGCATCATAATGTAATGATAAAGTTTGGAATTAGAGTAAAAAAAAGAACTGGGTTCCAATCCTGTCTCAAATATTTACATGCTGTGTGGTGCTGGGTAAATCAAATAACCTCTCTTTGCCTTAGTTTCTTCATCAATGAGGATAATAAAAAGCATCTATCTCACAGGGTTGCCAATGAGGATCAAATGAGACAATATAAATATAATGAACAGAATCTGCCGTCCCTGTCCCTTTTCAAGAGGGCTGTTACATAAGAAAAATGTTACGCATGCCTCAAAATGCTTTAAAAATATAAGTTATTATCATTTGGTTAGGATCATCTTGAAATGTAGTCCTGCCTTTGGGAAATCAGGTGGTAAAAAGGGGCCTAGAAAGGTATATCTACTTCAGGTATGACCCCTGATTTCTGATGACCCTCTGTTTTCAACCAATAGGATTAAGGAACTGACAACAAACAGTAGCTAGAGCTAGATCACAGTAAAAATAATAATAGTAAAAATAGTCAATTCCTTCCTTTCTTCCCTATCTACATTGTTAGAGGGAATCTGTTAGAGAAGTGTTGCTCCTTCAATGAGTTAAAATGAGGGAGTTGGCAATCTCATCTGGATCTTTGTGGCAATATTTCAGTCAAGAACCTATATAATTAGTAATATCAAGCAAATAATGAATGGATGATAGAATGAAGAGATGGATAAATAAAGATAGATGACAGATATGTAAAGGCACCTTATCGCATGAACTGATGCTAAGTAAAGTGAGCAGAACCAGGAGAATACTGTCACAGTAACAGCAATATTATACAACGATCAACTATGATGGACTTAGCTCTTCTTAGCAATAATGATCCACGACAATTTCTAAGACTCGTGGTGGAAAATGCCACGCACATCCAGAGAAAGAACTATGGAGTCTGAATGCAGATTAAACCACGCGATTTTCACTTTTGGGGGGTTTGTTTTTCTAGTTTTTCCTTTTTGTTCTGTTTCTTCTTTCACAACATTACTAATATGGAAATATGTATATTCTATGTCAGATTGCTTGCTATCTTGGGAAGAAGGGAGGGGAGGGAGGGAGGAAAAAAAAAACCTGGAACTGAAAATCTTATAAAAATGAATGGTGAAAACTATCTTAACATGTAATTGGGGAAAAAAATACTGTTTGAAACAACAAAAAAAAGAAAAGCAAAAAAAAGTAAGGGCACCTTAATATAACTCACATCACTTATCCAACATGGGGCTATTTCTTCCTATGGTTAATCCTGTAACTGGCAAAAATCATTTGGAAGCATGTAGAAGAGGAAATGTGGGTCATTGATTTGCCCCAAATTATACAAATACCTCATGTTCACATCCCTATACATATTGGGAAACTTCTAAATCAAGGGATTTTAACCTTTTTGTATATCATGGATCCCTTTGACGAAGTGAATATTATTTTTAGAAATCCTTCTCAGAATAATGTTTTTGAATACATAAGATAAAAATGCTGAGGATAACTCAGGAAACAAATTATATTTGAATACAATTATCTACCCATCTATACATGTTAGACCCCATGTTAAGAACCCTGGCCAAGCCTGAATATAATACGTAATGTGTATATACATGTGCAATATATGAATATTATTATATGTATTGTATGTATGTATTGCCAAAGCACTCAGAGGTGAGTATAAAGGGGAAGGAGACCAGGAAGGAGTGAAGGGAGCCAAGAAATGGTGATGAGATCAGAAAATGAGCTACCCTTCCCTGAAAGATCTGTTTATTTTTCCATCAAAAAAGTGAAGAGAATCTATTGAATAATTGATCTGGGACATATAATATATGCTTAGGCTATTGACCAAGGGGAATTTTTAAAAAATAAAACTAAGTGGTCATTTTTTTTTTTCCCTCTAGAACGCTTTCTCCATAGTTAGTTCAGTGTCTGCACTGGAATGCAACCTCGGTAGTTATGTACATCTAAGTGGGTTAGGCTAGAAAATAAACAGAGCTGTACCTGTTTCCTCAGACACTTACATGAATGAGTATCTTGGGAAAAAAATGAGTCATTCAAAAATAAACAGTCAAAAGCCACATTCACATTTGTCTGGGAATTCATGTTGGGGAATTGCTTTTTGGATATGTAACAATGAAATGATACATTTTGATCGCTTTAATCATCATTCATAAATCTCTAACAGTTTTTTGCCAAAGTAAATATATTAACTGAAGTCTAAAACATATCCATTTTTGTACTTTGAAATATTGTTTTTCTTTTCAAATAGCCAGATAATCAACACACAAGAATTTGAGCACAACACAGTATGCCCCAGACAGGCTATAAACTATTTTATGTTTTGAATTAAAGTGGAAAGGAGCAAAATGAGACTGTCTTGTGATATGATAGGAACTACTATCACCTGCCAGGTGGGCAAAGAAAGATAGCTGAATGGTCAAAAGACTGAAGACTGAAGGAAAATATCAGTAGTTGAGAAGGACTCTGCTAGATCTTAACATTTGGACATCCATCTCCCAGATCTGTTCCCTTTCCTCTATTCATATACTCATTACACTAGTTCAGATGATTTTTTTAAAGACTGTGTAAATGTTGAAATAAAGATTTCTCTATTGTAATGTAAAAATCTTTGAAGCAGTGACATACATACAAGACAGAGGCATTCTGTCATAGCTTCTCAATGATGAGTCAGAAAGAACTGGGTCTAAATACTGCCCAATAATGCTCATTTATCCACATGAACACGAATGACACAATTGCTTAATTCTCTGAGCTTTGGTTTTATCATCTGTAAATTGAGTATATTAAATACATTAGAGGGTTGTTAAGAGGCCCAATGAGACAATGCATTTTCCATAAAGAACTATATAAAATTCAGTTATTACAATTCTGGAGAAGAGAAAAAAAACGAACCTTTTTTGAAGTGACAAATTCCACAAAAGGACAGAAACTTGAGTGATTTTTACCAATTTGTGATCATGTTGAGGCTTAAATATACAGTTTTGGATTATACAGGGGCTTTACTTTTCCCTTTCTTTTTTGATGCTCATATTTGGGACATTTCAACATTTAATAATCTTGTGAAAAGAGTGTTGAAGTTCATTTTGTTCTTCATCAGGTTATAAAAATGCCAGAACTAGGAGAACAATGTATACAATAGCAACGTTATAAAAACAAACTCTGAAAGCCATAAGAACTGTGATGAATGCAATGAACATTCATGATGCCAGAGCACTCACTGATGATGGAACATGCTGTCCATACACATATGTGTATATATATGCACATATGAATATATATGCCCACATATATTCTACCATTTATATAGTACTATATATCTATCTATGCACAGAGATATATGTGTATATATATAAACATTTTTTCATACAGCCATTAAAATAGTTTATTTTACTTGACTTTGTTTTTGTTTGTCTTTTCTTTTTATTGGCTATGGAGTAGAAAGAAGAGAATATAGATTTCTATGGAATTTTTTTTAAATAGAGAAGTCTGGAGGAGGAGCTATATATGTGAAATGCCCTATGCACTTTTTAGATGTCACTGTATTTTTAGTTTAACTTTTTGCCTCTGTTACCAGAGATATCTCATGCCCAAAATGATAGTAATAGGTAAATGTATGTGACATAAAAACAAAATATATCAATAAAGTTTTTCAAAGAGACAGCATGTAGAAATAAAGCAAAGAGGAGAATACACAAATTATCATGAATGGTTGGGATTTACTATTCATTTTAATGGAATGTTTTTCCTTCCTTCATTTTGATCCACCATAAAACTTTATTTAAAATTATCCTATTTATTGGATTCTGACACCATCTCAAAAATCTGCATTAAAATGTTTGATGAATAAGTGAATGAGAGAGTGAGTGAATGAATAAGCATTTATTAAATACCTACTATGTGCCAGGCACTTGTAATGTTAATGGGATATAAGATCTTCCCCACCCATTAATAGGTCTCATGTGGAGCCCACTAAGGGAAGCTTGCTTAGGGGAGGCTTGCTTGGAGGAGGCTTGCTTAGAGGAAAGCTTTCATACATTTTATTAATTTCTTTTTTTTTTCTTTTTTTTAAGCAATTGGGGTTAAGTAACTTGCTCAAGGTTTCATGGCCAGGTGTTTCTGGGTGGGTGCTAAGTGTCTGAGCCTGGGATTCGATCTCCAGGTCATCCCAACACCGGAGCCAGTGCTCTTACTCGCTGTGCTACCTGGCCACCCCATTTTGTTAATTTCTAATTAGGCACTGAGTCATGGACGTGATGCCTTCTGGCTCTAAAGGGGTATATATACTCTGAGGTTAACATTTTGTTTTGGGGCTCACTCATTGGAAGAGCGTTCTTGTGATTTGACCAGATGACACTCTGTGTTGGTGCTTCTCTCTCTCTCTCTGGTAATTATGTCTGTATTGCCTTGGTCAGACGATTGGATCTGTCTGTTGATCTGTGTTAATTTCTCAGACAGAAGCCCTGTCTTTTGGTATTTATTTCTCTGCCTGTATTTCCTCTATTTTCTTTGTTTATATTTTCTCTGAAGTTTGGAGTGCTGACTTTTCCCTTGAACTAATGAACCTAATTATAAAAAGATTGTTGACCCCTTGAACAGCTATTTTTCCTAAAGAAGCAGATCTAAGAACCTGTGCTAGCAGTCACCCTGTGAATGCCAGTATGGTTGCTGCTACAGCATTATACTGGGGAAACACATACAAAAGTGAGACAATCCCTGTCCTCGAAGAGGTTATATTCTGCTGGAGTAAAATGTTCATATTTATATTTGTAGTGTTGTTACTGTTGTTCAGAAGGATAATGAACTGAGTACTCTCAAAAACCAATTCTTTTATTTACAAAAATAAACATATTTTGACAAACTACATTGTCCCCCTGCCCCCGCCAACTTCAGCAAATCACTTGCATTCAGGACCTCCAAAATGCCCAATAATTTATGGATCTGAGTTCAAGTAGGACATTTGATTTTAAAACAACAATGACAATTACAAACCAGTATTTTTATCACCTCAGAAGTGAAAGGAAAAAAAATGATTTGTCAATAGCAGAGCTTATCTTTCTCCTACAACCACAGAGTTTGAATCCCATGTCCCAGTACAAATAATCTCTCTACCTGCCCATATTGTCCCACAAACTTTAAATTGCTTGTGATCTCACAAAATTTCTCATGTGATGCCTTTTATTTTCTTTTTTCCCCGATTGCCAATGAAATGCAAGAACTTTAGCTTAGTTTCGTTTTTTTCTTTGTGACCCTAGCACAGTTCATTTTGGGGCACAGAGGTGAGGTTGGGGAGTATTCTGGACTTGAGATATCATTGGTGGAAACTCCCTCTGACAATGAAGATGAGAACCTTTTCTGCAATGGACAGTCAAAGAGTAGTGCCCAGGGCCCTCAGAGGTTAAGTGATTTGTCCAGCTTCACACAGCCAAGATGCATCAGAGCCTGGACTTGAACTTAGGTCTTTCTGACATAAGGACCAAAAAGCTCTCTACTCAATACTCTCTACTACCTTTCATGGCACAGTAAGAGCTTGATAAATTCTTATTACATTGAAATGAATGGATGAGTTGAATTATCTTCCCTTTTTTCTTATTTTCTTTCCTCTCTTTCCATGTCCCCTCTTCCTTCCCTCCTTATTTTCTACATCTGTAAGGTTGTAGGGCAAAGCTCCTCTCAGACCTTATTCTTATTAGAGGGGAGACCCCAAATGTAATGAGGTGCATCATGTGTAATACTAGAGAGATCCTCCTGTGGTGAGGGTTGTCCTTCTGTAGCTTGAAGGTAAACATGATAGACATCTCTAACCTCTTCTCCACTCATCCTTCTCCAAAAGAGACTTTAATTCCTGCCAGAAAAAGAAGCAGGAACTTGGGGTTAGGGGTTACTCTGCTCTTCTTGGGGAAAGGAATGGATCAGATTAAAATTATATTCATCTGCTCCCTTAAATATAATTAGTCTAGGTCAAGGGTGAGAACCTGAAGCCTCAAGGCCACCTATGGCCCTCTAGGTCCTCAAGTGTGGCCCTTTGACCAAATCTAGGATTCCATCAAAGGAACACACTTGAGGACCTAGAGAGCCAGAGGTGACCTTGAGGCCACAGGTTCCCCACCCCTGGGGGATCGTAAAGCTACACACAAGTAGCTTTTTAGAGGACTGCTGCTGTGATCAGCTTTCAAGGTTCTGATTACACAGTATAGTGAACACCCTATTTATTCCATAACAAATCAAAGCAAAACATTCACAGAAAATCAAGGTACAGCATTCACAATATTACAACTTCTCACAGAAAATCACAATATAGTATCACAACAGCTTATCATTAAAATGGCCACATAGTTTTCACCAAAGTGGTCACAATATTTAGAACAAAGAACCATTATCTCAAAGTACAATAGTCAAAGTCTTCCACTCATGGGGCACATTAGGTTACAAATCAATTACTTATTCAGTCATCAATCACTAAGTATCATTAATCAGTAAGTACAATAATTATAAAGTACCCAAAACCCTCCACCCTTTTAGGTCACTAGTAAACTATAATTCCATAATTACTCAGTACCCAAGGAGAGATTTTTTCATCTTGACTTGAGGCCTGTTCTCAGATTCCCTGGATCCCCTTCCATGGTCCCAGATTCTACCTGGATTCACCAGACTGTAACCTGGGTTCAGTGGCAGACAGCTCCCAGTTCCTTGTCCAGCTCTCTGAGTAGGTCCTGCTCCACACTGAAGTTCATAGGGTCTGGTCCATGTCAGATCCTTCACCATTGCTGCTCCAGGGAATTCAACGTTCAATCAAGCCACAAACAGACAAAGTCCCTGCATCTTGGTCATGCTTCTTCAGTCTTCTGCAGCTCGTTCAAAAAATCAGAATCACCTTATCCTGTTTGGGGGAAAGGCGCTCCTGGGCTCCTGGGCTTCTGGGCTTCTGGGTTCCTGTGCTCCTGGGCTCCTCTTCAGAAGAAGCTCCACCACCACAGGTTCTCAGGAAATTCTGGCTCAGATCTCAGTTCTCTCTTTTGAAGCTTCTCTGCCACCAGATTCTTGTCTGAAGAAATTCTGACTGCACCTCTCTGGGGCTTTTCTTATATGCACAGCATTAGCTACTTCCTGTTTCAGCCAACCCCTTCCTGTTATGTCAGGAACAGGGGTTCATACCATCTGTTTCTTTCACAGAGGTTTGATAAATTACTAAGTGCTAAGTACCTGTTGCCTTTGCCAGTATGAAGGGGTCAGATTACATTACCGTTACAGGGATATAATCATGTTCAATTTAACTGCTGATCACTTCATCATCATTACTGGAGGAAAGGGGAGCCCCCAGCTCCATATCCAAAGCTTGACCCCTTTCTCACCTAATACTAGTTCCAAAACGAACACACATAGTGAATAGCAAAGTATATTTATCTGAGTCATAGCCAAACAGAAATCAGAGAAGGTGTACATGGGAGAATTTATACTAGACAATACCAAGTGAAGGGACTCTCCTATTGTGACAGAGAAAGCTCAGAACAACCAGGGGAGAGTTGCTGATCTCACTTAAGGGGAAACTCCTCAAAGTCTCTACTGTAGCTACCAGGGAAAAGGGACTGCCAGACCCTTTCCTGCTTTCCCAGTCTTCTTCTGCAACCTGCAATGGAATTGACATTTTCCATCTTCTAGCTAGAAGCTGTAAGTTAGAAGGGCCTGAAGCTACTCAAAGGCGGAAGAGTCCTGAAGAAGACTAAAACCCTGAAGAGTCCCAAAGTAGCCTGCAGGTTGAAAAGCCCCTGACGGGGATTGAAGAAGACTGGAGCTCTCCCACTCTCTGCTTGTCCCCTCACACAGGACCAGGCATTCATCTGTCTACATAGCCTTATAGCTATATACCTATCTATAGACATACATAAATAGATACACACACGTACACACACACATATATACTGTATGTGTAATATATACATTATGTGTGTGCCTCCATATATATATATATTATATATGGAGAGAGAGAGAAAAAGAGAGAGAGAGAGAGAGATGATCCTTTAAATATTATTAGTTTAAGGTATATAATTTTCAGGTTCAAGCTTAGCTTCTGACAGCTAGTTCTTAATGAGGAAAAGCAGGACTAAAAACTCTGTATCTAAGGCTTTATTTCCCATCTAGCTATCAGAAGTTTACCAGGCAAGACAGAGTGAAGGACCTCTCCCATTGGGAGTGAGGTTAATCAATTCAACCAGGGGAGGGAGGGAAGGAGAGAGAGACAGAGACAGACAGACAGACAAGCAGAGACAAAGAGACAGAGACACAGATAGAGACAGGGAGACAGAGAGAGAGAGAGAGAGAGAGAGAGAGAGAGAGAGAGAGAGAGAGAGATCTTAACCAAATTCTCTGAAGTCTCTAGTGTAGCAAGTTGATGATAAGTGTATGATGGAGACAGCCCCTCTTATGTTGACTTCTTCTTAATCTTTTCCTTCAGTCAACTGAAATAGGCTTGGCATTGGTCATCTTCTCTCTTTAAATTTGAAACCAGAAGTGCCTGAAACAAATACTGAGCTCCAAGAAGGAAATCTGAAGAAGAGGAGAGCTCACCTATCTTTCTATGTCTTTCCAGTTCTCTCCAAACCTAAAAAAAAAAAGCACACACACATACTCACATATATGGCATTGATCTTCACCAATGAAGAGCAAGTCCCATACTAATGGGATTTGGGACTCAGATTACATTCTTCCTTGTGCCAAAATTCTTTGCAGTCCCTTGCAAAGATCAGCTGGGGTGATGCCAAAACCTGTAACTATATAGTACAGACACAATGCTTTAAAGTAACAAGGATGACTTTCCTTGAATCCTGGACACCCCACCTTTAGTTGAAATTAAAATAAACAAATGCACATTAACAGTACACACAGTAGGCATGGCAACATAGAAAGTATCCCTTGGAAGGATACCCACAGTGAAAAGATGTCTAACTACATACAGGACATAACATGCACATTTCAAAAGTACATGCATATCTATAGTACACAACAATCAAAAACAATAGACATGGCTAAGTAGCAAAGTAAAGTTAGTTGACTGCAACAATAATACTGTCAATAGGCCTATATAAAAATATAGCTCAAGTCTAAACATTAGCACGTATGCAAAACAATTAACAAACAAACATTGCTGTAGCATGAACATAGCAGAAAATATAGTCAAATGAATATGAGCAAAGTAAGCAACAAGGATTCACATGCACGGCAAGGACTAGGTAAGAAATGAGACAAAGGAGGTGGCCTCAAAATTTGACTATGGAAAAAAAAATCCTCCTATTTCAACTCCTTCCAGGCCAGCAAAGCTATAAACAAACCTAAAGCAATGGGCCAGATAGAAAATGAAGATTACGGCTTTGAGTGACCATTCAATAAAATCCCTGGATGGATGGCTTGGGCTACAAAGCTGATCTCAAGTAGTCCCACTTAGAAACAGTGGGTTGTACTTCTGAAAAGCCATAGAATGACAAAGAGAAAAAATTATTTATGTTTTTTTTCAGAAAAATAGCAAAAGCCCAACCATTTCTTAGAAAAATGTGACCAGAAATTAGATCTCTATGGACAGAGTTCCCACACATAGTGAGGTTGTCCCCCACATGTGACATGGATGTGTCCTGTGTGTCTCATGGGGGACAAGGAAGGAAGACAATTTCTGGTAAGGAAGAGAAGAGGATGGGGAGAGAAACTTGGCTATTCTGTTCTCCTCAGAGAGAGGGGATACCAGGATAGAATTATATCTCTCTTCTCCTTTACATATCATTCTTTTAGGGAATTTGTTTTCAGATTCAAGTTAAACTTCTGAAAACTAGGAAAAATAGTACTAGAAGGTCCATATCCAAAGCTTGTTTTCTTGCTTACCAAATAACAATTCTACAATCAACACTTATAGGAAATAGCAAAGAAACCCATTTATCCAAGTCAATAGCAAAAATAGAAATCAGAGAAAATATACATAGGAGAATTCATACCAGACAAGACAGAATGGAGTTTTCCCATTGGGAGTGAAGTAAATCAGTCCAACTGGGAGAGACAGACAGACAGACAGAGAGTGTGTCCCAGATCTTACCCAAAGTGAAATTCCCTGAAGTCTCTAGTGTAGCAAGCTGAGGATAGAGACACAATAAAGATTATCAACTCCTCTCACAATAACTTCTTCCCAGAATCTTTTCCTTCAACAATCTGAAATAAGATTGACATCATCCATCTTCTCTCTCAGAGTTGGAAACCAGAAGTTCCCAAAGTGCCTACAGATGACAAAGAGTCTCAAGAGGATCAAGGAAGACTGAAGGCAGAAGAAATTCTCTCTCCTCTCCAACTCTGTCCTGTGCCCTTCAAGTAGGCCTGAGGCATTGATCTCCACTAGTGGGGATCTAGACCCATACCAATGAGTTCTGGGACTAAGATTATATAGGCATAACCAAATACTTATATTGGAAGGTAAGATAATTACTACTTTCACCTCATGCCATTCATCCATTTTATTCTCATATATATTTCTAAAAGATGGCCTTTCCTTTCTTTTCTTGAGAGCTTTAACTCCCATAATTGGTAAGCAAGCCTGTAAGATATATATTTTTGGACATAGCCCATATAAGACAGCATGTTTGGGACAAGAATTATGTTTTTGTTTGTTTTGCTTTCAATTTGTAGGGAGAGAAAAATAAACATATATTGAACCTAGATGACAGCTAATCCTCAACGTTTGGATATAAAAAGGTATGATTCTACCCAGCTAGCAAAAACTAGGGAAGATGATAAAGAAAGAGCAAACCCTTTAAAGAGAAGAAACTTCAAGTAGCAGCTTCCTTTCATTTAAAAAAAAATTCCTTTTTTTTTCAATTAACAAAAATGCATTGTTTCTCCCTTTCCTTACTTCTGACCCAACTTTTCCTTTCCCTGGAGGTAAGTGCCAGCACCTACAGACCCCACCCCATCTGTATATCTGCTCCAAGGGATAGGTCTGAAGGGCTCCAAGGTAACCTTATAAAAAGGCTGCATGTTAACCAAGGAAGGAGGAGGGGAAATCTCTCTGTGTGGTTTGATTTGATTTTTAAGCTGGGCTTAGGTATATAGGAGGGGGACCTGTGGCCACGCAGTGCCAAGTACATAGTCTCATTGGGTATAAATAACTCTGGCAAGGGCACACAGCACCCTGGCAGGATTGACTTTGCCTCTGACAAGGCAATAAAGAAGCCAAACAGCAGGAAAATATACAATTGTGCTTCCAGAGTGTTGGTTTACACCATGAAGGTCTATTCAGCTGAGTCTCGCCTTCCTGAGTCAGTCTCCAGAAGGTCCAGAACCTGGTTTGACTCCATGGATTTGGGTAACCTGCTTCAAGCATCATACGACTGCCCAGGATCACCCCATTTCCAAGATCTGTATAAGACTTGACGTGGCCAGAATTCCACAGAAGGAAACAGATTTTAAAAGAAGGGTAGCCAGCAGAACCGTAGGAAATAAGATCCTAAATTGTGACACTAACTCTTCAACAGGAGGAGAGATTTCATACTGGAAAGGAGATTCTTCCTTGTCTGGTTAAGGAGATACATGGCAGAAACTGCCTGAGGATACTCCAACACTGGAGGTAGACTTTCATATGGTTGGAGTTGGTCAAAGGGAGAGGATTTCCCCACCTGGTTTTGTATTACATGAATTGTTAGGAAAGTCAGATTTCTTTTCTTCCACTAAAAAAAATTCTGAACACTAACTGGGGTGCTTTACTAAGCAAACCATGAAGAAAATGCCTTTAAGGAAAATATTGTAAGTTTATAAAGAGAACTTGGATCTGATCAATGATCAATTGCCTTCGATATAGGCATAGGTATCCTAAGTATTCACATGCTTGCCAGAACTCATTAGTAGGTTCATGATAAATATGCTACCCTTGACTCTCAGTTTAAAAATTGCACGTCCAAATGAGGTTTTAAGTTTTTGGGGGGGTCAGGGACTGAATTTTATCCTTTTTTGTATCCTCTCCAAACCTTCTAGCACAATGTCTTATAAAATCAATATCCATGGATTTGATTTGCCCTCAGAGAAGGTAAAGAACTTAACTACCATCATAAATCAATAATCCAAAAGGTAAAGGACTGTAGGATTAAGAGCTGGAAAGGAACTTAAGAAACCACCTAGTCCAATAATTGCCTCATTTTAAAGATGAGGAAACTGAGACCCTTAATGCTGAAGGGACTAATCTAAGGTCATGTAAATAGCAAGTAACAGAACTGGGATCTGAACCAAGGTCCTCTGACTCCATACATAGTACTTTTAAACATACTACAAAGGTCCTGCCTTGGATGTTTAATGCCTGTGTGACTTTGAACAAGTTGTTTAATCTCTATTGACCTTAATTTCCTAATCTATAAAATGAGGATATTGGATTAGGTAGCTTCTAAGCTTCCTTTCAGCCCTAGATCTATGATTGACTGACACTTCCAGATTTTCCTTTGGTGTCGTGAGCCACATGGTGCTGAAGGGCAGGATTTCTCAACTTTTTATGAACCAGTATACACCATGATTCCCTTAGTGTGGGAAGAGGAGGAGGAAGCTCAGGTAGGAGGGTTTTTCCACCTTCAATTATATTATATTGAGAGTCAGAGATGTGTGAATGAGTATGAGAATGCATGAATATCTCTGTGAACTGTATACGGACCAATCATCATCTCCTCTTCACTTTCACCCTCCATCCTCCTGGTCAAATATTGGCAAACCAAAGAAATCCCGGATAGTGTTCTATATGACACATGAACAGACTGGGGAAAAGTACTTTGGAGAGAGGATACCAGATGAACATACAGTGCTAAGCACATCAATTATAAAAGGAAATTAAAATAAAATTTACAAGCTAGGAGATTATGTCTGTCACTCAGGCTTCTCCAGGCATGCCCATTTCTAACATGGAGGCACCCTTTTGAAGATGCCCACTTTGCCTAACATGGAACCTGCTGCCCCTCCTACTTTGTGGGTGGACCGGCCTCCTTTGGTCAGCTGCCTCCATCCCCCATTCTGTTCCACCACCCTCTATTTGCTGTACTCTTTTTGGAAACTTTTGTCTGCTATGCCCAGCATGGACACCATGAACTGAACAGGTGAGAAGGGAAGGATTGTCTCTTCCCTGCCCTCCACCTTTACCCTGGCTCCTAGAAAGGGACTTGGAGATGTTCGCTTCTGTTCTCTGTTGCTTGTCCTCAGTTTCAAGGGCTGGAGGTGACCCCACAGGGACCAGGAGGTCAAGCCAAGGTGGTGGAGTGGTAGAGCAAGTCAGCCTGTCTTGGAACCCCTGAGGGACTAGGGTGCCTTAAATCTGAACCCAAGAGATGTTTTAGATTTGAAACTGAGACTTTCCTCTATAAGAAGTAAGTTAAACTATGTGCCTAATTCCCTTCTCCTCCCCAGAGACCAAGGGGGAGGTGTGAAGGAGGAGGGAAGGAAGATTACGCCTCTCACATGTTAGGGGAGTAAGTTTGTGTGTTTGGGTGGGATTTTTGTTTTGGTTTGGTTTTTTGGAGAGGCAAGGCAATTGGGGTTAAGTGACTTGCCCAAAGTCATACAGCTGGTTAAGTGTCAAGTGTGTGTTTCTTTACTATACCTTTCCAAGTAAATATTCCTTTGTAAAAGGTTCAGTGTTACTAACGCTAATGATATGTCAGATATTATGGTGGTAAAACTAATAACTATGAAAAAGGTTTCACATAAGTTCACACAAATGATCTATGGAAGGAAGGAAGGAAGGAAATAAGCACTTATTATACACCTACCAGACACTGTGCTAAGCAGTTTACAAATATTATCTCATTTGATGCTCACAACAACCCTGGACTGTAGGTACTATTATCCCCATTTTGCAGATGAGGAAATTGAGTCAAAGTGACTTGCCAGGTTCATACAGTTAATAAGTGTCTGAGGTTAGATTTGAACTGAAGTTTTCCTGATTCCAGGCTTAGTTCTCTTCTGCCTCCAAAAAAAAGGTATTGGTACATGATTTTATGGTAAAAAAATATTGAAGACTGAATAAAAAAGATGGTCTACTTACTGTTTCCCACAATAGGACATTTTATCACTTGCTTCCATAACTTTACACAAACTGTCCCCCATATCCACAATGCTGATTCCTCCTTATATAAGCTCTACATCCCTTCAAAGCTCATCTCAAGTCACCTTCTACAGGTAAAAAAAAAAAAGCCTTATGGTATAGCTTCTACCATCACCAGCAGCAGGAAATTTTTAATCCTATTCTTCCCTCAAGTTACATTATGTTAACTTATCTTTGGTTATCAGTGGATGTTTGTAAATGTAGACTGTAAATGTAAAATGTAGAATGTAGACTGTAAACTCTTTGAGGGCAAAAAAGTTTTCAGTTTTTGTCTTTGTGTTCCCAGTGGCTTTTGCAAGATGGCTGACATATGGAATCAAACAGAAATGAAGAGAACTAAAGTGAAAGCATGGTGTAAGGCATACTATTCCTCTGGGTCCTGTATGAGAACAAAACAAAACAAAACAAAACATTGTATCCAGACACACTTGAAATGAACCATATCCCATTTATTTCTCACTGGCTAAGTTAAAAAACAGAATCCTTTCAATTCCTTCTGTTGGCAGAGGCTGGCCATGCTGGCCATCCTACCCTACAGATAGGTTTCCAACTTAAAAAAAGAAAGAAAAGAAAAAAAAAACCTTCTAAAGATGTAGGTCAGCTTACCAGACTGTTTTCTCGATTAAAAAATAAGACTCAAGCAAGATCCAAACATCATCTTACCTGAATAGGGAATCCATGTTTTCTTAACTTCTCCTCATGATTTCCCAACCCAATGGATCATCTGTCATAAAAAGTACATGGACCATGGAAAGAATCCATGGTGGGGGGGGGGGAGACAGACAGACAGACAGAGTTTTAAATGCAAAGAGAGGAAAATCCTTTATTTTCCATAGGACTTGGCCTTTCTGCATTTCTATTTGGAACTCAAACATTGAGTCATTTTAGGTTGTTGCCTTTAATTTCCTCCCTCACAAACAATTTAAGGGAGAGAGAAGGAAGAGCAGATTTTAAGAATGGAATCACATTCTCTTCCTAAACTCTCCCCATCACCTCCATTACCTAGAGATTCTAGCCCAGGCCTTCTAATCTTTTCACCTAATGAAGTTCACAGCTCTCGACCCCCTATCGTTCAGCCCAAGGCACTTTTGTTGAAATCAGCTCATTGCTTTCCTTTTTGGGAGACTGTTTTCAATGGTAACAACTTTATGAATAACTAACAAATTCCTCACTGAGAACTCAACACCTGTGAAATTTCAACTCTTAAACTCTCGCCATGAGCAACCCAAACTAAGGAATTTTAAATCCTTTAACAATAGTAAAGGATACTTTTTTCACCTGCTCCTAATGCAAACACAGTGTATGAGATTTTGTTCCACTTTCCCAAAAGAAATGCACTTTTGGATAGAACCCAGATTTGGAAAACTTCTGCCAAAGGGATAACTTTCCACAAAATTACATGCAAATGAAAATGGGGTTAGAAAAAAAGGCTGAATTTGTCTTTGCTAGAAAATAGTAGAAACATCAGAATGGGAGAGATTTTTTTTATATGAGATTGTTCAGTTTATGCCTATAGGAAGAGTTGAATCAAAATTATTTGAAGTGTAAGACTGGGAACTTGGAAGGGACCTTGGATGGAATGAGCCAACCCTTTGTCTGATAGACAAATAGTGATAGACTCTACTTGGACATCTACAGTATGAGAGTATTCATTCCATTTTTCAGCCTCAGATCATTAGGAAGTTCTTGCATGTATCGAATTGAAATCTGTTTTGCTGCACCCTCCACATATTGGTCAGAGGTTCCTAGATCTTAGCATTGGAAAGCATTTCAGAGGTCTACTCCTTCAATTCTCACCTGATTCATGAATAGCCTCTGTGACAGTTCCAGAAAGTGACTAGGTGGCAGTCCCATGAATACTCCTAGTAATGGAGAATTCACTACATCTCAAAATATCTCATTTCCTTTTCTAACAACTCTAATTATGCAGAGGCTTTTTCTTCAGGAAGTCAGCCCTAGTCAATAAACATTTGTTGAGCACCTTCTGTGTGCCAGGCACCATACTTAGCAACAGGAATACAAAGAGCAAAAGATAGCCACTGCTCTCAAAAAGTTCACAATCTAATGGAAGAAACAACATAGAAATAGCTATTTACAAACAAACAGGATAAAATGGGGATAAGGAACAGAGGGAAGCCACTAGAATTAAGGGGAATCAAAAAAGACTTCCTGTAGGAGTTGGGATTCTCTATGGACATTGAAAGAAGCCAGAAAAGCCAGGAGATAAATATGAAGAGGAAAATGCCCAGAGTAAGGAGGTAGAGTGACTTCTGTAAGGAACAGCAATGAAGCCAGTGTGAGTGGATTGCAGGGTGTGTTTGGGGTGGTGGGTAGGAGCATATGAAGTATAAGAAGACTAGAAAGCTGAGGAGGAGGTTATGAGGGGTTTGAATGCCAAACAAAGAGTTTTCTATTTGATCTTGGAAGTTATAGGGAGTCACTGGAGTTTACCAAGAGGGTGATATGGTTGGACCTGAATTTTAGAAAAATCACTTGGGCAGCTGAGGGGAGGGTGGCCTGGAGAGAGACTTGAGATGAACTTTTAAATATGCTAAAAGGACTTATCATGTAGTCCCCTACATCTCTTTTCTCCAAGCTAAATACTGTTAGTCAGCCCCCACATGACATGGTTTTAAATCAATCAATAAAAGAGCATTTTATAACAGATGGTCATTATCGGGCATTGTGCTAGGCATTAGAGACACACATACAAAGAATTAAATAATTCCTACTCTCAAGTAGCTTACATTTTAACATGAAAGCAAAGTACACAGACGTCTACACACATATAAGGGAGGGGGAAGAGAATAATAAGGAGCATAAATACAAAGTAGTTAAATATGAAAGTTTTAGAAGAAAGGTATTAGTAGCTGGAGGGTACAGGAAAGGTTTTACATAGAAAGTGGTTCTTGAGCTACATCTTGAAGAAAGAGAAGAATTCTGAGGCAGAGTGGAAGGGGCAGTGATTTCCAAGAATGGGGCACAGCAGGTTCAATGATACGAAGGTGAGAAATCTAGTGCCATGTGAGGATCAGAAAGAAGCCCAGTTTGGCTGGATTATAGAGCGTGAGGAGCAATGTGTACAATGGGGTTAGAAAGT
Source organism: Petaurus breviceps papuanus (assembly GCF_028583685.1). NCBI lineage: Eukaryota > Metazoa > Chordata > Mammalia > Diprotodontia > Petauridae > Petaurus > Petaurus breviceps. Next base: position 8,735,076 of record NW_027187308.1, read on the forward strand.
TAGATTTGGGTCAGTGTTGTAAGGCCAAATCAATCATATTCTATCCTTTTGTTAATTAGGTATACCTAGAGTTTATCGATTAGGCACAAGGGTGGGGAACCTGTGGCCTCAAGGCCACATGTGACCTTCTACGTCCTCAAGTATGGCTCTTTGACTGAATCAAACTTCATAGAACAAATCCCTGTTTGTTAAATATTTATAGATGTTCTATAAAATTTGGATTCAATCAAAAGGCTGCACTGAAGGACCTAGAAGGTCACATGTGACCTTAAGGCCACAGTTCCCCACCTCTGGACTATAAATCATGGCAACTGAGGAGGTTGACAAACTTAGAAGATGCAGTATTTGAGGGGACAATGGCATGTATATTGAAGTCCCTAACTATAAGAAAAAGGATTGGAGTCAAGAGAAATACTGGAAGCCCAGTAGGATACTTCTTGGGAAAAGGTGAAGGAATTAGGGACCAATAGACAACTGCCACCCCAGTCTAGAAAGGCTAATTTTTCTGAATGGATTGTACCACCAAAGAGAGCAGGTTGCTGAATGATGGCAGCAGAGAGAGGGTCTTGAAGTATCAGTGGAAAGTAAGGCATATGTTTATTTCTCTTCCTGATCAAATATTTTATTGGGGAATGAGAAAGGGAACACCTAATAAATTATGTCCAGAAATGAAATGTCTTCTTAGAAGGGTCAGATCTTCATGAGGTTCAGAAGGATTGTAAAAGAAAAAAAAAGTCGAATAAGAAGGGAAATTTATTAATGATTGAATTGAATTCCAAAGAGTGCAATGAAAGAGAGGAGAGAGCTTAGATGAAGACTTGGGAAGGTAAGGACTCAGCTGATTAGAGCAGTGAATGGTAGTGGGGTGAGGAGGGAGGACGTTAGGGTAGGAAGTCACTGGTTCTGTATAATTGGGATTAGAAGAGGAATAGGTGGGAATATTAGTAATTGGATGGGGATATAATTCCGTTTGACTAGGACTACTACTCTTTAGTCCTGTGAATGGTAAAGAGTGATATCAATTGACTTTCAAGCAAAAAGGAAGAAGGGAGATTGGTCATGGTGTCAGCGTTCCAACCTCATACTACTCACCTTCATGTATATTACAGCTAAACTAAATTATACCTAAAACAAGCTCTTTCTATTTGTTGAAGTCCTTTACTTCCTTGAATAAATCTCTTAACCTCATCAGGTTTTATTTCTCTTATCTTATAAAGGCTCAGTGAGTAAGGTACTAGGACTGGAGTCAGGAAAACCTGAGTTCGAATCTAGCCTTAGACACTCCCTAGATATGTGACCCTGGGCAAGTCTCAACCTGTTTGCCTCTGTTTCCTCAAGTGTAAAATAGGAAAAATAACAGCACCTACTTCACAGAGTTGTGAGGAGCAAATGAGGTGATATTTGTTTAAAAATAGAAAAGTGATTAGTGCAGTACCTGGCACAGAGGAGGCACTTTGTAAATGATTATTCCCTCCCACCTTACCTTACCTGGGTTCTTTCTCTAAGCTTTCACCTCCTCACATATTATGGTTGATGTACATAAAGCTTAAATTTAGTAGACCTCGATACTCTGAGATTTACTAGCTGTGTGATCTTGATCAAGTCATTTCTCTGAGGCTTGGTTTTCTATCTGTAAAAAGAGGGTGATGATGTCTGCAGTATATTCTTCATAGAACCATTACAGGGAAGGTTCATTTTCACATGTAAGCTATTGTTCCTCATTTCTCAGGCTGACCAAGAAAACCTAAGCCATCACCTCTGACAAATATGTCCAGAGTTTCCTTACTTTTGAGCCTAATATCCAGTGTGCTTTTAGGAGTGAGATTCAATCTCTTTATACACTGGGCACATGGGCCAGTGCTATTTCCATGGTTCAATTACTTCTTCATACAAGGGTGGAATGGTTTGTATTTATATTAAGTTACTTTTTCATATATTCAATGCACTGTTGCATTTTATGTGCAGGGCGCCAGATAACCTACAGTTAGAGCTAGGATAATCAAGCATAGCTTTTTATTTAAAACAAATGAAGACAATGAAACTCCCCAAGCCCAGCCTTCGTCACCAGGCTGTTACTTGGCAGAATTGTGAAATCCACATATGCTATCAATTTTAATGTTTGTGTTAATCAACTAATACAAGACATGTTTGTCAGCCTTGAATGCATTTGTCATTAATTATTTCAAGTTCATTGGACACTAATGCACTAGGAGCGATTGTTAACTATGCAAAGGATCTCTAATTTTTTTTTTTCAGCAGAGGGAATTCCTAGTGTGGAAACTCCCTCTACCACTGCAAATCAGAACTCCTTTATGACCTACTAGGTATGTCCTAGGGAGTTGCCTAAGGCACAGAGAGGTTAAAAGACTTGCCTAGGGTCACACAATTTGTAAATGTCAGAGGCAGGATTTGATCCCAAATATTCTTGACTTCAAACCCAGCATGTTATTCACTATGGCAAATTGCCTTTATGTCCTAGGAGTGCTAAGAAATATTTTTCCTTTAACATAATTTTCATTTTTTCATCAAATATTTTGTAATAATTTTAAACCTTCTATAAAAAATGTCAATGATAATTTCTTGTGAAATAAACTAAGGCTTTCCTGAAATTACTTAGCCGAGAATCAGAAGAATTTATACTATAACAAAAACCAGTCAATAACCAAATATTCTCTGAGCCTCCTCAAGGTTCCTCCATTTTGTGTTAGATGCTTCTGGAGAATACAAGACAAATAGACAACAAAGTCCCTGCCCTCAAAGAGTTTAGAGTCTAATTGAGATGACTGCTAGCCTATATGAAACTCTTTGTCTTAATTCTATGATGTGATCTGAAAAATAAATCATCTCATAAATTAAATGAAGTATCCTCAGTTTTCCAAGACATACTTTCAAATTATAGAGGTTGAAATGAACACTAGGACCCAAGTTCAAATGTTGCCCAAGACAGTTGCCTGAGCAACTTATTGCCTCAATTTCCTCATCTGTAAAATGGGAATAAAAATGGCACCTACATGTTGCAGGGTAAAAATGAGATAGTATTTATAAAACACTTTGTGCTATATAAGTGCTATATAAATGCTAGCTATTTTCATTATTACTACAAATGACCACCAGCTGTATTTTATGACCATAAAAATGCAACTTGTCATTGAGAAGCATTATAGCAGAATGCCATAGTGGGAAGCCTGGCTTCATGCCCTACTTCTGATACACACACTAGTTCATGTGACTATGGGTAAGTCATTCGATCTTTCAGTGGGCCCAGACAACTCTCTAACACTATAAGGGACTTATGAATTTCCAATCTGTTATCAATGGGGGGAATTCCATACTAGGAATTCTGCAAATGGATAAAATTACAGCTCAGGGCAAGGTGGGGAGGGGGAGGGTGTGGAGAAGCTACTTTTCACACATTCCTAAGTATATGCAAATGAACAGACATAGAGACATGCCCACCCTGCCAGATGAATACATTTTTTGTCTTTCCTTTCCAAATAGCCAACACTCATTACTTCTCACCTGGTCTGTTGTAATAGCCTCTTTATATGTCTCTCTGCCTCAAGCCTTCCTTCACTCCATTCCACCTATATAACAAGGTGATTTTCCCTAAGAGTAGTCCTGATCACGTTATGCTTTGTTTAACACATAAAACTCTTAGGTGGGCACTTCTCTCCTTTCCAGATCTCTTAGACTTTATCCTCTCTCCTCCAACTCTGTAATACATTCCTACTGTCCAACCTACCATTCTGCTCATTGGACATTCCATCTTTGGTCTCCATGTTTTAGCTCTGTTGGTCCCCTATGCCTGGAATGCATTCTCTCCTAACCCTCTACCTCATGGAATCCTTGGTTTTCTTCAAGACTTAGCAAGGGTTCCACTTTCTTCAGGAAACCTTTATTGGTGACCTGAAGCCCAAAAGTGTAATGGGCTTTCTTGAGAGGGAGTCAGTTTCCCATAAAAGGATGTTTCCATCCAAAATCTGCATGACTCCTTGCAAAGGATCATATATAGAAGATTCCTTTTCATGAACAGCTGCGTATGGATAATTTTCAGGAACTCCATGAACTTAAAAGGGTGAAGAATTATAACTGTTTTCACTGACTTCTGACATTTATAGTTTCTTTGAATTATGAATGTAGGCAACAAACCACAGTAGTATCAGGCTTCACTAGACTGCCGAAAAGGTCCATGGAGGGATGTGCTAGTAAACATTTAACAATTGGCTCTGAAAAAAATTTACAGACTACACATTTCTAAGATTAGTCATTGTTATTAATATTTGCTCCATCAGTTTCTAAAGTTTAGACAATAAACAAAACAATTAAGCTTTGGTTTGTAGAATTTACCAGATTTTTAGGTATAAATGTTCACACTGAAAATTTAATAATTGATTTTCATGGTGTATGTTGTCTCCAGCACACCTTTGTATATGACCAGGGCAGAACAGTAGGACTCGCATTTCCTTTCAGTGGATTGTGTATTGGATTTGGAATTAGGAAAACCTGAGTTCAAATCTAGCCTCAGATACTTACTAGCTAGGTGATCTTGGGCAAGTCAATTAACCTTTGTCTGACTCAGTTTCCTCAACTATAAAATGGGAATAATAATAGGATTTAACTTAAAAAATTATTGTGAGGATCAAATAAGATAACATATATATACACATACATATATGTATGCATACATATATACATATGCATATGCTCATATTGAGCATACAGTACATTAAAATTCCTTTGTCTTTTTGCATGAATCACTGTTGTCTAATGATTTCTCCCCCATCAGGCTCTTTTGTACTTGTTTATTTATTTTTAGTTGAAGAATAAGACTTTAAACCTTTTAAGTTCCCCTTTGGTGAATTTAGCCCATCATTCTAGTCCTTTGAAATGTATTTAGATCTATATTCTGCTTGTAAGCATGTTTATAATCTCTCCCAGGTTTGTTTCATTTGAAAATTTGATAAACATGTTATCTGAGCCTTTATCCAAGTCAATGGTAAAATAATAATAATGTTGACAAGAATAGGACCAAAGATGAGGACCAACAGATCTGTACTAGAGATCTTCCTCTGGGTTCACATTTGATCATCTGTTAATCACAACCCTTTGGATCTGGTTCTGATCTGCACTATTACCTAGTCACCAAACCATGGAATAGATGCCATTTAATTAGCACATACCAGATGTTCAAAAATAACTTGATTTTTATTTGTTTTTATTTAAAGTTTTGCATTCCAAATTCTATCCCTTCTTTCCTCTTTTCCCTCCTCCTCCCTGAGACAGTAAGCAATCAGATATAGATTGCACATGTACAATTATGTAAAACATTTCCGTATCAGTCATTTTATACAAGAAGACTTGAATAATAGAAAAAAATTAAAGAAAGTGAAAAATAGCATGCTTCAGCCTGCGTTCAAACAATATCATTCTCTGGAGATAGAGAATATACATCATTAGTCCTTTAGGATTTTCTTGGATAGCCAAGTCATTCACAGTTCTTCATCAAACAATAGTGCTGTTACTGTGTACTACATTCTCCTGGTTCTGTTTGTTTCAATCTGCATCAGTTCATGTAAGTTTTTCCAGGTTTTTCTGAAATCATCCTGCTTGTCATTTCTTATAGTACAATAATATTCCATTATAATCATTTACCACACTTTGTCTAGCCATTCCCCAATTGATGGGCATCCTTTCTATTTCCAATTCTTTTTTTTTTTTGCTTTCTTTTTGGAGGGGGGAGGGCAGGACAATTGGGGTTAAGTGACTTGCCCAAGGTCACACAGCTAGTAAGTGTTACATTTCTGAGGTCCGATATGAACTCAGGTCCTCCTGACTCGAGGGCCGGTGCTCTACTCACCTGTTTCCAATTTTTAGCTATCACAAAAAGAGCTGCTATAAACATTTTTGCACAAATAGGACCTTTTCCCCCTTTTTTGGGGTGGAGGGAGTGACCTCTTTGGGATATAGACCTAGCAGTGGTATTGTTAAATCAAAAGGTATGCACAGTTTGATTGCCCTTTGGGCATACTTCCAAATTGTTCTCCAGAATGATTGGATTAGTTCATAACTCTACCATTAGTATATTACTGTTCCAGTTTTCCCACATCCACTCCAACATCCTATATTTTCCTTTTCAAAAAGTACTTGAATATGATTTTTGCCATGATATTTGAATCTTAAATAATGGCATTAATATCTTTGATATTTATTCAAAGAGGGAAGTCTTAGGATTATGTTGTTTTTCAGTCATTTTCAGCTGTGTCTGATTTTTTGTGATACCGTCTGGAGTTTTCTTGGCAAAGATACCGGAGTAATTTGCCATTTCCTTCTCCCATTCATTTTTCAGATGAGGAAACTGAGGCAAACAGGGTTAAATGATTTACCCAGGGTCACATAACTAATAAGTTCCTGAGGCCAGATTTTAACTTAGGAAGAGGAGTCTTCTTGACTCCAGGCACTCCATCCACTGTGTCACCTAGCTTTCCTCTTAAGATCATAGGATCAATGATAGAAAGCTGGAAGTGCCCTTATCAATTGATGAATTAACAAGTATTTATTAAATGCCTGCTGGTATCATGCCAGATACCAGTGATATAAATACAAATACAAAGAATGAAATATTCCTAGCTCAGGAAGAGTTTATATTTTAAGGCTCTCAATTATAACCAACATAAAAAGAGACCAGAGAGGTTAAATAGAGGAACCATCATAAGTAGAAGGTGAAAAAAAGATGAAGAAAGTACTTGTTGTATGGATTAGTCTTGGGTAATACTCTTCATGCCTCTGGATAATTTGCTTTCCTCTATGCCTTGCCAAAAGGAATGGCGACCTCACTGAAAGTGGGCGGTGATGGTGAGCTCAAAATTTAAAGAAAGATACCATTGCTTGGCTAAATGGATGTTTCATACACAGCCCTGAAAACCAGCCACTCTGGGCTTAGATGAACTGGGAAAGGAAGGAAACCTCATGGCAGAAGACCACAAAAACATCCCGCTTCAAGTTGGAGGTACCCTAGCATTTGTTACCTGTGGCAGTGTTAAATAAGGGAAAAGGCAAAACCTTTAAGGTCACTGGGGCCCAGGTCCAACAAAAAAATAGAAAAGGCAGTTACTTCTTTTTATAAGAGGAAACTCACAAAACATAGCTTTGTTTCCACTTTGCTGAATGTAGTCTAAAATACTCCCTGGCTATATAGTCCATCAGCATCCTGCTTGGCCAGAAAGAAACCCCAAGGGAAAGCAGAATACATTTATGTCCTTGTGAATGTAAAGAGTCACCTTTTTACTTCAGTCAGAAACAACCAGTAATCACAGAACAAATTAACTGTAAAATCAGTTTAGAAAGCCAATCTGTTTCTTGATTCAAATTGAGTCACTGCCTGGGCTCTTTCCCACATATCAGACTTTTACCACACTACTTCAAAGGAGTCCCTGCTGTTAAAAAAAAAGTTTTCTTTTTCCTTTCCTACCTTTTTCTGTGAGTCTAAACAATTAATCTGGTCAGTTTGGTGGATTATAAGAGTTATAGCTTTAATGGGATGGCACAGTAGGAGAGAAAAATATGAAAAGTATATAAAAGAGAGAGCAAGACACATAAATCCTACATTACCATGGTTTAGGTCAGAGGTGTCAAGCATATGGCCTGCTGGCTCTGTGAAGCCCACAATACCCTTGAATGCCTGGCCAGATTAAAATGTAATTGGGAAATGTTTAATAAAATAAATAAAAGTACAATAAAACATGGATAACATTAGAGTTTGAAACTGCCAATCTACACAACAAGGATCCTTATATACAATTTGGTGGGCTTGCTTCTATTTGAATTTGACATCACTGATTCAGACACTCAGGAACAAGGCTAGAAAGAAGGGAGAGATAAACATTCTAAATATTAACTGTAGGTGATTGGCTGTTTTTACAAATTGGGAAAAGTGATATAATAAGTACTCTCTGAGCAGGTTCATTCCTTAGGTAGGAGGGCCTGGACTAAATAACTTTTTCTATATTTTCCAATGTTTTTTTCAAAATGACTTTTGAATCTTCATTTGAAATCAGCATGAAAGTTTTGTTTGGAAAAAGCTTTAAAATGTATGTGATCGAAATTGTCCATTTTGTCTTCTAGCCCTTTGTCCGTCATGAATTCTTCCCCTACCCATAGAGATGAAAGGTAATATTTATTTTCTTTACTCTTCCAATTAGTTTATGGTGATACCTTTTATATTTAATCCATATATCTATTTGGAACTCATCGTGGTATATGGTGTGAGAGGTTGGTCTATAGCTAATTTCTGCCAGATCAGTATTAGAGGACTGATGATAAAGAATGTCTAGACAGAGAAGTAATGGGCTTAATATGCAGAATGAGACATAATTTTTGGACATGTCAGTGTGAGGACTCTTTCTTCTTGGTAATGGATATTTATTACAAGAGGTATTTTTTTTTCTTTTCTTTTCCAGCAGGGAATGAGGACAAGTTGGAAGGATATAACATAAATTATTATTTTAAAAGTTTTAATTTTGAAAAATTATCAAGGGCAGTGTCAAGGCAGGACAGAAGAAATCACAAGAAACCACAAGAAGGGAAGATTTAATTTAAATAAATCCCAGATGGTTGTTGTGGTGGTGGTAGTGGTGGTGTGTTATGTGTGTTTTGATAAGAGCTCTTTTCTCCCCTCATCCCCTGCGTGCCTACACAGCAAAAGGGATTTTCAAAGCAAGCTAAACCTGGACTATCATATTAGATTTGTCCTAGTTCTGACTTTGGACTCAAGAAGGGAGAGAGCAGAAGTGAGGAGACCAGCTAGGAGGCTATTGCAATGTCCTATGGACAGGTGATGAGGCGAACTTGGTCCAGAAAGTGGCAGATGCAAACTATTTTGTGGAGGTAGAACCCACAAGATTTGACAACTGATTAACTAAGGGAGATAAAAAGATGGAAGAGTTGGTAATGACAGCAAGGTTGCAAACCTATGTGACCTAAAGGTTTGTGGTCATAATATAGGGATGCTGGGGATAGGGAATTGTGTAAAGCAATACAGAGAGAGCTACTTGAGATGAACTCAGGATCTCAGACTTCAAAGATATAAAATCATGCAATCTCATAAAGAGCAATGGGATGGAATTTTTCCAGGGTATGTAGGATGCTAGAATGCAGAGCTCCAGCAATTTTTCTAAAATTGCATGAGACAAAGATGAATTTTTTTTTCCATGTTAATGCTGGGGAAGTCATGCAAAAGCAGGCTGCCTCTGCTTTACCTTTTCTCTCTGCAGTTGCCTCTTCCCCAGTCAATACCCCAGTGACATTTCTTTTTTCATCAACCCTTCAAGTTTCTCATTCCCATTCTCACACTCCACCCCCAAAATAGCACTGGTTCCTTGGACATTCTGTCCCTTTCAGCCTAAACAAGTAATAAAACTCTGACTGAAAGCTTCATTCCCAGTAATTTCCCTCAAAACTTAGATTAATTAAATTTTTTTTTTTCAAATGGTGAGTTTGAACAGTATGAGCTCTAAAGCTAACCCAATAGTAAAAATATTACAATCCTTTGGAAGCAATACTGAAACCGAGAGTCCATAATGGAGATAGTGGCAATTATAAGAGTCTACTATTACAGCGATCAATATTGATAAGACCTAACTCATTCCATTTTTAATAAAGTTGGATATACAAAGTTCAACATTAGAAACTTGACCCTAAATCTGTGTTCCTAAATGAAAACCATCTCAGGGGCTCTGTGCCAATGCCCAAACACTACATTGTTCTGACCTTTTCTTAAACGGGGGACTCAAAACAGCCTTTTTTTTTTTCCAAACTGAAGAATGTTCAGGATTGCAACTGTTATTATTTTAACCATTGAAAGGAATGCAATCAAAAGAGCCCCAGAGATGAAGTCAGACAGCTTGGGCCCAAATCCTTTCTCTGCTACTGTGTGACCTTGAGAAAGTTACTTTACCTCTCTGATTCTCATTCCATTGCTACAAAATGAAGTTGTGGCAACGGGTGGTCTCAAAGGGCCCTTTCAGGTCTAGATCTATGATCCCATAATTTTTATAGCATGAAATGAGGGTATTCAAACTACTTTACATTTTAATTGGAGCATTCAGCTATGGAATAATAATAACAATAATTATAGTAATACCTAGAATTTGTATGGTGCTTCAAGGTTTTACAAGACACTTCCATACACTATCTTATTTGATCTTTACAACAACCCTGGGATATAGGTGTAAATGTGAGGATCGCATATGAGTAGCTATAATATATGACCAAGCAAAATTTGTTTGAGAGAAACAAAGGATTATAAGGAACCAGCATAGCATTGTTAATAATAACTATAGTAGTGGCTAACATTTATATAGTGCTGTAAGGTTAGCAAAGGACTTTTTACATTTGATCTTTACAACAACCCTGTCATTTAGGTGCTAACATTACCCTGATTTTGCAGAGGCTGAGAGATATCAAATGATTTGTCCAGGTTCACATGACTAGTAAGTGTTTGAGGCAGAATTTGAATTCAGTTCTTTCTGGGCCCAGGTTTTGTAATCTATACAAAACCCCACCAAGCTTCCTAAGAACAAGTCATACCAAACTAAACTCATTTCCCTGGATTACTAAATGAGTATATATGTACTATACTATACTATACTATACTATACTATACTATACTATATACATATATATACATATATATGTATATATACTATACTATATACATATATACACACATTATATTTTATATATATGTGTGTATGTATGTATATATATATATACACACTAGATGAGGGGTATCTGTGGACCTAATTTACATAGATGACAGGAGGTTAAAGAAAGTACTTTTTCTAGTGCTGCTGCATTCTACACTGCTTGGACCAAGTCATGGCATAGTCATCCTGGAGGCTGGCAACAAGCCCAGGGCACCCTCACGGTGAAACGGAAAGAGCACAGGAGTCTTAGGGTCTGCCACTCTTAGCCATGCACCTCCCTATTCAACCAGCTCCAGTGGCACCTTATTGCCTATTACCAAATGGGAAATCTTCTGTTTAGCTTTTAAAGCTCTATGCAGTCTGACTCCAACTATCTTTCTATCTTCATTAGACATTACTCTTCTGTTATTCTCACACTCTGCATAAGACCATACTGGCCTTCTATCTGGTCTTCACTTATAGTAATTCATCTCCTATTTCCTTGTCTTTGGCCTGGACATCCTGCATTTGTGTAATGTACCCCCTCCTTGCCTATATTTCTCTCTATATAACTCTCTTCTTCTGCAAGAAACCTTTCCTGACTAC
>NW_027187309.1:358-12070 GCF_028583685.1 Petaurus breviceps papuanus
AGAGAGAGAGAGAGAGAGACAGAGACAGAGAGAGAGACAGAGACAGAGAGAGACAGAGAGACAGAGAGAGACAGAGACAGAGACAGAGAGAGAGAGAGAGAGAGAGAGAGAGACAGAGAGAGAGAGAGAGAGAGAGAGAGAGAGAGAGAGAGAGAGTCAGACACAGAGAGAGAAAGAGACAGAGAGATAGAGAATGAGAATTAGGAGGTAGGGAGGAAAAGGCACTAGCAGCAGGGAGGATCAGCAAAGGCTTTATGTAGAAGGTGGTATTTGAGTTGATTTTTGAAGTAAAGAAGGGATTCTAAAGAAGAAGGGATTCTAAACAGTAGACATAAAAAAAAGATAACATTTCATGGATGTAAACATAAACATATATGGTAGTTAGAGCTGAAAAGAACCTTAGTTTGACTCATTCATTTTATAGATGAAGTCTAGAAAACAGAAAAAAGGATTTTCCCACTTCAACACTGGCAGTAATCAGGAGAGTTGGGATTTGAATATGTTTCTCACACTATTATCTTGAGTGCTTTTCTATACCATGTTGTCTAGGGAAAGGAGATTTCTACACAATGGCATATGATTCTTCAGTTTCTTTTTAAAGGCAAATATGTCTGCCAAGCTCTTGTAAAGTGAATAAGGGACTACTTATACAATATAAAATGCTAATCTGGGCCATTAACAACTGTTTTGAATATAAACTGGACTTAGAGTGTTACCAAATAAATAAAAATCGTTAAAATTTTGCTGAACTAATTTTATTTCTAGTTAAAGCCTGCAATTTTAATGTTCCCTTAGACCTACCCCTGCTTATGTCATTTATCTTCATGATTTTGCTTAATCTCTTTCACTGCTCTTCTGATATTTCTATTCTTTAAGCATCTTTAAGCATTATCCAGTGGTTTTGATGATTAGGGCATTGTAATATAGTTAGAGGTCTGGAAATAGTAGTATTCTTTCCTGTTTTCTTCCATTATTTCTTTTAAGATGCTTGACCTTATGTTCCTCCAAATGAATTTTATTATTATTTTGTATAGTTCTATAAGGTAACTGCTTAGTAGTTTGATTGCAATAGTACAATCTTTGTTAATTTATTTAGATGGTATCAGAACTTTGTTATATTAATTTTGCCCAGCCATGAGCAATGAATATTTTTTCACCTATTTAATCTTTATTCTTGTAAAGTGTTTTGAAATTGTGTTTACACAAGTTTTGAGTATATCTTGGTAAAAAATAGATCTTCCTATACAGCAGGTATTTATTATCTGAAGTCCATGAACTTGGATTGTGACTGTGTGTGTGTATTATATATTGAGAACCACATTATAGTATAATCATTTTCTTTATAATCTTTTTTTTTTTTTGCTTTTTGGAGGGCAGTTGGGGTTAAGTGACTTGCCCAAAGTCACATGGCTAGTAAGTATGTCAAGTGTCTGAGGCCAAATTTGAACTCAGGTCATCCTGACTCCAGGACTAGTATTCTATTCACTGTGCCACCTAGCTGCCCCTCTTTGTAATCTTATGCATTTCATTTTATACATTTAAAAGTATCATTCTGAGAAAGGGTCCATAGGCTTCACTAACCTGCTAAAGGTGTCCCTAACACAGTAAAGTTAAGAGCTAAATCATAGGTTCCCAAAGTGGGTGATACTGTCCCCTGAGAGGCACTGGGGAAGGGAGTGGTTGTATCCTTGGGTACATTTGGGAGTCATTGAATAAAAATAAGGGAGGAGGGGGTGGAAGCATAAAGAAGAAAGAGTAGAAATTTTTGAAAAATCATTTGTACATGTTTCATCTGTTTCATTTAACAGAGTTAAAGTGATTGCATTATTTTCCAAAATAAACACACAGTTAAAGTGATTGCATTATTTTCCAAAAAAAAAAACATTAAAGGGTTAAAGAAAGTAGATTTCCAGTGGGAGCTGAGTATTTTTTTTTTTGAAAAGGGGATGGCAGGCCAAATAAGTTTGGGAACCTCTGCTCTAAATGTTGTTTTGCCCTTGAATTAGCTTGTGCAGACTTAGATCTTCTGTGTCTCTGCACCCAAGGCTAAGCATAGGAGGGACAGTGGTTAATCTCCTAATAGAAAGAGTAGCATACATCCAGTTTCCACATCTGAAAGAACAGGCTGTTTGCTCAGTGCTACTTCTGCAGCAAGTATTTGATGTAAACCCTACTGTTTTCCTGTCTCTGTCAGATGCTTAAGTTACTTCTGATTAGAAATACCACAACACCATGCAATGGTAGAAAGTGATAAAGATGACCAGCTCACTGACTTCCTCTTTCTAGCATTAGCAAGACTTTTGTGAGACATTTCACTTTTTGTGTTAACTGTCTCAGGTTAGTTTTATCAGTTGACCTCATGGGATCACTATTGCAATCCACTCTAATCAAGTACACTTTGTCAGTGAATCACAGAGTGCCATAGTTGAAAGGGACCTCAGATGACAGAATCTAGTTCAACCTATTCCTAAACAAGAATCTTCCCCAGAGCACTGATGTCAAACTCCAATAGAAATGAGGCCAATAATCCAAACATAAGGGTCCCTATAAACTGCATATCAACAACTTAAAAATGTAATGTTATCTTGTTATATTTTGTATTTATTTTGTTAAATATCTTCCAACAACATTGTAATCTGGGCCCTTGGGTCATATGTTTGACACCACTGTTCCACAACATACCTGGCAAGTAAGTGATCATATGGATTTTACTTGAAGACTGTCTGTTGAGTAAGAGCCCACTCCTTCTGGAAGAAGCTCAGTTCACTTTTAGACAACTTTCATGGTTAGGAAGATTTGTGTGGACCTAAATCTGTCCTCTGTAGCTTCTAGTTCTGCCTTCTAAAGTCAGGCTGAACAGGTTTCATTCCTTTTCCACACAACAGCCCTTCAATACATAAAGATAGTTGTTATGTCCCTTCTCTGTCTTCACTGCCCTAAACATCCCCAACTTCTTTACCTAATCCCCGTGTGGCATAGTCTTGAGTTGTCTTACCATCAGAGTCTCCACCTTCTGGACCTAATCCAGTTTGTTCATTTATTTCCCAAAGTGAAGCGCCCACTATACACGAGGACTATAACTACGTAACAAAGGCCAAATTAAATAGGAAAAAAAACCCAGACTCATCTCAGGTGAAATATGTTACACATTACTACTAACTCCTTAATTAAAGCAAATATTCTTCTTTTCTTTTAATAATTAGTAAACTACCAAAGCATAAGATTATATATACTGTTTTCAGGAAACGTACTGTGCAGATGGTTTATGTCTTAAGTTTTGAGGGGTTTGCTGTGTAAAAATAAAATTTATCAATAAAAAGTCAATCCTAAACTGCAGTATGGTCTGACAAGATGTAATGGTTCACTTCCAGATTCAAGGGGGAGAGAGAGAAAATGTAATGCTCAGGAAGTTTACCTACCTATAATTCATTGAAAGGTAACAGCTGGCTCCTCTCATGTGTTCCCGTAATCTTTTCCTTCGGCATACTGAAGTGTGATTGGTCTCTTCCATCTTCCCTCTGGAAGCAGAAGCCAACTTTATGCTAAACTCGAATAAGACTATGGTCTAGAGAGTTCTGGGGTATTCTTGCTTTAAGAGACCCAGAAGGGATGGATTGGCTATGCAAGAAATTATTATTTCAAAGAGGTTTCTGGGAAGACGGAGGTGTAGGTCAGAAAATTTCAAGCTTTCAAGATTTTCCTCCACAAGAGATAAAATAGTGCCTCTGGGAGAACAGATAGCCTTGAAAACAAATACGGGTAGGGGCAGAACCCTGGATCCTCTTGGGACAATAGGAGATCTGAAGAAAAATCCCAGGAAGAGATTTCCTGCCTGTCAAGAGTAAACACCTCCAGGCTAGGGTCCCTTTAACAATTAGCAGCAAGAGGCCTGTACAGCTAGTGGCAAGCCCTGGGGTTAGCTAGGTTGGGAGGTTGCCTCACTCCAGCCACAGAACTTTTAACCCCCGGGGAAAGTGACTGCAGTTGGGCATCTGAGCCGGGGAACCTCTGCTGACAAGGAACACTGAACCCAACTGTGCTGCAGAGAGCAGCAGGGGGAGAAGGAATCAGCCCAGTGAGCACAGAAGCAGTGGGCAAGGACTCTGCTGGCTGTGGGCACTTACAGAAGTCTATAGGTCTTGGTCAGAGGGGAGAACTAAAGAAGATCTGAGACCAGAGGCACCATCCCCATACCCCAGGACTAGAGTTGATTATAAAAGCTACATTATTACAAAAAAAAAAAAAACCCACACACACAGGAAAAGGAGAAAGAATCCAGCCAAAGAGAGCTTCTGTGGGAATAGAGAAGACTGGGGCTCATCTTCAGAGGAGGATACAGAAACAAAGAAACCCTCTTTTACCCCAAAGAGAAATGTCAAATGGTCACCTGCCCAAAAAGAATTCATTGAAGAACTTAAAAAAGACTTTTAAAAATCAAATGAGAGAGATTGAGGGAAAATGAAAAAGAAAAATAAGAATAATACAAAAAAACAACAAGAGTATGACAAGAAAGTCTACCAATTAGAAAAAGAGATCCAGAATCTTAAGGAAGAAAATGACTCCTTGACAATCAGAATCCAGCAAGGGGAAGCCAGCAAGTTACGAGAGATGAAGAAATATATATATATAATGAAAGAATAGGGAGAAATTATTATTTCTTCCTCATATTAATAATCAATTATTGAATTAGGATCAAGATTTTTTTCAGAAGCCAGTCCCTGAAGGACATTGCTGATAATGAGATTGAATTAACTTTCTCCTCAATCTTGCTCAGACCCCAACCAACTTAATGAGGAATTTAATCTAAGGTGAAGAAGCCCATTGTGCTCCAAACATGTAAATTCTTTGATTAGATTGCTCAAGGCTGGCCAATTTAGCAATAAATGACAAGATCAAAGTTACATTACCCTAGCCCCCCCATTAGAATAGGTCCACCTCTCATTGTAATATTCATTCTCTCTCATTAATTGTTACCAATCAGAGGTGAATGTTATCCTCAGGAACACCCACTCTTCCAAGTGGATATAAACTGTGAGCCTTCCACCATGCTTAGTCTTTGGCATTCGAGAATGTCACTGCCCAATTGTATTGGTAATATTTCAGCATTATTAATAAAATGATTAATTACCCAGATGCCCCTTTAGATGTCACAGCTAAAAAGAGAAGTCCTCCCCCCTCTCCAACTCTGTTCAGTCCTACCCTCAGGTAGGACTCTCCATTGCTCTCCAACAATAAGGAGAGTGTCCCATATCAATGGGCTTTGCAACAGGAGTTACATTCGTATAAAAATAAAGATATAAAGAAAAATCCACCCATGGTCTTTTGTGGTCATCCTCAAATATATTTCCTACATGTATCCTAGCAGGAACTGGTCCGCTCTGCCAGGATTTCACACTGAGCTATCTATTTTCTCTTTTACATTCCAGAGGGTTTTTTTCCCTTTTAAACAAGACTATTCAAGGATCGTGTTGTTATGATTGTTATTGTTTGTTGCTTTTTTTTTTAAACAAATATACTGATCCAAGGGAAGAAATTCTCATTATATAAAAATTGAGATTAAACTAGATGAGAATGGATACTCAAATTGTTATAATTTCTTTTGTTTAATAGTTATAGCTTTAAATTCATTGGTTACTCTGTTTCTGCCAATGTCTTCCCACTCTAACCCTTCACTAGGAAAAGGTCTCAATGTGACCTAGTCTATTTCACTAGGGTTAGAGGAACTTATCACCTCAGTCTGGTACCTATGCCTCTTAAAACATAGCCTACAATACTTTTGATTTTGTTTTGGCAATGATATCATTCTCTTGGCATATAAAAGCAGAGGAGGACAAGTAGCATGGTATATATGATATATATATGATATATATATATAATATTAAAAAATATGTATGTGAGAAAATCTGAGAACCAAAGGAGGAAGCATGATGTCTAGCTTTTGAACAAATATCAATAGAGGGAGAAACAAAAATGATAGTTTCATGGGAATAATCTGTAAACCACCTGGACAGAAGAAGGAAATAGATCACAAACCCGGAATGGAAGGATATTAGTGATAGGGAAATACAACAATCATCCCAATCTGCTGGGGGTCAGTCTTTGCCAAAAGAAAAACAATTAATAAATTCTTGTCTTATCTTAATGCTAATTTCATCCTTCAAAAGGTGAGGAAACCAATGAAAGGAGTTTCTTTTTTAGATCTGATTCTGAAATGGTTTTAGTGATTACTGCTTTGTAATATTGCTTAAAGACTGGTAATGCTCCCTTCAGTCATAATTTTCTCATTATTTCCTTCTAGACCTTTTGTTCCTTCAAATGAATTTTATCATTTTGTCTATTTCTGTAGAGTATCTACTTAGAAATTTGATTGGCATTGTCCTATCTCTGAGAATCAATTTAGGTAGTATCACTTTTATTATATTGCCTCAGCCCAATCATAAGCTCCAATCCATATGCTCTCTATTCACCTTCATTTATATCTATAAAAAGAGTTTTGCAGTACTATGTACTATAAAAATTTCTTGTTGTGTCTTGGTCAGTTAATTCTCAGATATTTTATTTTATTTCATATAATTTTGTAGTTATTTTGAATGAAATGTCTTACTGTCATTTCTTCCTGGCTTTTGTTGGTACTGTATAGAAAAGCTAGTGGTTTTTCATGTATTTTTTTGTATTTTGCTTTTTTTTTTTCTATCAAGTCTTAACTCATAAGTGACAGGCACCATGCCATGTGCTGGGGATACAAAGACAAAAGTAGGACAATCCCTGTCCTCAAGGAGTTTACATTCCAATCAGGAAACACATACGTATATATAGTCAAACCATGCAGTGGATCAGTGATTTTCATTGATATGGGAGTTCCCTCCAACCATACAGATCAGAAATCATTTCCCAGAGATTCCTAAACTTATTTGGCCTACCACCCCTTTAAAAAAAATTACTCAGTGACGCCCCTGGCGTTAGGTTAGGTTAGCCCTTCAGTGGCCCCCAATCACACCCAAAGTTACTACTGTCCCCCCATATTTCTCCAGAGCGCCACCCCCAGGGTATGGTATCGCCCACTTTGGAATCTACGAATGCCCACCCATCCTATGCACCTCTTTCTTGTCCATGGCCTCCTATTAATTTGCTTCAGGTGATGCACCCAATGCACTGGAGGCCTTTCTTGCTTTCTCCTGACATTTTATAGGTGCTAATGGAACATTCTGGCTCCCTAGTTCTCATCCCTAGCCCTTGCCACATGAGTCCATCTTCACTGATTTCACAATTCTATTATGATATTTTATGTTTCTGCTCATCTTTGGAGTTTCTCCTAGGTTAAATGTTGCGACCTGCTCATCCTTACTATATACCTTTCCATTGCCTTCTGTGTAATAGTTCTTAATTCTTCAAAAACTGCTGTATTCTATGTTCCATTTCTCCACAGCAGTAGAATATTTTATTTTAAAAATATTAACATTGCTTTTGTAAGAAACTTTGAGTCATTAAAGATGCTTTATAATTTCCTGAAGGCAATGTATCTAGTTCTCTTCTTTCTGTTCAACTATGTACCTGACTCATTGTTCATTTGCCATCTGTCTTCACAGATATACATACTGATTGACAAGTTCTAGAGGTTGTCTATCCAAATATGTGTTATACTCTGGGTAACAAGATTTTTAAAGAATAAATCCCAAGTATTTATTTTTAGGAACTGGAATTTATTCAATATGCCATTTCTACTCCTGTTACCATAACCAGCCTTCACCTGAGTGATCTTTTGAGACACATACACACTTTAAATATAGGTAGAATTTGAAAGTGGACAGTGAAATAATACTAACTGGTAATTAGACATTCATATACTGAGCTACATGTGTTGGTTGGTTCATTTTTAGCATGGACTTTAGCTACATTTCCTAACACGTCATCTGTTGTTACAAAAGTTCTTAATGTGAACAGTATGATATATTCTGAAAGTTGCTTTTTTCACACTAAAAAAAAAGAATACACAAAAAAAAATTGTTTTCTTTGTGGAGGTGAGGAAAGTAGTCCTCAACAAAGTTGAGTTTATATTATAAAAATTGCTTTTATGTTTTCTTTTTAAAAGCAAAGTTGTATTACTATAAACACTTCCAGAGTTTAATGTTCTCTCTACTTTAAGGGTTCTGCCACACTTTTGTATTCAGCTGCATTTACCTGCTCATACTTCCATCATCAATACAATTTTAAAATCTAAGTTGATTGATAAGTTTCCTATGAATCCACATATTTCTTTTGATAACTCTCCCTTTTCTTCCTCATCATAAGTTTTTATCTTTGTTTTCAAAATTTCACTCTAGATAATTTCTCATCTACACACACACACACACACACACACACACACACACACACACACACACACTTACTGACTGCTTGCTGCCTGGGATGACATGTCCTCTGATTTAGTACGTGGGAAGGGAAGAGAATAAACATTTATATAGTGACTACTATGTGATAGATACTGTGCTAATTGCTTTTACAAACATTGTCTCATTTGATCCTAAAGATGCCCTAAGATGTAGGTGCTGTTATTATCCCCATTTTACTGTTGAGGAAATGGAGGCAAATAGAAATCATACAGCTAATATGTCTGAGGTTAGATTTGAACTCAAGCTGTCTTGATTCCAGGCCCAGTGCTCTATCCATTGCACCACCTAACTGCCACAGATTTTTACTGATATGTTTCTTCCTCTGAACCCTTTGAAATATGTTCTCCTAAAATCTTGTTTTCATGCTAAGCTATGTCAAATTTTTTTCTCTTCTTTCACAAAGTTTAATGGGGACTGTTCACTTCCCCATCGTACTTACCATGATTCCCCACCCACTCATCCACCCCAGCAAACAGTTCCTCCTTGCTAGGGAGAATCAGATCCAATGGAGAAGTTCTTTTCATTACCCTACCCTTTGAAGGTTGAAATAGTAAAAGTAATAAGGAATTGTCAGCTGCTCTGCTTTGAGGAAAAAGAGAGGGGGAAGGAGATAGAGGAAAAGAAAGGGAGAGAAGTCAAGAAGAAAAGGGAAAGGAAAGAAGAAAAGGAAGGAATGAAGGAAAGAGGAGAGAGTGAAAGAAAAGAGAGAGAGAGAGAGAGAGAGAGAGAGAGAGAGAGAGAGAGAGAGAACTCTAACAGTTATGAAGATAACTGACATTTCTTATCACTACTCTATCACACTCCATACTGGCCTTTCCCAAAGTTCTCATTCATTTCTTTGTCTGTGCTCTGTAGTATATTCTGATAACAAGATTACTTATGTTTCTAAATCTATGCTACACGCGCGCGCGCACACACACACACACACACACACACACACACACACATATTTTTATCCACCCTGTTTGTTTTGATCTCATCCTACCAAACTAGATTCCTTGAGTGAGGATCTCTAGTTCATCTTCTTCATTACTCATACTTTGTACTTTTGCGTATAAACATCTAAAGCTATGAATTTTGTTGCTGCCACCTTTATTGGATTTCATCTGCCATGAACTTCTGTGTCTCTCAACTGTGTTCCTACTATTGTAGCTATTCTCAATAGTATCCAATATAGCTTGATAGATAAACACAGGAAGATTTCTTCCTCTCTCTTACTTTTCATTCGAAAAGATTTATGTTTAGATTGGCAAGATTCCAGGAAAATACATTTTTTAATCATTCCTTGTTAATTACATTAAGTTTCTGGTTAAGAGACTGTGACTTTTTAAATTTTAAGCCATGAAATTCCAGAAATCCAAATACTCATTCTCCAACTCCATCTCACTTGGTTACTTCTGGGTGAAAAGTGTTTTTTCAAACCTTACCATTCTTCTCTCTCTCTCTCTCTCTCTCTCTCTCTCTCTCTCTCTCTCTCTCTCTCTCTCTCTCCATATATATATATACATATGCATGCATATATATTAGCTATTAAAGAAAAACAGACTTTGAGAATTAGAAGGGACCTTCGGTGACTATCTAGTCCAATCTATACATAAAAGAGTCATCCTTGTTAAATAATTGACAAGTGGCCATCTATCCTTTGCTGAAGACCTCCAAGGAGGGGAATCCATCACCTAAGAAAGCAGTCTACATTTATTTTTTTTTTTGCTTTTTGAAGGGCAATTGGGGTTAAGTGACTTGCCCAAGGTCATATGGCTAGTTTTTATGTTAAGTGTCTGAGGCCGGATTTGAACTCAGGTCCTCCTGACAGGGCAGGTGCTCTATTCACTGCACCACGTAGTCACCCCAAGCAGTCTACATTTAAAAAGGTCTAATCCCTAGGAAGCTTTTCTTGACATCAAAACTAAATTTGCATTTTAGAACCTCACCCCCCCCCCCTTGCTTCTGGTTCTCTCCCCTGGGACATGTCTAATATTCCTCTTCTATATGAAAGCCTTACATATTGGAAGATAGCTAGCATGTTCCCCTTGAGTCCTAACTATGTCTAAGTCCATCACTTGAAGTTCATCTGACAGACTCAAGGCCTTTCATCATCTCAGTTGCCTTCTACTGGATACTCTCCAGTTTATTAGTCTTGCTTAAACTATGATTGGTCATAATAATCTGGCTGGTCTGACTTGGAGAAAATATCATTTTTCTATTCCTAGAAAATATGCCTCTAATTCAGCTCAAAATTATCTTTGACTGCCACTTCATTCAGTTCACTCATGTTAGGTTCACAGTCCATTAAAATCCCTGATTTTGTTTTTCAGAACAATTTGTCTAACATGACTCTCACATCTTATGACAGTGAAGTTGAATTTTTGTGCCTCTTTAAGACTTACATTTATCCCTATTGAATCTCATCATATTAAATTTGTCCTGCTGCTCAAGTCTGAAGAGATCCTTTCAGATCCTAATTCTATCTACCACTCTCTCAGTTATCCCTTTGAGCTTTGTGTCATCTGAAATTTTGGTGAGCATGTCATCTCTGCCTTTCTCCAAGTCAGTGATAAAAAAAAAATATTAAATAGCACAGGGCCAAACACAGATCCCTGGGAGACTCTACTAGAAACATCCTATCACACTGACTTCGAACCATTAACAACTACTCTTTGAGACTAGTCATTCACCCGGTTTTAAATTCATCTAATCTCACTAATATTCTAAGTCTTGATCTTCTCCACAAGAATAGTATGAGAAAATTTATCAAAACTTTTTCTAAAATGTAGCTAAACATATTCACAGCATTAACTTCATCTACTGGTTTAGAAATCCTGTCCAAAAAGAACATGAGATTAGTCTGGTATGACTTGTTCTTGATGAAGATGTACTGCATCTTTGTTAACATTGCTTCCTTTTCTAGATGTTTTTCACCTTATCTCTTTAATGAGTGATTTTAGAATTCCTCAGGAATTGAAGTCAAGCTTGCTGGTCTATAACTTGCAGACTTTGTTCTCTTTCTATCTTTGAAAAAAAGGGGAAAAGATGGCCTTTCTCTAATACTGTGGTGCCTCTCCCATTTTACACATTCCCTTAAATATTACTCAAAGTGACTTCCAGTCACACCTGCCAGTTCTTTCATTACCAAAGGATAAATAACATCTTAGCCAAGTGATTGAATTCATCAAGGCAACTTGGTCTCTCTTACTACCTCCTTACTTATTTTCAGTATGAACTTCCTCTTAGATATATTGGTTCTGTTATTTCCAATACAAAGGCCACTCTAATAGAGAGAGAGAGAGAGAGAGAGAGAGAGAGAGAGAGAGAGAGAGAGAGA